>NC_143563.1:100135000-100450000 GCF_054136105.1 Typopeltis vanoorti | reverse complement strand
GGAAATATTTTAGCTATAACAGCTTCAATGTCTACAGGCAATGTATCAGCTGCAGTTTGCATGGCATTGTTTAAAATATGAGCTGAGCAACCAACTCCAATCAATCCGCAGCCAAACCTAGTAATCAATTTATGGTACACGTTGTTTCTTCCCTTTCTCGAACATCCACCGAAGTTATTATTAGTATTGTCAGCTGAAAAGGCTATGACTTTATCTTTAATCTTCCAAGATTTTAACAAGTCCCATATGTAATCCATAAGTCATTCTGCACTTTCACTAGGAAGGTCTGTAAATTCTAGAATCATGGTTTCAACACCTTTTTCTGGAAAAAATATCAAACTATCAATGGAACTAATTTTGAAGCACCATGGTTTGAAGCATCAATCAGGATAGATATATAATTTGCTTTCTCCATTTTCAGTTTGAATTGCTTGATTGCAAATGGAGCCAAAAACATTTAAAATTAATGCTTGTGTTTTTGTTTGTCCACACGTCAATTTTCTATCATATAACTTACGTATTATTTTAGATGTACAATCCATTGATCGAAAACTCTGGTTGTGAAAACACGTGTGATACACACGAAAGTTGCTTCTTCTGCAGCAAGATTCTTTTCCACTTCCCCCATCCCTTTCTCGGTAAAGAAATCACTGACTTTTTGCACTTGTACTAGCTCGAGATGCAGATTTATGTCTTTTTGTAGCAATGTGCTGGGTAATGTCGGACTCTCCACCATGCTCGACGCTAAACATGCCATCACAAACCATACACTCCACTTTATCTGTCTCGCCCAATTTAGTAGATTTTTTTAAAAATGGAAATCACACTTCCTTTTCGGCATTTTCAACGTTCAACAGGAGAATTGAAAAACCATACATTTTAATAACAGCCGTACAGTAATTAATACTCTGCAAGCACCACCTTGTTTCTCTCGGAGCAAGCTTCTAAAATGGTGTGGGCCAAGTGGACCGTTTATTTAAAGCTGAGCCAATATCACGGCACACGCCAAAATGTCAATGCA
This sequence comes from Typopeltis vanoorti, assembly GCF_054136105.1. NCBI lineage: Eukaryota > Metazoa > Arthropoda > Arachnida > Uropygi > Thelyphonidae > Typopeltis > Typopeltis vanoorti. The sequence goes on along the minus strand of NC_143563.1, from coordinate 100,448,979 downwards.
CATGTGCACTGTTCTAACGAACTTATTGTTGCAGTGTTGCCATTACTCGCCTTGAGGAAATAATGGGTCTATAGTTCCCTGTAATGAGAGAGAGCGATGTCTGTAATAGAATAGAAATTATAACTCATCGATTTTGTTATTCAGTCTTGAACTCTAAAATACAGGACAAAACACTGCCTGAAGAGTTTTCTCGGGACAACGGGACGTATTAGCCAAAAATGGGAGGATCCTGTATTTTACAGGACATCTGGGATCCCTACCTATCAACCAACTTTTGCAATCCACACACCTTCAAGCTGTCCTCAGAGGGAACATTTCACAGGCCACTCACCATCTCGGTTGCTGGCCTCTGAATCCTCTCCACTGCTTCCTCATCCCCAAGAAACCCAGTGGGCCAGATGTCGGCATATCAAGGTCTTATAAAGAGGAATAACAACTTCCTTATCTCTACTTGTTAATATATTCCTTCAATAGCCAAGTAATCTTATGGGCTACCTTAACAATATGTCCTCTAAACTTCAACTCTGTCTACCCCCTTTCCCCCTAAATCTCTAGCTTCATCTATTTCCTGGAGTACAGTGCTATCAGTGTGATACATGGCTTGTAATCTGTATATCTCAAAATGCATAACTTTACATTTCTCAACATTAAACTGCACCCATTAACTACTGCCCATACTGGCAGCCAATTTAAATTGTCCTGCAAACTCTGCACATCGCATTGATTAACTATTATTCTACCTAATTTTGCATCATCAGCAAACAACTGAATATTTCCTGTCAGGTTATTTCCTGTATCATTTAACAAATTAAACAACAATGGTCCCAGCACTGAACCTTGCAGCACACCACTAGTTACCTGTTTTTATCTCGATTCTGCTCCTCCACATACCACTTTTTGATATCTGTCCAGCAGCCACCATGTTATCCACTTAACCAGTGTCATATCCATCCCTCATTTCTTTTAATTTGCATAACAGAGTTCAATGTGGCATTCTGTCAAATGCCTTTGGAAAATCATCGTGTAGTCATATCCTTTATCCACCTCAGCTGTTACTCTATTATAAAACGCGAGTAAATCATTAAGGCATGACTGACCCTTCACAAAGCCATGCTGATCCTCATACAGTATCATATTTTTATATATCCATTCCTGAATTCTCTTTTTTACCAATTTTTCTTGTACTTTTACCACTACAACTGAGATACTGATTGGTTTATAATTTGCTACTACAATCTTAGAGCCTCCCTTATACAAAGGAATTATTTTACCCTCTTTCCACTCCCTTGGATCTATACCAGAGATTAGACTTAAATTAAAGAGCCTAGTCAAAGGCATTTCCAGTTCCCTTGCACATTTTTGCATAATTCTAGCTGATATCCCATCTAATCCCACAGCTGTATTTACATTGAGATTCTGCAATATCCTAAGAACTTCCAATTCATTCTTCTCTGTTCCCATATTAGCGTTTATCACTTAAAGCAGTACCCCACTAGGATGAAATACCCTTGCAAAGTGGTCACTCAGGATCTCAAATATTTTATCCACTTCTGTCTCCTCTTAACCGTTATCACTCATTACGATTAATCTTCCATAGTCATTCTTCCTCTTACTTGCCATATAACGAAAACTTTTTGGGAATTCCTTTGGTCTGCTCAGCAAGATTCTTCTAATAATCTGATTTTGCCCACTTGCCATGCTGGTCACCTTTCTTGCCTGAGCCTTGTACTGTTCATGAGTGTGCTGGTCACCTTTCTCTCTATGTACCCTCTACAGCATTTTCATCTTCTGCAGCTTGCGCTTATCATATTACTCATCTAACTCCTACCCGATTAATCCTCCTTACTCTAGGTATACAATTTAATACTGCTTCCTCTAGATGACCCTTAACTATATCCCATGCATTACTAACATCCTTACCCTGCAGTGTTTTATGCCATGGTACAAATTTGAGCTTCTTCCTAAGCATGTCATAATGATCTGCCTTTTAATTCCACAAATGCCCTTTCCTGATAGAATATTCCTCATATTTTACAATCTCCCAAGTGGAGACTGCATGGTCACTTTCACCAATTGGAGGTAATGTTGTCGCCTTGGTTATGGATAGGTCTTCTGATCCTATTATCAGGACTAGTACTCTCTCAGCACCTCCATTACATGCTGCCGTAAGTAATTATCTCTTAGCACGTGTATAAATTCCATTTCCTTCTTATCATGTGTTCTTTCTCTCCACTCTATATCTCCATAGTTGAAGTCTCCTATAATAATCATTCGACCTGTATTCATCGTACTAATTTGGCAAGCATGTTTTTCAAATCATCTATAGAACTCCCAGGCCTATAGCAACAACCAACTGCATATTTTGTCTTAGTGGTCTTAATCTCACAGCTTATGTGCTAGTAGGCACGGATTTAGTGGCCTTAATCTCACAACAGACTGCTTCAAATGAACAGCCACCCTCCTACCTGTTTCATGTTCTTTTTGGCTGCAATTCATCTACTATAATCAGCAATATGCCTCCTTCCATCCTATCTTCTCTATCTTCCCTGAAAATGCTAAACCCTTCACGTTCATTCCCTGAAACTACATCATCTGCTGTTAGCCAAGTCTCACTAATGCCTATAACTTTTGGCGAGGTTGCACTAACCAATGCCAAAAAAATTCTCCCTCTTGTTCCTGATACTTCTGCCTATTAGTATACGTGCATAGAAATTGCAGCATCCCTTTAGTCCCCTACCTATTTTTATTTTCTGAATTGACTATCCTATTCAATACTTTTGCTTGAGAGACTACATTCCTCACTTGATATTCCTCACACTCACTTCATCGGTTCTCACACTCACTCCCTTCACACAAACTCTCTTGCTTCCATCCTAATTGATTAATTTTTGCCGAATTTGCACGTCAGCATGCTCAGTGAACAAAGCTCTTTCCAAACACCTTACATCAAACCATTTAGTTTTAGCTTGTACAACTCCTTTCTGTCAAACAGAGACTATGGATCCACAAATTTTACATCATTCCTTTTGCACATTCTACATATAGACTCATTGGCTATTAATGCCCTTGTTCTCAGTTCATATCTGTCATAGCATCGCAGTAGACTTACAACCTTCACTTTCTCGCTCTTTAGTTTGCCTCTTCTAACAACTCCTTTACATCCTCCCTCATAGAATACTTCAACTCTCAAATCATTTGTACCAACCAAAACAATCATTTCCTTTTGCTTACCATTTTGCATCCGAATGGTGTGGCTAATATCGTGAATTTTTGCACTCTGGAAACACAATTCTGTCATACTTTCATTAAGTAGTCCCCTGAATCATTGAGTCTCTATACATATTTTCTCCTTAACTTGTTTTCCTTGTTTGGTTGGTTGGTCTTTATTATTTCTTCAGATCACCTGCTTTTTTCTTTTTTTCTGTCCTGCTTAATTTACCGTATTCTTAACTTGCAATTTTTAAATTTCGCACTTTGTTCTATGAAGTATAACATTTAAGCCCACAATTTCTTTATTAATATCCATTTCATTCTTCTCTTTTTCCATGGCCAAACATTTGACATTAATATCATTTTCCATTTTACCGTTGATATTTGTTGCTTTCTCATCAGCTAACAGATCACTTTTGAAAGACTTAATACATACTCTCTCCAGTTTCAATTTCCTTCCACATATTCTTTGATTTTCTTGGCGAATACATTTCACACACTGCACTGAATAAAATCCCACAAATTCAAATTGCAATGAAATGTCGACAAAGACAAAGTGGTCTTTGCCTCCATTGTTCATTGCGTCGGTACCATGCCAACAAATCACAATAAAAATGTTATAAAGATACTTAAATACTATAAAATCATGAAAATTACTCTAATACACTATAGTATGCTAATTTTCTAAGGAAAAAACACAATAAAATAGAAAAAAAAACAGGAATAGTCTCTTGTTCTGCTCTCTCGCTCACACACACAGCTTGGACAAATATCTTCTGGATTAATCTAGTACAAGCACTTCAAACCATGTCTATATCACCAATAGCATTTCCTCAACTTCTTGAGAAGGACTTGGCATGCAAGCTGTAATGTGAAATCTGAGGACAATAGTGGATTACGATAAGGAGGACCATAGGAAAATGGTTAAATTTTCAGTATATAATGCACTGATCAAGCTATATTCTGAATGCAATTTGTTCACACGGTTTAAAAAAGATAAAATAATTAAAGATATTTCAAGAAAGGTCCAGAGAGTGGCTAACGTAGTGTCAATCACTGCCAGATTTATTATCTTCTCCACTTGCTTCAATACATATAACTTACTTGTCTCTGCAAGTTATATGTATTTAATTTCTATCAATTAAACACGTCCATTCAAAAAAAAAAAAAGAGCAGAGAGATTTTTTTGCCCAAGATGGTTAAAACAGTTTTAATCTTGGGATTAAAATCATAAGTTGGAAAGTGATATGGTCTATCAGAGCAAACATATGCACAAATATTGGAAGTTTTTTTCCCACTTGGTTAGACTTTAATAAATTTACAGGAAAATACATGAATGGATAGATAATGGGATACTGTATGGGGACAGCATGATTTGGTGACGGGTGGATCATGCCTCAGTAACTTGCTCACGTTTTATAACACAGTGACGGCTGAACTGGATAAGAGTAATGGGTTTACAGTGATACTGCTGGACCTTGCTAAGGCGTTTGACAGGATACCACATGGAATTCTAATCAGTAAACTGCAGCATATGGGGATGGATAGAGGGTAGTGAGATGGATAGGAGAGTGGTTGATGGAGAGATAGCAGAGAGTGGTTTATTCAGGAGTAGCGTCCAAAAGAAGGCCTGTGACTAGTGGTGTGGTGCAGGGTTCTGTTCTTAGACCACTGCTGTTTAATTTGTTCATTAACGATATAGGAAAGGATCTGAAAGGAACTGTTCATTTGTTTGCTGATGATGCAAAGTTGGGTAGAGCAATAGTGAATCCACATGTTGTCAAAATTTTGCAGGATGATTTGGATAGATTGGAAGACTGGGTTAAGGAGAATGGATGCCAATTTAATGTGGCAAAGTGTAAAGTTAAGCATTTTGGGGTGAAAAGAATAGCAGCAGTATACCACATTGGTGGAACCGTACTCCAAGAGATTGACGAGGCCAAGGATTTGGAAGTATTGGTGGACAGGGAGTTGAAGTTAAGGAGGCACATTGCAAAAGTGGCTAAATCAGCTCACTTAGTTACTGAGGAGCAGAGACAACCAAGTTATTGTTCCTCTGTATCGAGCCTTGATAAGACCCCCATCTTGACTACTGTGCCCAGATCTGGGTGCCAGTGTTTCTTCTTGATGGGGAGGAGGTAGAGAGGATCCAGAGACGAGTGACCAAGATGATAGCTGGTCTATGGAATGAGCCTTATGAGAACAAGTTGAAGATCTGTGGGTTGCAGAAATTGGCTGGTAGGCAGAAAAGGGGTGATATTATTGATACATTCAAATTACTGAAGGGTTTTTACAAGATTAATTCAGAGGAAATTTTTCAGAATAGGTCTGGTGGTGGGAGAACTATGGGCCATTCATGGAAACTGGGCAAGAGTGTGGTTACCAAGGTGTTAAAACTAGGTGTTTCGCTTGGAGATTGGTGAATGAGTGGAATAAGCTGCCAATGTCTATTGTGGGTGCCATGACTGTGAATGAGTTCAAGGCAAAGTATAATAGATGCTGTGTGAATGCTGAATAGTTGTTATGGACGTGATGTTTAGGGCCTCCTTCAATGGAGTCTAAGGACTCCTTGGAGTTTCCTGTAATAATAATAATAATTTAGTTTAATCCTTTATCCAAATTGTGTAAGCAAACAAAATTTGCACCAGAAGTATCTTCAGGAATGAGGCAACTCGTGATAAAGGTGGACCAAGCTCTCATCACTCCTTGTGTCAGTATCTCCCATAATGCAAAGCAAATCTCCTTGCAGACATGTATAATGCAATACATTAAGGGAAGGGCCACTACCCAGACTGGTTTCGACTTTTATTGAATGTTCAAGTACAGGTCAAGTTCCAGAAACTCAGCATTGTTCCTCTCAGTAACAGACTCACCCTGCCACTGAGAAAAACTCTCAGAACTGGTTGGCTCTACACCATGGCAGGCTCATCCCACCATGCAGAGCTGCTCACTTGCTCATCTCATCTGAGGGGTAACATCAACAGTGCCTCAGTTAACTTCATGGGCTACAGCATTGCCATTCGTTACCCCCCCAAATAAAAACACACCCAGAACCTGGGTGACAGCAACAACCGAGCCTTAGTTAAAACTTCATGGGCTACAGCATTGCCATTCATCACCCAAGCTTTCAACTGGTTTTGACCTTTGTTGAATGTTCAAGTACAGGTCAAACTTCAAAAACTCAGCATTGTATCCCTCAGTAACAGACTCACCCTACCACTGAGAAGAACTCTCAGAACCGGTTGGCTCTACACTGTGACAGGCACACCCCACCACCGAGCAGAGCCACTCATTTGCTCATATCTCATCAGAGGGGTAGCAGCAACAGCTGTGCCTCAGTTAACTTCATGGGCTACAGCACTGCCATTCATTACCCCCACCCAGGACATGGGTGACAGCAACAGCCAAGCCTCAATTTAAACTTCATAGGCTGCAGCATTGCCATTCATCATCCAAGCTTCCAACCAATTTCGACCTTTGTTGAGATCTCATCAGTGGGAGCCAGGCCCAGAAGTGGTGATACTAAGGCAGAAGCAATAGAGAAGTCATATTTACCTATACAAGTTTCCAAAAGGTGTACCATCTTATTATTAAATTACTCTGGATTTAGAGAAAGATGTTGGAAGTTTTTTTTCCACTTGGTTAGACTACAATAAATTTAGTTTAATCCTATAGTTTAATATATTTTTGACTGTAATAGCGTATGTTCACGAGGCCGGTTTGCCTGCTTGCGGGATGAAAAACGCTAGATAAACTAGCGGAAAAAGCCCTACTGCCTGTGCCCAAGACCGGAAAATTTGGCTATGCCTGAGGAAGATCCTGAAGTTCCTCACGTCTTCAACGGGAATCGAACCTGGGACACTCCTTCCCCAGGCATATGGTTGTGAAGCGTAAAACTACTAGGCTAGTCATGCAGACCTTCAGGACTCCCTTAATGCATAGTATTATACATGTCTGCAAGGAGATGTGCTTTGCATTATGGGAGATACTGAGACAAGGAGTGATGAGAGCTTGGTCCACCTTTACCACGAGTTGCCTCAGTCCTGAAGATACTTCAGGTGCAAACTTTGTTTGCTTACACTTAGATAAAGGATTAAACTAAATTTATTATATGCACAAATACTGTCCCTTAGGATAAAGTCAGAATGTAAATGGGAAAAAATGAGGTGAGTAATCTTTGAAAATGAAATCTGAGTTTAATTTAAAAAACATGAGACTGGAAGTGGAAATGAATATTAAGATTGAAACTAAGACTACATATTTATGAAGTGAATCTTGAGGATTGCAGGATGTTTGTCTTTAACTACATGCAATATTTTTCTTTGCATGACTTTTCAGTTATTTAAAACTGAAATTAGAAACCTGGAATATTCAGTTATGAATTCCTTACTAAGCCATACATAGCTTTGAAAATTGTGGCACCAGCAGTGCTTCATGACGGTATCAAACTCCAAGACATACCTCTCAAAACAGTGGCTGTAAAATTATTTACTAGCTGACCTGGAAGTTTCCTGAAGTGTTACCATTAGGTAACATAAGTTTGGTGCAGTAGACTGTCTAGTAGCTGGTCTAACCATTTTAATGCTAAACCAGGCTAAAAGTATACAATACATTAGCCTTACCAGTCTTAATGTATGGAAGCGAAATCTGGACAATAAAACAAAAAGACAAACAAAGATTAACAACAGCAGAAATGAAGTTTATGAGAAAAAACTGCAAAGTATACCCTATTTGATCACAAAAGAAACGAAGATATTATGAAAGAATTAAGCCAAGAACCAGTAATAGAAAAAAAATAATATAAACATAAATGGATGGAACACATTCAAAGAATGAAAACAGAAAGATTACCAAAACAAGCCTTAAAGTACAAGCCATTAGGAAAAAGAAAACCAGGATGTCCTCTTAAACGATTCAACGATGACTTCTAAGGCCGGAACAGGCCATGCTAGGCCTAAATCCTTGATACGTATTATGATGATGACATATTTAAGAAATTTTGGTTCTGCAGGTTTGCTGTAATTCTGAAAACATCTCATATTGCATACTAGAAGAAATGGGGTAATTTGGAATCCAAACATGATTTCTGTCCACGAGATGCCTCAAAGTAAAGTGGTGGTATTACATCAAGCAACGATGCTCATTTGCCACCTGGTGATTCTGGACATGATCTGAGTTGTGGGCAACACACTGATTCTCCACTTACATTAATTCACTTCTCCAATCAAATAAATGCCTATTGGCTAGGGAATAGATATATCCAAGCTACTAACAGGCCCACCAACGTGAGTGTAGATTTGGCTGCTGCATACTGACTGGCATTCACTGATATTCATTATTTTTGGTGGCCACAGAATGTTCCAGTGGTGAAACCACTTCAAGCTTCCAATAAACAAGGCAATGGTTTCACAACAAGCAAATGAAATTCATCACTCATCTACAGACATTCGCAAACATCCATACGCAGTGTGATTTGGTGAAGAGCAGAGATGCGATTCCACTTGGCCACTCAGGCTGGCAAATTATTATTATTATTCAGTGACACCTCCAGGGAATTCAAAGACTCATGCTACCTTTTTATTTGGAAATTAACTGTTTAAATATCTCACCTGCTGCCTCTGAAGTGGTTCATATACTGCTTTCACATCTCTAAGTACATTTTCAATAGATTCCAGAACTGGTACTGCTGAAAGTTGGTCTCCTTTTATGTTATGCATAACTGATTTCAGGCAACTGTCATAGCTATTACAATGATTGAATGAAAGACCATTTGTTTCGGAAGTCTTGCATACAGTTCGAATATTTAGCAAATGATATAACAAAATAATACTTAATCGTTCCAAATCAGCAGTAGTTGTCTCAGTTGTATTAGTTTCTACCAGGTCCAAAATTCTGGGTGGACTGAGGCACTGAAAATAGGGGGGAAAAAAAGTAATTAGTGTTTAAACAAATACAGCAGTGATATCATGAAGCAAAACCTAATTTAAATCTACAGTCAAGGTTAACAAAATGAAGCAAACAGTCATGACACTGGAACATTAGTATATGAAGCATTAATTTCTTATGAAACACACACTTAAAATTACTTATTTTTAAGTAGTCTACTTCCCCACATTTTTGTTTAATTATATTTTCATATTTCTATATTATAATTTATTATATTGAATTGTATTATTTTCATATTTTGATATTTATTAACACTAGATCTCTATGGAATCAAAAGCCTCATTGCATGATTAATGTTAGAGGTGTAATGGAATATTATCGGCACTGAGAAAGGATTAAAACTAATTTTAATGCTTCCAATATTTTCTTCTCAGTGACAGAGACATCTTCAAGGATTACAAATAACTTTTTGTAACAACACACAAATACAATACAAGACAATGATAAGTAAAACACGTGAGCGAAACTAAAGTTCTATCTAACTAGTGCGCCCTCTATGGGTGTTTGCTGGTGGCCTAGGATGTAAAGAAGGATCTTTGATAATTAATGTTTCCCAAATTTTGGGAAGTTTCATGCAACTGTATTTGTTTAAATTAGGTTGATTCCTGAGTGCAGATGCAGATTCAAAAAACAGTCTTTCATTTTTGAATTTACTATGGTGGAGCATAGTGGTTCTATCCAGGAGATTCTGTGGTTTGTATCCAAAATATGGTCTGCAAGGCCAGATTGACCATAATCGTGTTGCAGATGTATGACTTATGTTCTTCTAACTGGATGATTGCTGATCTGCCATCTGTCCAAAGTAAGCCAGCTTACAGGTACAAGGTAATCTATATACTCCAGGCACAGTGAGGAAGGAGCTGATATTTGGTGGAACAGTTAAGGGCAGTAAGTTTACAGTAGGACTTAAACACTGTATGGAGGTTGTACTTTTTTTTAATGAAAAACCATTGAAAAGTGTAACCATTAAAACTGTAAACCATTGAAAAGGAAGGCGTTGTGTGAGTTCGGTTGAAAAGGCAGTTTCACTGGAACAAAGATTGTGGGCTCTATTAGTTAGGTTTCTTCATATAGAGAAAGAAACGTTACCATTAACTGTTATTTTAGTTTTCCATTGTAAACTGGATTCTTGGATGTAGGATATTGAGGTGACTGAGGAAGGAGTCTAATGTGTCTGGGCCAAAAAGCCAAATAGAGAACACAACATCTACATATCTTAGCCAGATGGAAGGTTTTAGATAGAGGATGAGTGTATGGCTCGTTTTTCAAAATTTTCCTTGTAAAAATTGGCAAGAGGGATGGGGGGGGGGGAGTTCTTTATATCTGTTTGTAGATTTTGTTGAATAAGCCATTGAAAAGGAAGGTGTGTGAGTTCAGTTGAATACCTTAATTGATAGCAAAGAAAAAAGAGCTCTAAGATATCAGAAGGAAAAACTTTAAGAATGTTAAGGTGTCATTTAGGGGAATATTGGTAAGCAATGAGCAGGGGCGAATGTTGGTCTTCAAATTCACTCTTGCTTTTGTTATCATTCAGAGAGTGAGAGGTGTGATTGAAGTCTGATTAGTGGAATAATGAATTGCTGACCATTTAAAACTATATATTTAGAAATTTATGTACATTTAATCATACAAATACAACATTTATTTTACAAATGATATTCTATCTTTTTCAATTTAGCTACTTGAATACAAATTCTACCCTACGGTTCTTCTTTATGAACTGGTCAATAACATCGTCATAAAAAGTTGGTTGTGACTTAATTTTCCCAAGCAACACACACTTGTAAAGGCTGGCTGAAGCTCACTGGCTAGAGCTACTTTCACTGCGTATGGCCTGTGTTTAAGACGACGTGAAGGGAGCGGAAATGGCTATACGCTCTCATGAAATCAGTGTTGTGGCGGGGACCTGGAAGCTCCTACAACCGAGCAAGCCAAGGTAGCTTTGACTAGACGAGCAAGCATCGCCCTTCGATATACAACGCAAGCTCAATTATTACCGCGCAGGCTTAAGATGTCTTCTGTCTACAAAAACAAAAGACTAAATGGAATGCTTATAAATGCATGCATTTATTAACAAATAAATACTTCTTTCTCAAGTAATGAGCTTGCATAGCAAGCATGGAGAATTCGTCCCTGACAATGAGATGATGTCAAAGCTGACCAATGTCTTATTATTAAAAGACAGATTTTCAATTAAGTTTTTAAAGTGGGTAGAGTTTTTTTTTATATAAGATGTGGTAAGACCAGTAAAAGGGGGGGGGGGGGGTATGAGAGAGTTTGCTAGCTGCTTTGACAATTTGTAGCAAGGTGCATTAGTGGCATCTACTGTAAGTCCTAGGAGAGAATTAGGTTTGTAGATTTTAGGTAAACCGTATATCGGGGGGGGGGACCGTGAACTGAAAGGTTTGAGTTTTTTTTTGTAATGCCAAGAGAATACTTTTTTTAAGTAAGTTTTTTAAATTTTTAACTTGAGATTTTGTGGGATCGTGTTCAAGTGACATGTAGGTAGCGCGATCCTGGAGAATAATATCCATTTTCCGATTATATTCTGTGGGGTTAAGGACGACTGTGGCATTCAGTAGAGCACTCATGATTTAATCTCGGGGGGGGGGGAAGAATTGAGTAGACGATTTGAGAATACACACTAGCCTATAACTGAGCATATGGAATGATCGCTAATTCATAAGTAGTATAGAAATAGAAGACACGACACAACATAGAAAAAAAAAAAAGTAATGTTAATTAGGAAAAGATTTTTGGAAAATTTTCTAGTGTTTTTTACTTTTTATTTGGGGTATGCCGGGCCCCTTCTGGGTGTACCACTGGTGGCATTACACTTATCAGCTCTGGTGGTAACGATACTTCTTTCCGTAATTTTCTGAGGCCACAGAGTTGTCTGGAAGATAAATTACTTTTTGGAGGTGACGATTGCGCGAGGATGTTAACTACGTCAACTCTGATGTTATTGGCTGTTTCCGGAGCTAAGTGACAAATTCCGCGTTGGATGTTGTACAATGTACATAATATCTATCACCGGAACTTTAGGTGCGACGGCAAAATTGTGGCCGAGGCTTAGGATCACTTCCAGTTTCTGTTGATGTTAACACTCATCTATTTCTGATGGGTGTATTATTGATTCCTGTCCCCTTGTATTTCCGAAAGTTATTTTATGCTGATAAAATGTATTCATTATTTTAACTTATTTGCAGAGAATTGTATCAATGTTTCTCCATTGTTTCTTCCTTATAAATCTTTGCATAATTCCATTTATTGGTATATTTCCTATTCTTGCATTTAAGTCTCCCATTAATAATTAATTTTTCATTCAGTGTTGTGAGTCATCATAGAAAGCATCTGTTTTTTCTTCTCTTCTGGGGCATATATTGTAATTATATTTATTTTACCTCTATCTGATTTTAATCCTAGCTGTTAATATTGTTCCATTTATATTATCATTTAACTTTTTATGCATGACTATTCCTACTCCAGCTTCGGCTCTAGTTTTTTTTTTTTTTTTTAAATTTCTTGTATAAGTTCTTCTTTTCCATTAATCGTTCTTTCGTTCCATGTTGCTAATTTTATTATTTTGTATCGTTTTCTTTTCCGATCGATATCCAATTTTTCCATCGGATTCATATTTGTTCTCGGTTTCTCGCGCAGTTTCACGTCCAATGACGGGATGCTAGTCCAATCACCAGACGCTTCTCACTTTAGTCGGGAGGGGTCTGGTGATTAGTGATAACACACAATGAATAACCAAAAATACTATAGTACTCTCATCCCCTTCTTCACTACATCATTCTCAATTTACATGGGTATCCTCTCCCCATCCTCCATGAAATGTACAATTCCATCTACTTGTATCCTGTATGACCCTTTCAGAAGTATGTCACGTCACACTCACATCCATCACTTCTTATCTCCTGTTTGCTAGTGTGCAGTCCACTAATTTTCAGTTGGTCTTCATAATATGCATTCCATAATCCTAATATTACCTTTAACACTCTTCACTATATCATTATCACCACGGAAATGGTTTTTCGTGTGTGACTACGGAAGAGATCAGACCTGCCCATTATAGTCGAAATCCTTCTCCTTGCATGTTAAATATAAATCTTCTATGAATACATATTAATTTATAGACAAACAGAATTTTATATGTATACATTATAAAATTTCAATTATACGTATATTATTCAAATATTACATATAAAATTTCAAGTGAATCTTATTCACTTCAGCCTGTGAAAAAAAACAAAAAAAAATCGGACTTCTATTATCATCGATCACTTAATTTAGGATATTATTTCTAAAGCTTTATTTAATTGGAATTTTGTTGTATCCCTTTTAAATAATTATATTAAATCTGTCGGCAACGACGTTTTTGAGCTACACTAGATGGGTTAATCATATGGGCAGCGTCGAGGTGTCCTCTTGTAAAAGAAGGAAAACAGAATATGCTCATATACAGTATGCCTGTTATGTAATGAGCCAGCAACTGTATCAAAACAAATAACTATATTTGGAATTCTCAATCACACAGATTCAAAATAATCTCCCTCCAACTGCACATAACGTTTCGATCTGTCATACATGTGTTTGAAGCACAGTGGAAGTTCTGAATGTGAACTTCCTTCAGTGTCACACCGTATTGGATGTCCTCAATGTTGCTGAAGCATTTTTCAAGGCATACTTAATCTTTGGGAAGAGTAAAAGTCTGCTGGAACCAAATCAGGCTAATTGAGGGGTGTTCGATCACACAGATCAACTTCGAAATCAGAAACTGCTTCATAGGCAGCACACAGCGCGCAACAGAAACCAATTGTTGTGGAACAATTCTTTCCTGATAGGTCGCATGTGGGTATATAGACATTGAGTTACTCCTAAATGATATTGCCCATTCACTGTGGTGCTCTCAGCAAAAAAATTCGCACTGGATAATTCCAACAGCGATATAAAAAATAAAATAAAAATAAATAAAAAAACACATTGTCATGGCATGTCATTTTTCCAACCTGACTTTCTTTCTTCTGCCAGGTAGAAGATGTTCCATTCCATTCCATGCTGCGGTGTTTCATTTCTGGATCAAATTGAAGACACCCTTTCATCACCGATGACAATTCTTTGCAACGCATGACAATCTTGATCAACTGCATGGATGAAACTTGGATAACATGCAAAACGGTGCTCTCTACCCATATGTCAACGTGAGTGTAGCACAAACTTCTAACAAATCTTCCTCTTGTGCAAATCTCTTTAAGATTAATTTGACCACTTCCTTACCTACACCAAGCGAGTAGCCTAGTGGTTATTTGTCTTGCTTCAGCAACAATTTCCCTAACGTTCAACGGAACACAATAAACTTTTTTCTTTTAGGTTTTTGGTGTACTTCTGCAGCAGTTTCTCCTAATTTACAATAATATTTTATCACAGCTGTTTGCTCCATGATGCAACTTCGGACATGCTCAACTCACACACTTACTTCTATGGATGCCGCACGAAAACTGCTTCGTCACCCGACTCAACAGTTATTGCAGTTGCGATTACAGCACAATCTAGCGGTCAAAACTATAAACACATTTGTTGCTTTTATTCAAAGGGCTGTCCTGTAAAAAAATCAATTACTTAATAGGCACACTGAGTATGCAGGATATGTAAAGGCAAAATAGATATGCATGGGCAAAATTTATGTTAGAAAGAGAAATTAATCAACCGTCTTCCGGTTAGTTTTCAGATTTTGCTGCCTTTTGAATCAAGTATTCCGTGCTTCACAGTCCGTATTCTAGCCTGGTAGCTTTGAATGCTCTCCATTGCATTCAGATTGTCTTTATTAAAGCTGCCTTTCCGGAAAATTCTACTCCTTGTTCTATTGATTTTACTGCAATTAAGTTGAAGAGTATTCCTCTCAAGATCCTATAGGACAGGTTAAATCTCGTTTATTAATCATATTACTCCATTGTTTAACAAGTCAAGGACTCTGAGGAGGAGAGATAGATGTAGAAAGTATTTTACCTTGGGTATAATAAATGTTAAAGATACCAAGCTATTTTAAACCTGGTTTTACTCCATTTCCCAAGTAAGCAAACAGACAAGTCAAGTTACTGAGAACCACTACAGGGATGGGATAATGGCACTGGAGCATTGCTGGAATAAATGTATTAGTCTTAAGGGAGATTAGGTTGAAAAATAAAAATAATTTTGAAATTATTAATTCGTTTATTCACTGTTAGGCCGAGAACTTTTCAGATCACCGTTAGTGATTATCAAATGCTACAAATTATCAAACTGCATTGGTCACCTGAGTACATCTCCATCCCACAAAGTAATCCATCCACAATCATTTTTTCTCTTAATCGACGCAACAGCTAAAAAAAAAACCTTGGGTTCAAACTCAGATTGCGCTACTAGACTTCTCTCATATTGTAATTTAACTCCCCCCCCCCCCTTACAATACACTCACTTTCCTGGCCTAAGACATGTCCCTTATGCTAAGGCTCTCCATTTCTCTCTCCGTGTCTTCTACAAGCTCTTTTTTTTTAAAATCTGCAATTCACTTTAATTTCTCAAACCATCCATTTAACTCCAAATGGTTTTATCTTCTTCACTCGAAGTACACAACCTGCCATTGCGGTCAACAATTTTCTTTTATCTCAGGAATTACTGAGCTCTCAGTAGTTAGGGTAGCGATGTGAGGCACTTTTAATGGGGGTTTAATTCCCTCCTTATCAAAAGGTAATTAAATTAATTTCCCCTCAAACTGGTTTGAACTGCTTCGTAACCAGTCCAACTGGTTTAGTTTTGTGGTCAACGTATGGCGTTATGGACAAGTGAACAGCATCATTTCTAGCATAGTTTTAATCAGGGAAGGGGGGGGGGGTTATTCCTCCCTTATCAAAAAGTAATTAAATTCATCCCTCCCAACCTCTTTTGAACTGCTTTGTGAACAGTCAACATGTGATATCACGTACAAGTGACAGCATCATTTCTAGAGTAGTTTTAAGACATGTCTTCTGGTTGGTTGTAGTTAGGTCATGTATTTCTCTCCAAAGTAATCCATTAATCAAAAAAGTAATTAATCCCTCCCAACTGTTCGTATCGGTTGGACTGGTTTTGTTTCGAGATCGTATGTAACTGGCTAGCATGTTTGTACCTCAACCAATGATGAGAGAGTTACATCATGATGTCTTCATTTCCAATAGATTCCAGGTGAGACTTGTTGTTTCGAGGCTTGTTTTCGACCCTGAAATGACAAATTTCGACAAATGATCCCGAGGGTCATTTATCATAATCAGTTTTTTTCCCCAGCTTTTAGCATAATATTTTACTCTGGTCAGTTTCCCACTTCAAAAGTGTTTTGGGGGTAAGGTACCTGCAGGGGTATATTTCTGAGTGAATTATCTTGTTTAGAGAATCTCTTGAAAGCTTTTAGGGTCAGGTCGCTGCACTTGTTTTTGTTTTCTGAAGTTAATACTCGGGTAGTAATTTTTTCTTTTTCTTTGCAACGAGTTATGGAACCCCCCCCCCAGGTAACACATTTTTTTATATAAAGTCAAGAGGGGGTAATATCATTACTTGTCTAATTGTTTGTGTATATACAAACAAGTATTAAAAAATGGAAGCAGGTCTTTCTACAAGAAGGTGAACAACAAATTGATGACTATACAAAGAAAAGCAGTAAGCATTCTCTCTCTCTCTCTTTTTTTTTTTTTTTTTAGAAATCTAGTGTGTTTCCTTCCCATGCGATTTCTAATGCAAGAAAAAAAATTATGAATTAATAATCTCCTTTTGTTTTGCTTTTTTTATGTTCAAATAGACAGTGTTAAATAATAGTTTTAATTTAAACCATTATATACCTAAATAGTCTATTTCTGAAGTGAAGTAGAAAGAATTTGTTTTGATTCAACCAGTATATTCAAACCATTGTACCCCTAATTTTACTTTTTTTTTCTTTACAGAATCATATTTCACCATCAAGAGGAAACTACTACGATTCTCTCAAAAGTATCAAACACAATTTACATTGATGACTGTAGAAATGCGCAAATTTAAAATTTCTGATCCAAAAGTATTAACACGACTCGAAGATATTTTTACAAGTTTGCTTCAATATGTCAGACATGAAGTTCCAGAATTCTATAAAATATGCTTTGCTATTTTAAGTGATGATTTAACTCACTTGGCCAATCTACCTCTTATATCTGCAAATGATTTTACTATAAAACGGCTATTGGATGTTCTTGAGAAAGTCTCTCAATCAAATGAGTCATTTTTAAGCAACTTCATGCTAGAAATAATTACAATATTTATTCTCGATGGTAAAGGTCGTATGAAAGCACCAAACAATCATGCAGAAATAGATATTGACATCTATTTTAGAAAGAAACACTCCGTTTGAAGGATATGGAATACAGAAGGCCTGTGTCTACCTATAGCTATTGTAGTAAGTTGTAGTTATGCATATGGAAGTTTCTGTTACAAAGAAGGAATCCCTTTTGACGAGAAATTACATCTGAAGCGCGTTGATACCGCTTACAAAGACAGAAGGCAAGACAATTATGTAAAAAAGCAAATGTTACTCCAGGAGATGGTTCTATAAATGCATTAATACCATTTCAAAGACTTTTAGACAATGAGTATCAGATCATACAGTATTCTGCCAGAAACAATTTTCAGATTACATACAGAGGTCCTCACCTGAGAGAAAAGAGTGTTATATTCACAATGACACTATGATGTTATTGTTTCCATCCCTGGATTTTTCTCCCGTATTCACTTTTGTCCAAGATGTTTACGCACCTTCAATAAACCTGTACCATATTTGTTCAAATATTTACCGGAGATGTCGACCCAAAGGATGTAAGAGATCCATTAACATGGTGAAATGCCTTGACTATCGTTCATATTTTTATGCAGGAACGTGTTTTGAGAACCACAAAGCTACAGTATGCAGTTTTCTAGAGAGATGTGAAGAATGTTTGACTGTTTTCGACAGGAAGACCATTCATACATGCAAGGTCCAATGTGCAGACTGTGGAAGTTTACATACAAACAAATGTTGTTTTGGCATCTGCAGAAGAAAAACAATCAAAAGAACAAAAAACATTACAAACATTGTATTACGATTTTGAAAGCATAATATCAGATGAACATAAATCCATTCTATGTATAGTGCAATTTCAAGAGAAGTGTGATGGTGAATTTTTTGAAAGTCTGTTTTGGAGAGACGCATCCGATTTTATTTCTTGGTTCATAGGGTCACAGGGTCTGATGATAGGTCTTTATTTGAAAACACGGTATAGTTCACAATGCAGGTTCATACGATTCCTCTCTAATTCTTCAAGAACTGCATGCAAAACAGTTACTACCAGACGTAATCATGAGGGGTGTAAAATGCTTATTATGACAATTCCAGGACCTCAAAGCAGCATGAGGAAAGAATATTTTCCTTACTGGTTTCTTTCTAATGAAAATCTCGATTATATAGGATCGATTCCCGAAATTAAGTTCTATAGACTGGAGAATATGAAAATTACAGAACATCAGGAATGGTACACAAATGCAAAATGGAACATCTTTGATCTCAAACACGAACTCGTATCATACTGCCGATCCGACGTGAGTATAGTAAGAAAAAGTTGGAAATGTTCGTCAACTACTGCTACAAACAGTTCAGTTGGACCTCTTTGAACACAGTTTCACTTACCTCAATTTGCTTTTACAGTCTTCAAGACTTTCTTAAAACCACGAATGCTAGGTGTAGTACCACATTGAGGGTATCGTTTGAAGGAAACCCAAAGTAGACTTGCTAGAATTTATTTCCAGTACTACCAAAAAAAAAAATGTGATGTGTCTTTACTGATGTGTGATTCACCACAAAGAGAGTACAAAGTAGGTCCTTTTCCAATCGATGCCATTTCTCATGCTCAAAAATAAAAATTATCGAAGTTAATGGCTGCTTTTTTCACTCATCCTAAGTGTTGTAATCCTCGAGAGCTATGCATCCTCTCTATAAAGATAACACGAACATGCAAATTTATGAAAAGACACTTGATCGCTCATTTTTAATTAAAAAAGTGCTTTCAGATTATATGTATCATGAAATTTGGGAATGTGAGCTCCAAGAACTTAAGAAATGTGATCCTGTTTTCTGTTCATTATGTGAAGATCAGTTTTGCTCCCTTTATTTCCTCCCGTGATACTTTGTATGGAGGAAGAACAAATGCAACACGTTTATATTTCGAAACCACAGACGTCGAAAAAATCATATGTCAATTTCAACTCTCTCTATCCTTTCATTAAAACCGTTATTTTGCAATCATACGGACAAAAGTGCTTTCCCCTGGTAATCTATTCCATTCCATCCTACCCTTAAGGATGCACGACAAGCTGGTCTTTCCTCTGTGCCGAAAAGATGCTGAGTTCAATATGTTAACATACTGACAATTTGAGAGCAATCACTGGTGTTTGGACTAATGTAGAACTTTACAGCCATGAAATTCAGATATCAACCATTAAAGATTTATGAAATTTGGCATTACATCTGTTAAAAAGTATTTTTATTGTTGCTATATCGATTTTTTTCCCATCTTTATACTCAGTTGTTTTACCTCTATCTATCCTTTCTTACTTAAACCTTATACGATCAAAATCCTACCGGCTGCTCTATTTGTTATATATTTATCTTTCGTTATTTATTCTTTCTTCTCTTACTTTAATCTTATTTTTATATCTAGGATTGTTTCCTCTTCGGATACTGGTAAATTTATATTTTGCTGCGCCAGCCAGTATCCTATAGCAGAAAAGATCCTTGCTCAGGGATACAATACTAGAGTCTGAAGATTACCTACATAATATCTTATTTTAACTGCCGTATAGATTCAGATTATTGCAGTCGTGACCTAAATCTATATTTTATATTCATTCTCTAAATCCTTCCCGCCAAAATAGGTTCTATTTTCATAAGTGGTAATTTGGAATCGCAATCAGGCATGACTCATGTTCAGGAAAATATGACATGTTTATTGGAATATCTAAAACACAATACAAACTCATACACTTAATTATGTTCAATACTAAATAAACTCGAACTAAGAGATTAACACATTCGAACTAATTAAAACTTATAAGGCATGCTAAACACAATAATTACACATTGGGATATAAATCAAATGATAATAAGTTAAACTAAATTCCTTCTAGCAGTATTACTCGTAAGAACAAACTATCAACCATTCTAATATTGCTGAGACACTAAATTCTACCTTTCATATCGCATCAAGTTAATCCTATCACATACAAGTTACAAAAGATCTCTCCTAAACAATTCTTACTCACAAAACGAGGTTAACTTTTTAAATAGTGACTGTCCACAGAGTTCCTTACTATAAAGTTCTTAATTTCACAATCGTAAACAATCTTCTTTCTTCTAATGAACATTTCACAGAAAATTAGAGCAACAGCACCTTACCGACTTTTTTTTCGCGTCGTTCGTGTTTGTCTGTATGTTTCTCATCTATTTTGGCTGTTTATACGCCAACGTAGGGGTTACGCTATCTTCATTCTTTCTGCCGGAAACGGACTCAAAAATCTTTGCGTTTCTGGAACAACTCGATGGGGCTTTTCAGCGACGGCCTGATTCTGCTAGGACTGGAATGTCCGGTGTTCCAGGCTAAACCTCCTTAGCGCCCTCATTTTCATCCCCTTTTTGCACACGATCCTTACTAATTTCACCCTTTGGCTTATCCTTCGTTTCTACGACGCTGATATACTCGGATTCATGGAATACATGTTTACGTGATTTTCCGAATAAGCTATATCCACCAGAGTTACGCTATGCGTGTGTAGCTTTAGGCCTTCCAGGAATTAATACTTAACAGCTTTATGATGACTCACAATAGATTTTACATAGCTTAAGTAAGGCTTAAATTTAATTCACATTATCCCTCTTTTTTTTTAAGACATACAAAATGAAATCTAAAATTAATCACAATAGCTTAAATATAAGGTGCTTAAATAAAGAATACAAATTTTTACATAAAGTGAGGAAGTTTCACTTTTTATTACAACTGATGTGCAGGTATTTCTCTATGTTTGCAATTTTTATATGTTAGACCCTAAATGAATGATTTCTTTCCAAGATTTCATCATTTAGGATCTAACACATCGATCGTTTTCTCACCATGAACATGCAGTGACTTTCCTTCGCACGTGCCGAGCTCTGAAGATAAACAAAAGATACTTGTTGGAATTCAGGAAACGTGAGAGTATAAGCTTGTCTGTTGATGAAGTCCAATTTAATCCAGGTTTAACAGCTATAGGAAAGACCCTCTTGAACCAGCTGTGGAGAAAGTTTTGACAGTCAAGTGAGCGTACAAAGGTGGAATTCGTTGTCAATTATGAAACTCTTCTGCAATTGGTGACTGATACATCTCGATCAGTCGAAGACATTCGGATTACATCACTGGAAACATTATTGGTGTCTCACTGTTCTGTATCGGAGTGCATACATAAAAGAAGGGGGATATATTCCTACTTTAGGCAACCATTCGGGTCAGTTAGTGGACCTAATCGACCCGTAAACTGGTGGAATAAAGCACTTTGTGGCTGTGGCTCCTAAAAATTATGCACTACGTTTACGAAACGGAAATACAATAATCAAATCAAAGGCTTTAGCCTGAGAGGACAAGCAGCCAATATCATTACTTTTGACTTCATGAAAACAGTTTTAGAAGAAAAAAATTGTTTCCGTTCCTGTTAAAGACCAGATAGTCTGAGATAAATATAGTTCGAAGTTATTAAATAAACATATAGTGAAGAAATTCAGTTATTCCTAAGACAAACGTTACGTCGATTCTACCACTCACATCACTTACCTGTATGGATGGCAGGGTTAATTCACCTGGCAACAGTAATGGTCTGTGTACCAACCCAAAGCATGAAATCAACTCTGGTTGCTTCACTACTGCAAACTCCGAATACAATCATCACTCCAAACATACAGAGAATAGTTTTTTTATACTCCGAAGATCAGTCCCTATACAAGTTATTGAAGACAGAAATTTCACATATTGAATTTTATAGTGGTCTGCAGGACATCGAGTTTTCTCTGGAAGTAAGAAATTTCCTAATTATTGATGATCTGTTCTCCGAAACAAACGTGTCCTCGACAATAGCAAATTTGTTTACAAAAGGAAGCCATCATCGTAATCTTACCATTTTGCTGATCACTCAGAATTTGTTTCCAAAGGAGAAATAAGCAAGAAAGATAAGTTTGAATGCTTCATAAATATTTCTTCTATCCAACCCGAGAGATAAGTCTCAGATACATTACCTTACATGACAAATTTATCCCTAATGTCCTTCTATATTAGTGCAGGCTTACAAAGATGCTATTTCTTCCAAACCACATGCATATCTCTTAATCGATCTCAAGCAAACATTAACAGAAGATTCACGATTAAGCTCAAAAATTTTCCCCGAAGAAGGAGAAATCATAGTTTATATCCCCAGAAAATTATTGAAAAAGTGTCATTTATTCAGGTCGACCTAACAGATGGAGGTTTTTGATGGCTTTTGCTTTGTGTAATTCTGATAAACAACACAGTGCATTAATTTCAGCTGCTGGTACAGAAGAAATCTGCAGTATTTCTGAAGTGTGTCTAAATTTGCTAAAGGTACGTTACCCGTTTCTCGTTATCAGAAGCACAAGCTTTCAAATTTTAAGACTCAGATTCATCATCTCGCAAATAAACGCATTTCTCTTGCCTTGAGGCAAGAGAGACATGTTTATTAGTAAAAGAAAATTTTGCAAAAAGGAGGGGGATTTCTGGAAACTCTCATTCCTCTTTTAGCACCACTACTCGGATGTTTAATAAGTCGCTGATGGATTCCGTAATTAAAACAGTGCTCCACGAAAAAGTGAAAACTATGAAGACATCGAGAAAATTTTTAAAATGACGTCGATGTTTTCTGATGAAAGTCAAGTTATACATGGACACTCTTCGTAAATATCTGCTCTTCAAAGAAAAAAAATCAGTTATTAATCCAGTCCCTGTCGTCAGTTTTCAGCAGCCAAGTGATGATGATGCTATTTTACTGGGATTATCAAACTTACTTCAAAGTGTGTGTTTATTGCTATCTTATTTAAAAATGAAAGGTGTCGATTAGATTTCTGATGGTTCCATTCGAGTGAACAATATGCCTCTACCTGATGTGAATATGTGTAAACTTTTATTGGGAGTTTTGGAAAAATCAGGTAAAAAGGAAAGAAAATATTTGCCATTTGAATATGTACAGCTACAATCTATGGTTAAAGATTTCCCTTTTATTAAGAATAAGAAATGGATGCCATACTAAAAAAACTATGTACCTATAGCATGCATATATATATATATCGGTATTATTTATTCCAAAACTAATCACTAGGTACACACAATCTGTTAATAGTCTTATTTTTCACAATGCATGGATTACATTAACATGGATAACACTAATAAATCATTATAATGCTGAGAAGTAGAATAGATCTGACATAGTATTTCATACACAGTAAAGCTGCTACTCAGTAACTTACAGAAAAATACAGTGTAAACCACAAGTAGTACTACTATTTGGTTGATTCTGAGAGGCATTGTAAGACACATTTTCACAAAATCTGTTAAAGAATTCAAGAAACGTTTTGTCTGGCTTACTTCCAAAAGAACAGAAAAATATCCCTTGCTTTTTCTCTTTGATGCTTACGACTACCCAGTGATGCCCAGGTAAATAAGACTCATCCGTATTACAAAGGGTTGTGAAATTCCCCTCTATGTTTTTAGGAAGATGATGGTAACACAGGTATTCCTTTAGTAAAATTATCTAACGTATTCATTTTTTACACTGAGTAATCAAAAAATAATGTCACGCTGATGCGAGATCTCCAATAAACTTTCGAACTCTGACAATAGAATAACGGTAAAGTTCTGTGTTAAGGGTTTGGCAAATTTTATACTCAATGAAAGATTATCGTCTTAAGTATAGCCGTAAAGGCTTCAGTATCAGACTCTTCGCTTGGGGTCAGATCAACTGTGTAAAGTGAATAACCCTTTACATGCTCATCCAGCCCGCGATCCTCAAAAGTCATCTTCATCGCGTTGATTAGAGAATAATATTCCCTCGTATAAACGTTCATGTTGAACCGCGGTGAGAACGGACAGCCAGGAATTTGTGTTGTCAAGTTGAAAGTATAATTGTATGCGTTCAACTTGAAAACATGTGCTAGTAAAATCGATGGTGATATCTTAGCTTTTCTCACATATAATGTAGCCTCTTCAAAGACAATTTTGTACTTTGGTTTAGCTTCAGTAGAAATAAAGGCAAATTCAGTTTTTGCTCTTATAAGTCACAACCTTAGAACAACTTGATTAATTAAATATCGTGCTTAGATAAACAAATTGAGATGCAGACATCCAATAATTTCTATTGTTGAGTTTTTTTCCCGCAAGTTTTTGTCTTTGTTGTAATCCAGACGTCGGAGTCGTTGCGCCATTCTATAGAAAGGTTACATCAGTAGGGTCGTCATCTTTATAAAACATTTCACAGGCCATGAGTTCTCTTTGCTTCAGATTTGTAGTTCAATAAACTTTCCAAAAAGGCACGATATCTATAAAAGGTATTACTAGAACTCAAAACTGATTTTGACAAATCCAGGTAATGCTGTCTGTCACTGACAAAGAATTCTAATGAACCGGTTTCGCGACTCGAAAGGGAGTAATATGCTGCATACAAACTCTTCTCGTGTGAACAGTTTGTAGTACACAAAAGATATCGAGCTCTGAACCCATACACCCTGAAGACATTTTTTTTTAATCAAAAATATCACATGTCGTGTTTTCTCGACGTTCTCTTCGACAAAGATGTTTCTTCTTTCTGCAAAGTTGCTTTATACCAGATCCAAGTTGTTTTTCCAAAAATTCCTTCAACTGGTCAAGTAAATCTACACCCGCCTCCTGTGCTCGGCTGACTCGCGAATGTTCTGACCAGACACCTATTTGTTTTCACTGCTTGTTTTGTGCTTATGCTGCTGGTTTAAAGAAAGGGATCACAAACCTGAACACACTTTAAAAAAAATCCCCTAACCCCCCTCCATATTGGAAAGTAGGAAGTAGGAAGCATGGTTAGGGAAGTAAATTGGGAAGTAGGAAGCATGATTAGGAATAAACTCGATTCCTATAGTATTCTAAGTAGATCATCCTCGTTTCTTGAAGTGGAGTTTAATCACGGCTACTCCCCACTGTCTGATCTTAAATTAATTTCTACAATTTGAATATTTTTCATAGACACTGGAAAGTAATCTCCCTTGTTGTATATTTTAGAAATATTATCACTTCTGTCATAAGTAGCAGGAATTATTCTGAGCAGAGGTGCTTACACATCACCTACGACATGCGGAGACACCAGATTGCAATAACAATAAATTCCGTAAATTCCCTTCCTTATGTCAATTATGTACTTTCCTTTGACTTCTCTAGACAGTGATCGACCGATTTGAGAATCGTTCATCCCCAGTAATCTAGCAAGTCCCGGATCAGCTTTAGGAAATCGAAGACTAGTATTATCGGGAATAATTATTTCAACTTTCCCATCTGCTTCTTGTTGAAACGGAATTGCTATGAGCATTTCTAAAGTATTCAACAAATCACGGGGGGTAGGATGATATCCGGGCTTAAAAAAAACTTTTTTGTCTCAATTTTTCCAATTCTCGTTACTTTATGTATCTGAAAAGGCATATTGTAGGCACTTTTAAGTTCAGTTATAGCACTTGGCATGATTGTTCCTGGTCCTTTCCAACTGGTGTAAGCCTCTCCAGAAGGGATTGCAGGACCTCCCAACAACTGAGCTAGATCCGAGGAAAGTTTGATCTGATAATCATGTAGGGTATGTATAACAGCATTCCATCTTCCCTTTTTTACCATCCAGAGTAAACATCACATAGGATTTATCATCATCAGGAACAGCGTTGTTCAGCTGTCTTGCCAGCTGGTCTGCATTCCCCACTGTAGGATACGTATCAATTGAACAGCCGATAATCTGGTATTCACCCTTAGTTTCATATGCAATTTCAAGTTTATTGACAGACTCATCTACATTATCGAAAACAGCAGGGATTTGAATTTCAGCTAAACCCATCATCCATTCACCTGGGCCGAGATCAACAGCATGTAGTAGTCTTACAGAATAATTTCTTATTTTGTTCTCTAGGAATATATCCATAGAAGCTGTACTAGGCAAGATTAGATACTCCATTACATACAGTAGAATACTGTACTCTGACATCAAAACCTTTTCCAACAGATGAATATTCTTGCAGTCTGTTAACCACGCTTCGACGAACTGTAGAGCGAAGCACGAAACCTTTTCGCTCTCTGTTAAAAACTGTTCGATACGGCTACTGCAAGCTTCCAACACTTCTACAAGATTTACACGTGATAGGGCAAGTGCTAAATGAACAATCGCATCCTCATCACCACAATGAATGCATCTCTCTGTGTGTCGCTTAAAATGAGGATAAACAGCGTGGTGTACAACATCCAATAAGGCTTCATTCACAAATCCTGTATTTCGAGGTCGTGTGTCTAAACCGTCACTTGTGTTAACTCTCCAGCCAAGACTAGGTTAGGTATCTCTGTCAGTATTGACGGAGTCCACGGAGTCGTGCACTCCTGCTTTTCCAAGTACTTCAGATCTGAAGTCAGATATGCCACGAGACGATATTCCCAACTGTTTCTCAAGAACAGATACTTATCTTCGAAAGTTTGCAGCATCGGATAATCAGCAGCCATATCTGTCCTTGGAAGGTATAGTGAAAATATCAAGTGGTAGTATGAATTTAACCTCTTGTATACTTGCTTCTGTTTAGGTGAGGATCGATTTACACTCATCCAGGTTACAACTATATCACTAAACAAAGGGCTATTATATCTTCCAAACACATGCGAATTACCGAACAACGCACGCTCCTACTTGTACTGTCTCGATTTGGAATTATACAGTTATCACCCTCAGGGAGAACGACCTTGTTTACAGGGGACAAAACAATGAATCATAACAAACGAACCCGACTGAGGTTGGCATAAGATCGCCATTTCACTAACAACTCTGGAATACCACTTCTAACTTTTTGTTTCAACACTTTGTCAACAACGTAAAATTCAGGTCTGGCTACCTTTTGCATTTCATCGGCATAAAAACAACCAGAAATTTCTTTTCCGCTTGTGTTTTCGAGTCGATAGGTGACAGGACTGGTAAAAAGAACGGTCTTGATGATAAAGATTTCCTTGGTCTAAGAAGGTGTAGATTCTTCGTCAAAAAGATTTTTTTTTTCAGAAGATATGTACAACGTCATCTTTCTTAAACAGTACAGGATTCGGTTCTCCATTCTGGCCATATAACCGTTCATATACTTTACTCTCGTTCTCGTGATTCACTTCTTCAGGAGCCATCCCGATAGATCATGTTTAGATAAATTATACCCCTCTTAAAAGTTCGGGTAACACATCAACATAAGTATATATTTTTATAATTGAAATAACGCCACACACTCATAAAGTACGGTGAAATCTTCCTACTATCAATGCTTTGGTGTCACCTTTAGAAAAGAAAAAATGTATCCCTCGTTTTTCAAGTAAATCACATACGTTTATTCCAAAATTCGTTTCCTCTGTCAACCTGCATCAGTATGGGATCCTCTGCATCCAGTAACAACTTCTGCATAGCTCTCGATACCTTTCTAAACTTCCTTTAGTTTTGAGAGGGTGAACCCAAGCTTTACAAGAAAATACACCAATCATAGTTAATAAATATTTAAAACCATTATTAAATCTAGCAATAGCACTTCAATCCATCAAATCACATTGGTACCGATGAGCAATTCCCGCTACTTTTGTTTCCAATCGTCTAAATCTACGTTTCAGTGGTTTATGTAATGTATAGTTAGGTTGCTCTTGTAACCATCGTTTTACATCTCTGATATGCCCTCCCGGATTCGACAAATCGTAATACATTTTACTTAAATCAGTAGACATCTTAATACAAAATAAACATAGACAAGCACTGGTTCAGGTTAAATACATTTTTTATTAAGCAAATACACTCAGGTCTCTTTTTATGCGGTGCACGCCCACAGATACAAGACCTTTCGACACTTCTGCGCATATCAACAGAAGGAGAATCCATTCCGATAATATGGTAATCCAGCGTTTCCCAAACTTTTCCTAAAACAGAAAACACCTTGGCTATTTTGTAATATATTCATTAATAATGAATTCTTAATTTAGCTGATTTTTTATTGATCATTAATTATTAATTAATAATTAATTAAATTTGGCCCAATGGAGAAAAAAAAGAGGGATATACGGTGATTGGTAAACATTTTAATTTAGGCGAATCTACAATAACAGCAATTAAAAAGAATGAAGTCGCAATAAGAAAATCTGTCGTTTCTGGCACAAAACTAAGTGCCAAATTATCATGGTACTCAAGAGACGCTTTATTAGAAAACATGGAACGAGCGTTCTTAATTTGGATTGAAGAATTAACTCAAACAATAATTCCTATAAGTGGTTATTTAATTAAACAAAAAGCACTTCGGTTTTTATTAACAGATGAAGCAATTGGAGCCGTCTACTTCCGCTTCCCAGGCTGTAAAGAATTTTGGGCTAGCAAAGGATTGTAAACAGGGTTTTTAAAAAGGAATGCACTTCATAACGTGAAGATTACAGGCTAGGTTGCAGCAACAGATGAAGCAGCCAAAAATTTTCAAGAGAAGTTGGCCAAAATTATTGAAGATGGTAAATATTGTCCCGATCAAGTGTTTAACGCTGACGAAATAGGATTGTTTTGGAAGTAAATGTCTAGTCGAACTTACATCGCAAAGTCTGAGGAAAAAGCAAGTGGGTTTAAAGAAGCAAAGATCGAGTAACGTTGTTACTTTGTAGCAATGCATCAGGAGATCGAATGGCTAATACAAGGCCTGGGTAACAACTTCTGTATACCAGAAGTGGAAACATACATGAAGCAAAAAAGCTCTCGATTTTAAAGTTTTATTAATTGTTGACAATGCACAAAGTCATCCGCATTTAGAACATCCAAATGTGCAGGCAGTGTTTTTTCCACCCAATACAAAAAGCATAATTCAGCCATTAGATCAAGGCATAATTGCTACTTTTAAAAAATATTACATTAAGCACACTTTTAAATTTATATTGGATAAACTAGAAAATGAATCATTAACAGTAACTGACGTTTGGAAAAAATTTTCTATTTTGGACTGCTTAAATCATGTTGCATCTGCGATCGCAGAAATAAGACCACGAATTTTAAATGGTTGCTGGAAAGCAGCTTGGCCTGGATGTATTGCAAACAGTATAACCATGCAAACATCTACATTATCAGATGAAATTGGTGGAGAAGGTTTTGATACATTTAGCCAGAAAGATGAAGACGATATTATTGGATGATAGTTTGAACCAGATGAACATCAGGATAAGATTAGGAATCGTAACGTCATCGATTGATAAGATGAGGTCATTGTGGGCGTGACGTCATGCAATTGGAAGGTTTGGAATTTCCCTTGGAGTATGTGTGTCAGTGACGCGAGTTCTTGTATTTTGGTTCGCGTATGGAATTATGGGTGATAGCAAAGATAAGGATTCGTGTTGTGATTGGTGGGACACTTTGAACCAGATCAAGAGCAGGGATCATGACGTGAATGTTTGTTGTTGTCAGAGGAAGATAAGTGACGTTGTTGTTTTGAATGGAAAGGGATATATGTTAGTGTATAAGGAATCGTGTCGTGATTGGTGGGAGACTTCTGACAAGTTCAAGATAAGAAAAGGAATCGTGACGTGGATGTTTGTTATTATAGATTTTGGGATGTTTGGAATTTTGCTGGGACCCTCGTCTGTCAGGGACATCACGTGGTGTTTTCAGATCGCTTATTGCATTGGAAAGCTAGGAAACTGAAATTTATTTCAAATGAATATTAGCTCTGTAAATCTCTCTTATCCGGTCGCCAATTTTGTTATATGTAGGTGAGAAATCGTGTGTTTAGGTTGGAATTCTTTGTTCTAGTGGGAAATTATTGCTGTAGTAAATTAATGCTTAGTTATTTTTTTAAAAACCAAAATTGACTATTAATTTTACCTGCAATTCCTTGTGCTCTTAACCTATTTCTGTAACAGAAATTTATTTATTTTATTCTTTAGCATTAGTAATTTTAAGTAACGGATATGCGACAAACACGGTTTTGAACTCTCCGTAGCATTTTCTTTTAGAAATTTCTTTTGCCAGCACAACAAATAAATAGTTATTTCTTATTATTTCAAATGAATATTAGCTCTGTAATATATACTTTGTTAATTTCTATGTTACCTTTTATTTGACTGTAATATTATTAACAAATTGTATTTACTGAATCTAACATACAGAAATTAAATAAAGTGAAAAAGACAGGTATCGACATATATAATAAATAAAATGTCACTTTTCAGGTGAAATATTCTCCACTAAAATTCTGCGTATTAATTTAATACCGATTTCATTTTGCTTCCAAGAGTTGGCACAGTTTCATTGAGTGGATTTTTTTTTTTTTAAAAAAAGTCTCTGGTTAGCTTGTGGCATGAAATTTTACAAGGAGAAAAAAATGTTATGGTTAAATTTGTATAACACATCAAGTACACCCAATTTGTTCATTAAATTTACACATTTTATTTGAATGAAATATTATTTACAAATTTCATTTACTGAATCTAACATACAGAAAATAAATTAAGTGAAAAATATAAGGTTCTTCCCAAGCTTGTGGAATTGCCATCATGTGGTTTTTGACAATGTGACTCTCATCTGAAAGTTAATTTTCATCTTATGATTGTTGGGAATTTATTACTGTCGTAAAATTAAGGGTTGCATATATATATTTTTTGAAACCAATACATATACTTCTGAGAATTATTAAAAGCACAGAATCTTTCGTTATGTTTCCAAAAGCATTTAAAAGTACACATTATGTTTTCATGTTTTGGGCATCCAATTTCATTTAAATCAAGAACAGGCCTCTCTAATAACCTAGTTAATGTTTTTGATTTTTCTCTTCCTTTAGCAAGTAATATTTGCATGTTAATTCTATCATCCAATTTCTTAGTTCGTCCAGAGATAGTGAACCAATTTCCCACTTCAGCTGAAAGTTATTTTATTAACCAAGAATCCTGTTTTTTTAAATCTTTCCAACTACAAGGTGATTTTGTCAATGCATATCTTACAATAATTCCATCAGAAATACAAATTTCTTTAGGAAATAAATTTGAAGTCTTATTAAAAAGAAATTGGCAATCAATTATCCCAATGGTAACTGAAAATTGGTATTTTTCACCCACTGTCGATTTTTCATAATCGTTTTCCTTCATTCTTCTTAGATTACTTCATATGGCACCAAATAAATAGTTATTTATTATTACTCTTATTTCACTGATTATTAGCTCTGATCGTATATATTATGTTAACTTTCTGTTACAAAATTCTAAACAATTAGAACTTTTCACAAAGAAACTTTCAAAAAATTTTGTGGCTCATCTATTATTTTTATATTACCAAACACAAAACACCACAACACAAAACAGGAGCTGCAGTGGATGAACGATTATCTTAATTCCAAAGTCACTCAACTCTATTGTATTTTCTTATAGTTCTGTTTACACTTACCATGCCCTACCCTGACTGTTCCTTCAAAAATGAACCTTTTGTGTAGATGACTCAACGACATGTTTTCACATGCTGAAGGATACACTGTTGGTGTGTTTTTATCTTAATTTTTTCTTTTTTTTTTGGGAAAGGTAAAACTTGTATATGTGTTATCTGGAGAGCACAAACATTTTTTCTATACCAAACTTTAAGAGTTTGTCACGTTTTTGGGTTAATTATTAACTATATCTTTGTAAAACAAAGAAATTCTAACAGTTCGGATTTTCGATTATGCGAACGAATTGTTTTCAGATAACTCAAAGAATGTCAATAGGTAGCAGTAGACAATTTTTAAAATAATCAATACATGGATTTCAATTTTCAACACTTTTTTTCTCCGTTCCTGGCTTTAATTTTGCAGCAGTGATTTTTTAAAAAAATAATTAAACAGAATTGCATTAAAGTATAAAGTTGTAGATTTAAATATCAAGTTCTAATCAGAATAACTGAGTAAAAAATTCACTGTGGTAAAACACGACAACAACAACAACAGCACACATTTTTGTTCATTTAAGTTTACAAATCCATATTTTATTTTGCTGAAATACTATTTACAAGTATATTCACTGAGAAAAATTCGAAACATGTAATTACCTAAAAATATTTCACAATATTTCGTTTACACTCTTAATATTTTCCAAAGAGTTCAATGAATAAAATTTTTATTACTCACTGTTTCTTGTTTACAATCCATCAAAATAGCTGGTCATGCAAAAGAGTTTTTAAATCAGATACCATGGTAATCACACTTTCATGCATTTGATATTGTGTCAGTCTGGAAATGACACCATGCCTCCCTAAACATTCTGTGTATTCTTTTGTCAGCAAATATACACAAACAGTTTTTGTAAAATGTTCGTAAATGTCCTGAAATAAAGAATCTTTATCGAATTGGATAAAATCTTGAAAGTCTAATTTTACCATTGATGAATTTAAACGATTAGCGATAATTTTCCCCATGATATACGAATAGATGGTAATTCAGTTTCCAAAAATAGTAAATGATTATCAATGTCGTACATTTTTGGTGAAAATCTCTCAGCTTCTTCACAACTAATAGAAAAAGCTTTACTTCCATCAGCTCCTGTATCATCAAGTATTAGTTCCCCATCTTGGCATTTCAGAATATAACACTCACCGAGATCCATATCGTAGTCAACTCTTCTTTGCAAGTAGCCGAGGATATCAGACCACTACATGCATAACGTTTCCCAAGTGGTCCTGGATAAATACATCACAATGTACGTGTCTTCTAAAATAATAACCGGTTTCCATCGTTTTAGAGCTATTTGAAGAGTTTTGTCTCGTGATATTTTCCTGAAGAAAGAAAATTTCAATGACTTTTGTGGCTCAACCATTATTTTACTTTACTTTCCTGTATACCAATCACCACAACACAATACGATAGCTGCACAGGATGAAAGAATTGTCGTAACTGCAAAGACACTTGACTCGTTTGTTTTTCCTTATAGTACTGTTTACCTGACCCTTAACCCTGGTCGTTCCTTCCAAAATGAATCTTTCATGCTGATGATTCACGGACATGTTTCTACTGCTGTTGAATATGATGTTGATGTGAGATTATCTTACTTTGAGACATCATAGGGCAAATCTTATCTCTGTGGCTCGAACTGTCTTCTGTATTATTTATCCTTATTATGTTAAGTATTTTATCCTCAAATAGTGTTTTTGATGTTTGACCATGCGACTATTTCTCTCTCATATGTCCGAATTGGGATGGAGGAAAAAATGAGGTGGTGGAAGTCAAGAGAGTGACAGGTCTTCCCTGCAATGCTCCCCCACTCCACCTCCTAAACCCATCACCCTCTAAACCCCCTCTCCTCCAGAAGATGTCTGCTCAGCCTAGTGGAGATGAACGAGCTCATCTTTTGAGGATATCTTTTAGTGATGTCACCTCCAACTGATGCTGATAACTTTGGAGGGAAAAAATGGTGATTGATGTGAAAGGGTAGTCAAGAGGGTGACAGGGATTTTCCCTGCAATACTGCCATCACCCACCCCTATTCTCCCCCTCTCCTCCAGAAAATGTTTGCTCAGCCTAGTGGAGATGAGCGAGCTCATCATTTGCAGATATCTTTTAGTGATGTCACCTCCAACTGATACTGATCAGTTTTTAGGAAAAAAATTAAAAAACGCGTTTTGTTATTTTTTTCCTAAAAGTTATCAGTATCAGTTGGAGGTGATATTACTAAAAGATATCCGCAAATGACGAGCTCGCTCATTTCCACTAGCCTGGGCCATCTTCAGGAGGAGAGCGGGGTGAGGGGGAGAGTATTGCAGGGAAGACCTCTGTCACCCTCTTGACTACCCTTCCACCACCTAATGCTATTTTTTTTCCTCCAAAGTTATCAGTATGAGTTGGAGGTGACATCACTAATAGATATCTGCAAATGATGAGCTTGCTAGTCTTTACTAGGCTGAGTAGACACATTCTGGAGGAGAGGGGGAAGAATAAGAGTGATGGGGTTAGGGGGTGGGGAGGGGGAGCATTGCAGGGAAGACCTCTTCACCCTCTTGACGACCTTTTCACTTCAACCACCTATTGTTTTTTTCCCATCCCAACAATTTCGGACATATGAGTGAGAGATATATTGTCACATGGCCTGACATCAAAAACACTTTTAAGGATAAAATAATTAACATAATAAGGACAAATAATATAGAATATCCTTTGAGCCACAGAGATAAGATTTGCCCTATGATGTCTCAAAGTAAAATAATATCACATCAACATCATATCCAACAGCATGTAGAAACATGTCTGTGAATCATCAGCATGAAAGATTCATTTTGGAAGGAACGACCAGGGTTAAGGGTCAGGTAAACAGTACTATAAGGAAAAACAAACGAGTCAAGTGTCTTTGCAGTTACGACAATTCGTTCATCCTGTGCAGCTATCATATTGTGTCGTGGTGATTGGTATACAGTAATGTAAAGTAAAATAATGGTTGAGCCACAAAAGTCATTGAAATTTTCTTACTTCAGGAAAATATCACGAGACAAAACTCTTCACATAGCTCTAAAACGATGGAAACCGGTTATTATTTTAGAAGACACGTACATTGTGATGTATTTATCCAGGACCACTTGGGAAACGTTATGCATGAAGTGGTCTGATATCCTCGGCTACTTGCAAAGAAGAGTTGACTACGAAATGGATCTCGGCGAGTGTTATATTCTGAAATGCCAAGATGGGGAACTAATACTTGATGATACAGGTGCTGATGGAAGTAAAGTTTTTTCTATTAGTTGTGAAGAAGCTGAGAGATTTTCACCAAAAATGTACGACATTGATAATCATTTACTATTTTTGGAAACTGAATTACCATCTATTCATATATCATGGGGAAAATTATCGCTAATCGTTTAAATTCATCAATGGAAAAATTAGACTTTCAAGATTTTATCCAATTCGATAAAGATTCTTTATTTCAGGACATTTACGAACATTTTACAAAAACTGTTTGTGTACATTTGCTGACAAAAGAATACACAGAATGTTTAGGGAGGCATGGTGTCATTTCCGGACTGACACAATATCAAATGCATGGAAGTGTGGTTGCCATGGTATCTGATTTAAAAACTCTTTTGCGTGACCAGCTATTTTGATGTAATGTAACCAAGAAACAGTGAGTAACAAAAATTTTATTCATTGAACTCTTTGGAAAATGTTAAGAGTGTAAACGAAATATTGTGAAATATTTTTAGGTAATTACATGTTTCGAATTTTTCTCAGTGAATATACTTGTAAATAGTATTTCAGCAAAATAAAATATGGATTTGTAAACTTAAATGAACAAAAATGTGTGCTGTTGTTGTCGTGTTTTTCCACAGTGAATTTTTTAGTCAGTTATTCTGATTAGAACTTGATATTTAAATCCACAACTTTATACTTTAATGCAATTCTGTTTAATTATTTTTTAAAAAAATCACTGCTGCAAAATTAAAGCCAGAAACAGAGAAAAAAAGTGTTGAAAATTGAAATCCATGTATTGATTATTTTAGAAATTGTCAACTGCTACCTATTGACATTGTTTGAGTTATCTGAAAACAATTCGTTCGCATAATCGAAAATCCAAACTGTTAGAATTTGGTTGTTTTACAAAGATATAGTTAATAATTAACCCAAAAACGTGACTTAAACTCTTAAAGTTTGGTATATAAAAAATGTTTGTACTCTCCAGATAACACATATACAAATTTTACCTTCCCCACCCCCCCCCAAAAAAAAATTAAGATAAAAACACACCAACAGTGTATTCTGCAGCATGTGAAAACATGTCGTTGATACATCTGTGCAAAAGGTTCATTTTTGAAGGAACAGTCAGGGTAGGGAATGGTAAGTGTAAACAGAACTATAAGAAAATACAATAGAGTTGAGTGACTTTGGAATTAAGATGATCGTTCATCCACTGCAGCTCCTGTTTTGTGTTGTGGTGTTTTGTGTTTGGTAATATAAAAATAATAGATGAGCCACAAAATTCTTTGAAAGTTTCTTTGTGAAAAGTTCTAATTGTTTAGAATTTTGTAACAGAAAGTTAACATAATATATACGATCAGAGCTAATAATCAGTGAAATAAGAGTAATAATAAATAACTGTTTATTTGGTGCCATATGAAGTAATCTAAGAAGAATGAAGGAAAACGATTATGAAAAATCGACAGTGGGTGAAAAATACCAATTTTCAGTTACCATTGGGATAATTGATTGCCAATTTCTTTTTAATAAGACTTCAAATTTATTTTCCTAAAGAAATTTGTATTTCTGATGGAATTATTGTAAGATATGCATTGACAAAATCACCTTGTAGTTGGAAAGATTTAAAAAAACAGGATTCTTGGTTAATAAAATAACTTTCAGCTGAAGTGGGAAATTGGTTCACTATCTCTGGATGAACTAAGAAATTTGATGATAGAATCAACATGCAAATATCAAATATTACTTGCTAAAGGAAGAGAAAAATCAAAACCATTAACCAGGTTATTAGAGAGGCCTGTTCTTGATTTAAATGAAATGGGATGCCTCAAACGTGAAAACATAAGGTGTACTTTTAAATGCTTTTGGAAACATAACGAAAGATTCTGTGCTTTTAATAATTCTCAGAAGTATATGTATTGGTTTCAAGAAATATATATATGCAACCCTTAATTTTACGACAGTAATAAATTCCCAACAATCATAAGATGAAAATTAACTTTCAGATGAGAGTCACATTGTCAAAAACCACATGATGGCAATTCCACAAGCTTGGGAAGAACCTTATATTTTTCACTTTATTTATTTTCTGCATGTTAGATTCAGTAAATGCAATTTGTAAATAATATTTCATTCAAATAAAATGTGTAAATTTAATGAACAAACTGGGTGTCGTTGATGTGTTATACAAATTTAACCATAACATTTTTTTTCTCCTTGTAAAATTTCATGCCACAAGCTAACCAGAGACTTTTTTTAAAAAAAAAAAATCCACTCAATGAAACTGTGCCAACTCTTGGAAACAAAATGAAATTGGTATTAAATTAACACGCAGAATTTTAGTGGAGAATATTTCACCTGAAAAGTGACATTTTATGTATTATATATGTCGATACCTGTCTTTTTCACTTTATTTAATTTCTGTATGTTAGATTCAGTAAATACAATTTGTTAATAATATTACAGTCAAATAAAAGTTAACATAGAAATTAACAAAGCATATATTACAGAGCTAATATTCTTTGAAATAATAAGAAATAACTATTTATTTGTTGTGCTGGCAAAAGAAATTTCTAAAAGAAAATGCTACGGAGAGTTCAAAACGGTGTTTGTCGCATATCCGTTACTTAAAATTACTAATGCTAAAGAATAAAAAATAAATTTCTGTTACAGAAATAGGTTAAGAGCACAAGGAATTGCAGGTAAAATTAATAGTCAATTTTGGTTTTTAAAAAAATAACTGTAAGCATTAATTTACTACAGCAATAATATCCCATTAGAACAAAGAGTTCCAACCTAAACACACGATTTCTCACCTACATATAACAAAATTGGTGACCGGATAAGAGAGATTTACAGAGCTAATATTCATTTGAAATAAATTTCAGTTTCCTAGCTACACAATATGTAATCAAACAAACAACCCTTCTACTTGAAAACAATAACTGTATAAAATCCTTAATCAGAAATGAATAATTTTAGGATATGTGTATTAAGAATTTCACACTAGAAAACAGTCGTACTTCCCCAAACTGATAATACTGCGCAAAACATCAAAGGGAGAATATGAGTCATGAAAAAGGGGACAATTAGATTGAGGTGTGTGAAGTATTATCAAACCCTCATAAGATCCAGGAGGATTCCAATCCCCCAGATGAATAATTTTAGGATATGTGTATTAAGAATTTCACACTAGAAAACAGTCGTACTTCCCCAAACTGATAATACTGCGCAAAACATCAAAGGGAGAATATGAGTCATGAAAAAGGGGACAATTAGATTGAGGTGTGTGAAGTATTATCAAACCCTCATAAGATCCAGGAGGATTCCAATCCCCCAGATGAATAAGTTGAGGATGTGTCATCACAATCATGTGAATGACAATCACTTAGTCATTTGTAAGTGTTTGCGAAACAACCAACAGTGGGAAAATGATACCTTTTGAACAATACCGTTACAGGATGTGATTAATACAAACAGATTAAACTAGAATTCGATAGTCTTTTTTGTGTTGCGAATATATGTTAGCCCCCAGTAACCTATAATGAAATAGTCAACTGTATTTTCAGACTTCTGTTTGTGTTCTGTGCTGTAAATATATGTTAAAAAATCAACCATTTGGAATATTCAGAAACCTAGATAGTACCAAGATGTTCCCATTCTGGAAAGAAATTTAAGTTAATTTTGTTTTAACTTAAATATAACAACGAATAAATGTAATTTCAATAATCACTGCTCGTAAATTTAGGAAACTTAATTCTAATACAGAATAGTTTTTTTTCATAAGAATAATCATGTGGTACATATTAGAGTATCAACATGGATACATTAGTGGCTTTTCATGCCTAATGTGTATGAGGGACACCAGCATATAATTAAATTACTCAGAAAAGCTCGAAACATAGCCGCCACTAGACACTACTGTAATCTCAGAATTCCCACCCTTTAACAGGAAAGAAATATCTCTAAATGTATTGGAAAATTAGTACAGCCATCTATGAAAGAAAAAAAAAGCTTGTGTTTGAGGGAAACCAGTATATAATTAAATTATTCAGAAAAACCATCATGACTCTACTCTAAGAATTCTCACCCTTTAAAATCAATGAAATACCCAAAATGTATTGGAAAATTAGTACACCCATCTATAGATAACCAAACACAAAACATGATGACAATGACAGATGTGTGTCACCCTGGGAAAATTCCAAGATATCTTATCTCAAAAACATCGCCAACAATTCCATAGCCAAACCAAAACATCATGTGATATCACAGAGAGACATGTTCCCCAGAAATTTCCAAACACATAACGTCACGATTCTTATCTCTAAAAAGCACCCACAATGCAATAAGCGATCTAAAAACACCACGCGATGTCCCTGACAGACGAGGTTCCCAGCAAAATTCCAAACACTCCAAAATCTATAATAACAAACATCCACGTCACGATTCCTTTTCTTATCTTGATCTTGTCAGAAGTGTCCCACCAATCACGACACGATTACTTATACACTTATATATATTCCTTTCCATTCAAAACAACAACGTCACTTATTTACAAATAACAAATGCCGTCACTTATCTTCATCTGATAACAACTAACATTCATGTCACGATCCCTGATCTTATCTTTATCTGGTTTAAAGTGTCCCACCAATCACGACATGAATCCTCATCTCTACCATCACCCATAATTCCATACGCGAACGAAAATACAAGAACTGGCGTCACTGACACGTATGCCCCCAGGGAAATTCCAAACATTCCAATATCATGACGTCACGCCCACAATGACGTCATCTTATCAACGAATGGCGTCACGATTCCTTATCTTATCTTGATCTGGTTCAAACCGTCACCCATACTACTTTGGATATTGATTAACTTTAGATATCGTCTAAGATCCAGAAAACGATAGTGAAGCGGTAGAAAAACTTGTCCCCCTCACAGCAAATATAATTCGAGAAGGTCTTGAGTTTTGCAATAAATTGGAAAATCATTTTCTTGTTAATGACACAAATTCTTAACGAGCCTTTAAATTCCATCGTGAGCTGATGATCTGTATGTCTGGATATAGCGAGCTGTATAAAAATTAGTGAACTCATCATCGCAAAAATTTAATCACTGATTACATTGTCAGAAGAAAAAAATCAGCACAGAACGAGGGTGAAGCTAAATCTGTTTGTGAAGAACCATTGCCTTTACCATACAGATCTGATGCACTGACTATCTCTTCTGGTGATGAAAATGATTTTGCACCAGCTCGCAAACGTTGCGGAATATTGTCTAATAGCGATGATAATTCTGATGACAAAATGTTACAAAAAAAGAAAAAAGTTACTTTTCCATAAAATTAAATGAATAAAGTTTTAAAACAAACTTGGGCATTCTTATTTTCCTGAATTTTCATAAACTTTTTTTATGCGATTTTAGGTTTATTTTAATTTCTTGCTTCAGATTTATGCCGTTTTAGAAAATTATGAAACGTATCTCTGATTTTTTAACGTAAGTTTAGACCTTTTTTGTGCTATTTTTTATATGCGGTTTTTTGTGACACACAAAAATGTAATATAAATTATAAGAAAACTTATTTGAAAACATTAGAATAATTTTTAATGCGATTCAAAATAGTAGAATAATGCGAAAATAAATGCAAAAAAATAAAATAAAATAAGTCAAAAGGAAAAAACGTGATAATTAGTAATTTGTTGCATCCACCTTAGTTTTTATCACCGTTCGTAAAACGGGCATATTATTCACTAGCATATCACAGTTTTTTTGTTGTTTTTTTTAATCAAAACATGCCCATTTGGTCTGTAGACTAGAAACAAGTTTATTTTTGTCTCTTGGTGCAACTTCTTGAAGACGTTTCTTCATAATATCACACAAATTCTCAATCGGGTTTAAATCTGTTAAGTTTGAGGTCCGCGGAATTACATTGATTTTCCTTTCTTTGGGGCATCTAGTAGTGGTCTTGGATGTGTGACGAAGAGCTGAATCTTGCTGAAAAAGGAAATCAGCACATAAATCTTCCGATGCCGGTAACATAAAGTGCTCAAGAATTTCTTAGTGCACTTTGGAATTGACTGTTTCTTACACAGCCTACCTGGATCCTCTGCGGTCATACAAGTCCATACCATGACAGAGGTCACGGTATGGAATATCACGGTATTGAAATTTCACCGAGCGTAAAATTAAATCAAATGCTTCTTGATTAGGAAGCCAAACACGTATCCCTTGATGACCATGGGACACACAAAACATACTGTCATCTCTAAAGTACCTTTTTCCAGTCCTCTGGACCCCACAACAGTCTTTGTGTACATATCACTCTAGCTGCCTTTTGCTTGTAAGTCATATGCGACTTCGGCTCAGGCACACGTGATTTAAAACCCAATTTGTGAAGTCATCTCAACTTCACAGATTTAGACACATCACACCTACTTCTTTCCATCTCCTGTGAAAATACCTTTACACTTCGGAAGCGTTTTTTTCTTCACGATATTCTTCAATCTCCTCTCATCTCTTGATGTAGTTATTACCTTTCGAAATTGCGATTATTTTGAAAATACCGATTAGAATATTGTCTCAATACTCCACTCACGCTTGCTTGAGAACATTTCAATTCCTTAGTTAATAAACTGTTCAATTTGGGCTTCTTTGTGTACAGACACCATACGAAACTTCTTCGCTTCCAGTATGTCACTCGTTCGACCAATGTTTAGCAAATGATTAACTGAAATCCACGCGCAAACAATTCCTCACACACGAGTCCGTACGGCAGCTACTGAAATATGCTATTTCTATGCTGTCCTCAAAACCAATCGGAAAAATTTGGAATGCTCAAAATATTAATTTAATTAAAGAATAATTATTAAAATTACTCTCATTTTATGAATGTTTACAAATAACAATTTTCTTATAATTTATATGACCTTTTTATGTGTTTACATGTTTATGTGATCTACGAAGTACGTAGATTTAGATGACGTTAATTCGTTTTTTTGGTAATAATTATTTACTGTACAATAAATTGAACAGCAAGTAATTCAACACGTTTTCTTTGATAATTATAATTTTTTTTTATTCGGAAGTGTATTATCAAAACTGAGGTTCTAATTTTAAGATGTCCTCAAGTTAACATTGCTAATAGAAAACTCAGAAATACAAAATCTGTAAGCACATTTTCACAACATCTGTGGCTTAGAGACAAATATATGCACCTCTACTTGGCATCCACACCCGAATCACAGCTACTGCCCACTTCCAATATGCGATTACACTTAGTATGATTTCCTCCCCCCCCCCTTCAACACACACGATGCAGTACTTGGTCGTTCGGACGATCCGACAACTGACAATAGTAAACCTACTAGTTCCCTATTTCTGATCTGTTATTCAAAATTTTCTTGTTCTCTTACATCCATACTTTCTATCCCTCTCCATTCTGATAAATTTTCTGCGGTTCAGCTACCCAATAAAAGAATGTCATCTCCCTAGGAGACTTGGATGTTCGCTATACAAACCGTCTTTATTTTTCTGATTTCTGCCAAGCCGAACATGCGATATTTTAAGTTTAGTATTTGCATTTGTCCGTGACCTAATGCAAATCGTAGCTCTCATTTTGAGAAGTCATTTTCCATAGAATCCTTTTTTCCTCAGTCACTTCCAATTTCGTATTCCTTTGGCAATAGGATGATACCCAAGTGGAATAATCTTAGTA
Source organism: Typopeltis vanoorti (assembly GCF_054136105.1). Classification (NCBI taxonomy): domain Eukaryota; kingdom Metazoa; phylum Arthropoda; class Arachnida; order Uropygi; family Thelyphonidae; genus Typopeltis; species Typopeltis vanoorti. The sequence continues at coordinate 100,406,110 of NC_143563.1, read as the reverse complement.
ATTTCTACTTCTTTTACCCGTAGACTCCATGATCACTACTTTCGTCTTAATCTTAACGGGCTATGCTTGAATTTCTGAAATTATTTAATCTAGAATTAAGTTTTTCATATTCCACTAAAAATTACCCATTAATTAAGCCCTGGTTTTGTGGAATGTGTGTGGCAATACAAATTAGGAAAATGATAATATGAATTGGGGAATCCAACTTAACTGTTATTACTAAAACTCAAACAGCTAAAATCGACTTACAATGCCAAAACACAGAAAACTTGATATTCAAAAGGCACCAACACCATTGTGCAAGACTGTTTTCTGGTTCTTTGTGTCGATGCAGAGTCCATCCGTTATGCTTTCATCTCATATGTCGAAGCTCCCCTTACTGGCATTATTCTACAACTATTGTACATGCGAATCATCTACAATACTAAAACTGCAGTCATTTGCTAAAATGATACGTAAAGAATCTTGAACAACTTACAGTCCGGAACAGCCTCACGTCTTCTGTTCCGGATTGTATCCCCCCCCCCCCTTTCCCAACTCTGCTACTCTGAAGCTATCTTGTCTGAGCCTATCTACTCTATGTATGTCTGCCATTTTACCCCTTTATGGAATTGACACACGATTATCATTATGGGGACACTTGCTCAGTCGTTCGACATTTTCGTAGCATTTGGTCGATAATTGGATCCCTGCTTTGTAACCTACCATCCCATCTTATGACGACATAAACTTTGCAGTTGACGGTGACATCTACAGTATCTGACCAGATTTTCTACTCATTCATGATGAGTTTTATTTAGTTGTGCTCACAGCCTCATGCTAATTTTCTTAAAAAAAAAAAAGAAAAAAAAACCTGTTTTTTTGTAATTTTTTGAAGCCATGATGGAATATTCTACTCATTCATTACAAATAATGGTAGTTGTTTCATTTCAGATTTTCTGTAAAGACGCGATTAATGCTGGAGATGATCAAGGCACTATCTTTGCCTGCCCATCATTCTGATATACGCAGATAATCCTCTCTCAATGACTTCAAACCTTATAGCCTAAACATTCCAAATTTCATTATCTATAACTAACCTCTTACATATTGATCGCTAACATTCTTCAGTAAGTGAGGACAACCTCAACTTCAATGTTACAAAATCCAGTTCGGCACAGTTCTCGAAATCGATTATTCCACTTAATACCCATGTTCACAACCATAGCTTCAGTTGTGAACACTACTCTCTCCTGGCACAGACGTCTCATACATTCTTTTGTCAAATTATTTCTCACTTGTCCTGATCTTATGGCCATTCAATTCTGGGCTGTTGTTCTCACGTTACGGATGGCTCATCAAAACGTCTTTACAAATTCTTGATTCTCTTCTCTAGAATAGTTTCTTAACTTCAGCTTCCTTAAGCTTACAGACATTTATAACTTGTATTAGATGTATTTTCTGAAAAACCTTCAATGAATGGGGAAAATAATTTATTAAATCGACTCATTACTTGAAGTCATGTTACTTTATTATTTATGATATGTATCAATATGTTCCTGATTAAAATATTTAGGCAACTCTTCTTAGTCATAATTCCTTTCTAATTAATTTACGAAAATTTTCATAAGAAAGTTGAGGAAAAAAGGAATTTATGTAGGGGATTTTTGTCAAAAGACGGCAGTCCGTTTCACTGATATTCTTTCTCACAACGGAGGTACAAAGCTTGTACTCCGAGAATCTCGAGTACCATTAAAATCCGGAAAACCGTCTGGAGAATGCGAGCAATTCTCCACACTGACTTCATGGCCTCAGTTGCAATTCCGGTCCGGTAGACTTTTTTTTTTAAGTCAATAATTCCACAGGCTGTTCTACTGAACTGCTATCTTAATGCTGGTACACTTCTTCCATCACTCCTAAGCTTATATAACAAGTAAACGCTATTCGTTAAGTAACCGTTCATAATATAACAAATCCACCTAACCACTTTGTCCTCTAAACAGCATTGTACATATAGTATTTTAAAAACTAAACTTTTATTTCAATAAAAGCTTTGAATATTACCTTCAGTGAATGGGGAAAATAATTTATTAAATCGACTCATTTCTTTAAGTCATGTTACTTTATTATTTATAATATGTATCAATGTGTTCCTGATTAAAATATTTCGGCAACCGTTAACGAAAATTTGTTCAACTTATATCTTAATTACTGTGGATGGGCACGAAAACGTGAAAACTTGTTAAATCTGTAGCTATTAAAAAACTTCTTTGTACATACACACACAGCATTAATGTGCAATATGATCTGCAACATTCTGTTTCAGTTTAATACAGATAATATATAAACATATTAAAAAAATAAAGCTCGACCTGTATATCTTGTTCGAAACTTACTTTTAAGATCGAATTTCGTTTCTGCATGGTGGAGATGAGAAATCCGTATATTAAAAAAACATCCAATTTATATGTTGCGGATATAGATCTGCACTGAAAACAACGATAACACTACAGCTACACCCACGAAGATGTTCATTAGATGAGTGCATATCTCCTAAGACGTTATTTGGCACTTGACAGCGATTTAAAGACATTCTACGATGTAGACTGGATTTCACTTTAGCTGTAACATTGACTCATTCAAGATAATTGCCAGCCTATTCTGTCTCAGTTGAGTGTGTTCTCCTGAGTTTTTAGAAAGAGAAACAGCTTGAGCAAAAAACATTACTGCTTTTAAAAACAACTGACTGAGCAGTTTAAGGAATTTGTCAACGGATAAATTGAATTAGAATAACATGAATACGACGCAAAAGATGGGGTGACAGTTAAGACAGCAGGGTCAAACTGACTGACGGGTAGCAAGTTTTACATCTATGATTAAGTTGTTGCATTCACACATTAGGGCAATTTGTCCTCTGTATGCATATAAATAATGCAGCGATAACGAATGGGGGCTTGAAATTTTTCGTATTCGTTAATAAATTTGCCAGGCATTTCAGTTTTAGTTTAAATCATTTAAATATGGATAATTAAATGATACAAGCTGAAGTGTTTAAATTGCACCTAAAATGTGCAGTTACCCAGAGGCATCTGTATTATTTATTTCATGGAGAACTACAACAGGCGTTCTCCCTCTCCATCCTTGATCAGAACGAAGTTACAACTGTTTTTCGGAAGGACATCAGGAGCTAGAAGAGGTGATATAGACTGGGCTAACAGGAAAACAGCATTTGCGAGTTGGCATGATACCAAAATTGAGTGGGCTCAGAAGCTTGGTGACTTCAAATTGTGCCTTGTTAAATGTATAGGCGAATTTCCAGATTAATTAATCCTTAGGTTATTCTTAGTAATAATGTGCAATTAGTTGCTAACCTTTCTTGGATGAAATATACCAAGTGTTTAGAATTTGGGTTTGAAGCACAAACTTCTTTTCCTTGTGTTTCTTAGTAGGGTATCAACCGAAAGGTCGTTAGGCTGTAAAACCGGTGGGGCGTCTGCACCGGCTGTTTGTTTTCAAATCAGTTATAATTCATAGGATATATAAGTTGTGGATACTGATTATACAAGGTGAACAGTATACAGACAATAAATGCCAAACCCCATTCAGTCCATTATGGTAGCGGAATGATGTTAAAGACAACTTTCAAAAGACATTGATAATGGATCGTACATTTTCGACAAAGTAACACGTGAGTCATTGCCTTAGTATTGTGATGATCTGTATTTTATACCTATTAGGTTCGTGTGTGACTCAACTTGGAACTCAGTTTTCAATTCAAAAGACATTACCCCATAAACTAAACTAACCAAAAATATTTCAGTCAAAGGAAAAAAAAGCATTACCTCTAACAACCGTTATACAATTTGTTATTGCATCCCCCCCCCCAGTGAAAACGCTAAATAGACTAACAAAATGCGCAAGTTCCCTTTATTGAAGTTTTATAAATTTATTTCTACATAGCCCTGAACAATACTTTCATGTATAAGACCTCAAAGGAACATATGACAGCTAAACATTAGCTGATTAACAAGTTATTAACACACCTAACGTCATGCAAGAACAAAAATTGTAATTTAGGCTGACATTTCTTTGGATTCAAACAGGTAAGTTCGCATGACAGAAATGCTTGTTGCAGAGCACAATGCAAGTAACTGGTGGAAACAAAAATTGCAAAATAGAGGTGTGAGTAAAATTCTGAGGCTGGATATAGGCGATTTTTAATATATTTTGGGTGATTGAGCCTTACTGAGATAATAGTTAAAGGCTTGTGCAGACACCAGATATTCTTGATAGCTGTCACCGAGCAACTAATGGTCAAAACCTCTATTTATATTATAAACGCCTTTCTCTTATGATATTCCGATCATATTAAAAAGTATTCACATCTCTGTACGCAAGGTGTATCTGAAAAGATATACAGATATACAAAGTGCTATGTTATATAAATGTTATCACTACTTTTTATATAACATAGAACTGGCTAAAGAATATCGCTTATGTTCTTTAGCCAATTTGCCTGTAGGAAAAACTATTTTAAGATTGGGAAAATCCTACTACTTCCATATGAGATTCGTTACCTAACAGTCAATTAAAAAAAAAAAAAAAAGATTCCTCTCGTTGTGATGAAAATCGAATTCACGTCGTTTCTTACAATTTCGCTACGAATATGCTTGTAACTCGAATTATACTTCGTTATCCACGTTTTTGCATATTCGCGGTTTCATTATTACGGTACATAAAGCCTATTGCTGTTTCCTAATGTATGGAAGCTTCCGGCATGCGCCTTATTTCCTATCTTCGTCCGCTGTGCCGTCCATTTTGAGTCTTCACTGCCTTATTGGTCTATGCGGTATTGCTTTTATCTGTAAATAACTTCCGTGCGCTTTAAGGAAAATGTCTGACGAGAAAAACAACGGAAACTAAGAGTGAAAAGAAGAGTGTGAATAAAGATCAAAAATCCGCATCCCTAAAAAAATATTGAGTACAGAAAAGCAGATTAATGACCTTTCTCAACAATTCACTTTACTTTTACACAGGCATTCACGCTATACTGTTTGTGTCTTCTGTTCACCCAATTGGTGTCTATAATCTCTACTCTGTGAAATTCATTAAACTCATGTAGCAGTTATTCGACACTCCTTTACAATTCGATTCCACATTCACAAAACAAATTTTTCATTCCATTCGTCACTTCTACTGCTGCCCTCTGGAACACTTTCCCATCTAAATGGGTTTCTCAAGGAATACGGTCCACAACACTTCAAGTCTGAAGACGTTTCTTCTTTAAGGTTGACCAAACTTTCGTGTACGGAATCTTCATAAAAAAAGTGACAAGGAGCGTAATCCCAAGTAAGAAGAGTGGGGGGGGGGGGGAGAGACAGGAATGTCTGTGTTCATAATTATGAAATGAGAAACCTTGTACTAGGTTTAAATAAATGTAAAGACTGAAGAGTCCTAAAAAAAATTAACAGTTATCACGCAACATGCTGCTCACGTCCATATTAATTCAAAGCAGAAAAGCGAACAGTACGCCAGTCAATCAAACAGTTAACAACAGTCAACTCAACTATTTACACATTTTAATTCCACTTATCTATTCTCTGTGCGGTTCTTAACTTGAGAAGCCATTGACGAAACACATTCCACTTTAAAGGTGGATACTCGGGAAAATAAAACCAAATTCAGCAGCGAACGATTTGATAATTTCCATAAGCATCGACATATCCTGTCTCCTCTGAATAGGTTGATATTTTTAAAATGTTCGTCATGTTAAAATGAGGGTTTTGCAAATTAAACTATTTTTTCTACCATCTTTATATGGAAATCGTTTCAGTATTTGAATCTGGTTTCGCATATGTGAGCATTTTTCATCCTTCAAAATAGGCAAACCGGCCAGAGAACACGCAGTTAAACATAATACACTGGCTTTATAGGAGTAGTTTCTTCGGCCATAAGTCTAACAAAACTAAACCAGTGTTGTTACACTTTTGAATATATTGCAACTAATACAAAAACTGTGCCAATCTAACGTCGATACAAGCAACTCAAGTATTGAACAACGAATTATTAACGGGACACGAACGTTCCTAAAACAAGGAAGTTGATGTAATAAGCGGTGTCGCTTTCCTGCAATGATTCGGCAAAGTACTCTTTCCGGAACGTACTTACGCGATGGGAACATATGCTGTTTGTAATATAAAAGATAAGACAAGGACGGGAAGGTCAATTACCTAAAGATGTGCAGCGCGAATTCATAGTAATTAGCAAGTTACCAAGCAAGTTAATCCTTAAATGATCCACGGAGCCTGAAGTACATCGTTTGCCAATGAAAAAGCACTGTCAAACAATGCTTTTGGTATTCGTATACTGTATCTGTAGTATCAAATACTTGAAACAGTACCATATCAAATATATCATCATCATCATCAAATTCCTGCCATGTACCCTCAAGGGGTGTACAGGATATGACAGTACTACATGAAAAAATTACATCATTACTAACTTCCTATCTACAATTTTCCTCCAAATCAGTCTGTTACTTGTCAAGACTCCAACATTATCAGATCTTATATTTCTATCGTCTAAGGCACTTTGTACCGTATCAATCCACCTATATCTTGGTCTTCCTCTGGGTCGTTTTCCTGCCAACCTGGCAGAGAACACTTGTTTTGCTAATCTTTCCTCTCCCATTCTATTTAAGTGACCATACCATCTGAGATTAGCTCTGCTAACACATTCCTGGATGCTGACAATGTCAAGTTCTTTCCTACATATCAAATATATATATATATATATATATATATATATATATTGATTATTTCTGGTCTATGAACACGTTCTGTAGTGGAATTCATCCGCTACATACCATATAGGCTGGGATGGATAATAAATGACTGCTCTGGATAGCACGTCTTCAATGTTTCAGTTAATCTACGTGCATGTTGTGAACCTGGTGAGTGTCGTTGCTGAGAAATATTGAAATTCATAGTGATTCCTGGCTTCAACAAAGCAGGTAAACTGGCACATTACACAGAATTGAATGACTGTGTCAACAGTTTTGCCCGATCCATTTGATTGGAGACAAATGCAGTCCTGCAAGTATGTGACAATTCGTAAAAAAGTTAGAGATGCTCCAGTAAGATGTTCCAAAAACATAAGATTATTCTCCCGGTATAATGGGGCACAAACGGATTCACCAGTTTCATGTGATGCAAATTATAGAATATTGGACTGACACATTTGAGTGTCTAAGTTTTCTGATTATATTTGAAAATTATCAGTGGCTGATATCCCGAACGCCAAGCCTAAACACGAATAAAACCAATAAAAGATGAAAGAAGGCGTCTCAACTGAAATTGAGTAATCGTGCCGACTAAAAAAAAAAAAAAAATGAAATGCTGGTTATACATTAAGTAGAATGGGCGAATTATTTATAGACATACGTACTAGGGAAGAAAAAAAAAAGAATATACAGGAGTTAAGCTAAAATGGGAGGGGAAAATAAGGATTAAAGTCTTGCTTTGTAGATTCGTTAGACCGCGAGATAAAAGAGGGGGAAATTTTCTTTAGTCAACCGCACTACCAATCTTCCTTTCCTTCATTAGTGATTTTATTCTAGTGCTCAAGCATTTCTTCAGAGGGCCTAGCCTAAACTTAATCATCGGATTACGTTCGATAAGCCGATATATTTCTTTGAGTAAAAGATACCTTCATTTTATGCTATTTTTCTAGTAGTACTGACCGTCCCCTCATTTCAAATACCATATTCCTGTTATCGTTTTAGAGAACAAAAATATTTAACCTCAATTGGATGTATTTATGACTAAACATCGAATGAATATGACTAAATGGACAGATTAAAAGCCTAGGCATGAATTTTAGCCTTCGGTATATTGTGGCAAGATAGTATTAAATTTTTTAATTACAGGTGTTCGACGAAGAAATAAATATATCATCACGAAAATCCCAACTGAAATGCAGAAATGACTCGCAAAAGCTATTTTTGGCCTGCGCTTATACCATATTATTGTTTCTGTGGTCCATTCTGAAAACGAACAAGAAATTTGGAAATTCTCGATTTGTAAACAAATTGCACGAGGAAGATTAATTCTATAGAAAGTTATGATATATCTCTCATTTACATAAATACGCCGTAACAGTCATTGTCCGTAACATTCAATGAAGAGTTGTACTTTTGAACCTTGAGTAATGGTATAAATGACATCCTGATTCTGTTTTTTTTCCACAGCACGTTAAAATCATTAACATGCCTCCGAATCATTTTCGTGTTACAAATTATTCTTATACCACAATGTATACAATTTTTTTTTTAATTCACACGATGTTTATCTATATATGCTAAATAAATACACAATAGTATCAATTATTAAATATTTAGAATACTAATCATTTTATCAAGTGTACTCCGACATTATTCCCATTTTTAAACATAAGCTAATCTAATTAACCATCATCAATCGAAATTTCAAATGTTGGTATACTTAACGCAGTGCTCACCGAAAACTAGATAATTACTTACTTGAACACATTCCAGGTGTGTTAATCCTTGCTGCACGCACTGAAGCTTCTCCAATAAAGAACCAATGACCACTTCCACGTATCTTAAGAGAGGTATCTTGTAATCATTATTCTCAGCGATAACCGAATTATGAAAAGATTGTATTATTTGATCTAATTCATTTCCAGGTGTACGCGATTCACAGAATAATGGACTAAGCATCAAATAAAGTAATAACAGCATCGTAGCTTAAATCTCTCTTTTATTTTAGAACTGTTAAACTAGCTCAGACCGCTTGCTAACGTCGAATAGTAGGTCGTTCAACGCCCGTCTGGACAGGTAGAGAGTCGTGGAACTTCTAAGCGTAACAGGTGACCCGCAAGTTTCTCCTAGTGGCGTCCTAAACGAGACCAGCATTTCGTGCTTAAAACACCGTGACGTCATGCTATACTACCTAGGGCAACTGTACGCTGCGCCGAAATGAATTTCTGCAAAGAGATTCACACTGCTTTTTATTGGAACTGCTTTAGTAAAGATGAAACCGCATTTCGAAGAATAAGCATTACCGCGTTCGGTTTTTAACTGTAGACACAGAAACTGAAATGCGTAACAATTATTCTATACAAACAGGTAAGTCGATAACTAACGATATAATTCTCCGGTTCACGGTATTAATTTCCAATTCTTTGAAATAGTCCTTGTAACCCAAAATTTTGCATGCATTTTTCAAATGGTAATGCTGTATTGTTAACTATTTGCTGCACATTCAGTTTTGTTTTGTTTTTAACAAATAAAGAGCGATTAAATTTGCATACAGTCATTTATAAACAATTGTCTGGAAAAAAAAATAGTCACAATAACTATTATGTAATGGAAAAAATCTCTCAGACAGTTGCGATAACGCAGCCAGAACGATATAGACCCCATGTTGGAAAGATGTGGGTTCAAATTCCGTTCAAAGAGGCTGTTGCATGGCACTTTTAGTTGAAGATGGGTCAGCTAGTCTTCTAATGGCGATAAAACAAACAAACTGACATGAAAACACAAACTCAGTTTATAGATATGACGTACCCAATGCGTCCTAATACTGAAATCCCACTAAAATATATATATCCTAGCCTATCCTATTAAATATTATTAAGGTGATTGGCTATTATGGATCTACATATACTGTATTCCTATCTTGGGCTATTCTTTTGCTCTCTACACAGTTTAGGTTTTATTTCTATAAAAGAGAGAGGGAGAGAATAAAACATAGAAATATAAGGGAACAGACAGATAAAGATATAGGAAGGCAACTCTTATCTTGAGTTTTGAATACAATATTTATTGTTTAGTCCACGCGGTTAGCCTAGTGGCTGTGCGCTTCGCAACCATATGCCGGGAAGGAGTGTCCTAAGTTCGATTCTCGTAGGTGACGTGAGGAGCTTAAGGATTTTCCTCAGCCATAGCCAAGTTAGCCGGTCTTGGGTGTAGACAGTAGGTTTTTTCCCCAGTTTATCCTGAGGTTTTTTCATCCCGCAAAGCAGGCAAACCAGACTTGAGACGTCTGGTTTGCCTGCTTTGCGGGATGAAAAATATGGACATAAGATACACCAGGGCGTAGGGCTGACCACCTTATCCTGTGAACAGTTTGAGATCCGATGATTAATAAACCCTCGACACCACAAGGTAAAAAAAATGAAGATGAGATAAGATATTTATTGATTTTAGTTTCAGTTTTCTTATTCAATCTTGTTTAACATTTGGAACTTATTCCGAATTCTCAGATCATACTATTGTTAGTGTAACTGGTTCATATTAAATTTTAAGGAATTTATAAATAATATCTCTAAATTTCAAGCTAACATTGTCTGACTATGTATATCCCAATTAAATCCCAATCTACGTATCTGCATAGAGGAGGTTGGTATTATCACAGTGAGGGGGCCCTTTTTGGAGTCAATTCTTTGCCTAGCAAATACCCGTTTATTTATTTATTTTTTTATTTTATTTTAACATTCCCTGTTTTCTTAGTAGTCGTATGCCACACCGTGGCTTCTTAATCTTCGCGATTATTAAATCACAATTAATTCCACTTAAAAGGATGGACAATTACATATTCATTACTGTTTATTTGACTATGGAACGATAATAAATATTTATTGTACTTTTTGATGTTCAAACGGAGAAAGCATTTAGCCTGCCCTGTTCTTTTTGTCATTAATTTCTACATAAAGTTATTTTTTGTTTGTCTTTCTTTTTTCTTTTCTTTTTTTTAGTGTGAATCTCAATTTGTAAACCTTGAATTAGTACCGTAGATGGACTTAGTGCCATTACGGAAGCACAGCTTTAGAGATCAAACTAGAGAACTGTTTCAAGTCAGTTTAGGCCTCTAATAAGCATGGTAGTCTTAAGTAGTGATGAAATTCATTACTCCTCTCGAAGGAGAAGTCCAGTTCTCTGAGATTTACAGAATAAGAGAAAGTTAAAACAGTGTGGTAAAAAGAATACAAGTCAAAGAAAAAATATATCGATTCCACTTGATTAAGTACATTTCATCTAATACAATCTTCATTAGCAGACGTACATATTAAAATAGAGAATTTTTTATTAAAATTAAAGATAATAACATTTAAAATCTTTAGGCTAATTTATCACTAAAAACTATTCTACTAAATATTCATGATTATTTTATATACCAAATAGGCACCCAATAATCGACATTTCTTATCCTTGGCATCTTGTCACTCTACGTTATTATCATCTTTTCAGCTTCTTAAAAATCAAATGATGACGAAGCTAAAAAAAACCGTGAGTACGCTTGTAGAAAACCTAAAGTGTTTTTCGCAGCCACCATTAAGAAACTCATTGACCAATTTAACAAGTTCTTCCTTGTTTGAATCACTACCTTTGAAAAATAATAATAAAATTTTGTACATTTAACTTTCTAAATTTTAATAAAAATTTATATGGTAGCTAAATCGAGGAAATTGATAAATTTACTACACTTTTTTTTTTATTTTCCGCGATTTCAGGATACATTAGATCTGAACCGCGTGTATCCAACACTTACTCACCACGAAATTCCTTACTTTTTTTTAAATAGTTTCCTTAGTTGATAACAAAAAATACTAACAAAATGCTAAATTAAGCTACTGCAGACACCATGGTTTAGATTTACCTGAATGTTGTGATATGATCAGCATTTATTTTGGACAGATCTTTTTTGTTATGTGGTTTGGTAAATCAAGGATGAAATAGCCTGTCCTTTTGGTTTGTTGACCAAGACCACATTATCTTGTAACCTAACGTGTGTTTGCAATTTTTGTAACTTCCTCGAAGACGCGTGTACAAGTTGGATGTGATAATACACTATTTTATTTGATATTTCTGTATAATTGTGCGAACCTAGACTTATTGAGCTCTTTATAATCTCTTTAATGTTATTTCTGTTTATTATCTAGAGAATGGCATATATTTGACCCAATAAGCTTCACCATATGTACACCACACCTAAAGGCTGGCATCCATGTGAGCAGAGATCCTCTGTGGTTTAGTTGGTTTTGAAGATGTCGTTTGGTTGGAAAAATCTGGGTTCTAAATTCCGTCTATAACTCGTAGAACCTTTATGAGGCCTTTTCACCTGAAGGAGGTAGCCAGTCTCATACGGAGGTGACTGGGTTTTCTGCCGGGAAACATGACTTTGTCATCCCATTAAGCAAGCCAACGTCATTAGAACACACGTAATCAACAGACATAATACACTGGCCTCATAGCCTGAGTTGTTCGGCTGTAAATCCAAATGAGTATTAGCATTTCGGTGAATTGATAAGTAAAATAATTTCTGAACGGGACGGGACATGACGCCATGTTCATAATAAGTCTATGAAGTGGGAATTCACTAATATGAATGGTAGGGATGTTGCACCGTTAAAAGTGGTTGGATGATATCTGCATGATTTCTTGGAGTCACGCCACACAATACCTTGAAAAGCGCTAATGTATGCATCATGAGTTCAGTTAATTATACAATAAAGTGGTTTGATCTATGGAACCCATTTCCTAACATTTCAAAACAATTTTATTTAAATAATCTAGTTTAGCGAGGTTTCAATAGTGTCAAACCTTTTGGTTCATCATTGATGCAGTTCATAGAGAATAGAAATTTTATATAATATACATATATGTATATTAATATAATGAATAATTAATTAATAATAAAGAAATTGTTGCTAATTTATAATTAAATAATTACTATATTTGCAAATTACATTTTTTATTCTATTTCTTTATTTTTGTTGAACAGGTTAACCTAAAATTTTGCTAAACGATAGCAAGAGCAGGAACAACTTAAAAGTGAGCATGACTGAGCTTTTAAGAACGAGAATATTAGTATAAGGTTCACTCTATGAAATGTTAAAAATCTGTAGCACACCATATTGTGCTACAAATTTTTAGCACACTACGATGCTAGTGTGCTAAGGTTAGTCAAGCTCTTTGAGAAATCCTCAGGCAAAACGATGGTGTTATATCTGCTACAAATTATCGCTTAGTTTTTATTATTTTTTAACGAATTATTATTATTATTTTATAAATGAATTTCTGGAGCTATTTGTATATCAAAAATGAAATTTATGGACATCTATTCGATGATGGGATTCAAACCTACAATCTTTTTATGGTTGGGAAAAGAATTCGGCGGTTATCCGAAGAACACTTTTACTAGACTACATTTGCTGGCTGTAAAATTATTATTATTTTGTTTATTTATTATTTCATTTAGTTATTTTTTAATTAATTTATTTATTATTTCAGTTATTTGTTTATTTTGAATCTGAACTAAATTTTACGCTCCGTGATTAACGAAATATTTATTATGGTTGCTGCAAGTGGTCCAGGAGGCTTGGTACCTTTGGACGCCTGGTTTGAGACATGAACTTCGTGTTACCAATGTTACATCTCTTGGGCTTCTTGTGTCTGAAGCACCAGCAGTATACCACAAGGGTGAAACTACTGGTGGGGGACACGTGAAGGCTGTCTCAATCCCTACTACATAAATGGAGATTGTCAGACAACCCTTATTCGGATCGTTCCCCTGTGGCGCAGACGATCACTCATATTGTGAATGTCTGCCCAAGGCGCCAATTTAATGGTGGTGGCCTCCAGGACATCACGAGGTGACGGATGAGGCCCTGGATTGGCTTTCTGATCTGGATTGGCTTTCTGATCTGGATTGGCTTTCTTGACATCTGTAGCTGCTTTGTATTCTTTTTGACAGAAGAATAAATAAAATAAATGAAATATTTAAACTGAACTTAATACCAATTACGAAATGTCCAGCAGAATAAACAGAGAATTGAGAAGGACGATACGATTTATTAGTTACTATTCATAGCAATAATCACTAGTGAATTTTCCTTCATGGATTTAAGTGCTATTCACCAAATGGTTTGTGAAAGTAACGTTCACACTGTTACATTGAAATGTCTGGAAGATTTGAAACACTTCTGTTACGATTTAATCTCATTTGTAAAAGGGTTTGCTTTCTTCCATTGTGCAAATTACGATTTTGGTTTCTCTCAACTTCGATTGGCGTTTCATATTTTATATTTTTTACGACATACAGGGTGTTCGGGATAAATTTGACAGTTTCGTAAGGAAAAAGAAAATCTTCTTTGTATCTATTAAATTTAATGAATTGACAAAAAAACATTACAGGCAGAGTTAATTACAATACTATCAACAAGATTTACTCAAAATAACCACCATTAGCATCGATCACAGCTTCAATTCTGCTTCGGAACCTCGAACAAGCTGATGCTACAGTCTCCCTGGGAAGGGCCGCAAAAACTGTTTTAATTTTATCCATTAACTGGGCTTTTGTATTACTGGAAGTGCGATTGGTGTCTTTTTCAACTGCGCCCCATACAAAATAATCCATGGGGTTAAGGTCTGGGGAGTTTGGAGGCCAAACATTTGGACTGGTGAAGTCGTAGAAATTTTCAGACAACCATTTTTGACTTTTCCCAGAGGTGTGGCAAGGGGCCGAATCCTGCTGCCATACATACGGCCTACCATTGCCTACCCTTGTTATCCAGGGCTTGACTACAGTTAGCAACTCCACGAACAAAGCCCGAATTCCAATGCCAGGATTCTTCAACACCTGTTCCTGCAGATTTGCGAGGAATTCTGCTGTACGAACGCAATCAGATCGTCTGCTAGGGATCTTTCTTCTTGCTACATCCTCGTAGTCACCATTGCAAGTCTCTAGTTCATGCCTGATTGTTTTTACTGTATTCAGGGAGCATTGGGCAGCAGTCCTAATATCCTTATTTTGATGGCGGGCACGAATCATCATGATACAAGTTATTCTCTTCCATGATTCAGGTGGGTTCCAGCTATCCATCCTTTCTGACATCTTGTATGTGAATGAAGAAGGGTCCAAACTTTTAAATGAAGAGAAGTGTGTGTTAATACATGTAACTTACGGAAAAATATAATTAATTATAAATATGTCAAATTTATCCCGAACACCCTGTACATATTTCGTACATATACATATAATTGGACACTGTAATTGCCTAATGATGCCATAAACATTCTTTGTTCTGCGTAGGCTTCGCCGAAAATAGCTAACTTCATAAGTCATATTCCGGTAATTGAACCACATTTTTTTTTTTATTAAGCTAAAAACACAATAAAGAAATAAAACCCGACAAGTTTCGTAAGTCGTTTGACTTACATCTTCAGAGGTAAATGGTAACTGAAAGTTAAAACAACAAAAAAGATAAACTAATAGCTCATACTATACAGTTGTAGCCATCTGACTGTTCATAAAATTAAAAAATCAGAATGCAAATTCAAAGCAGTGCTAAGTTTAAACAATGCAGGATGATGCCACGTTCTGTTGTTCACGATCATGATGTCCGAGGTATGACTGAGTTATATATTTTTTATCAAAGTTGACCAAACTTGGTGTAGAATTAAGCCTTGGTTTTTATTGCATTGTGTTGGAATTCTGAGCATGTTTGCAGCTTCTTTAAATTTCCTTATGTAATTTTCTATATAAGACGTGTTTGTTTTCTGCCAGAGTACATTGTGGCCGGTGGAAGTGGTATGGAAAGCTAGACCTGATTTGTGTTCTCTTCTGTTTTGTACATCCTTTTGGTGTTCGTTCATGAGTATTTCCCCAGATCTTGCTGTCCGTCCTATGTAGGATGCCACAAGAACAATAAATTTTATAAACACTTGGTTTTTTAAAGGATGATGTGGAGGTTTCGGGGGATATAGATCTCTTGAATTTTTATCCAGCGGCAGAAAGGCTACCTTGATGTTATGTTTGTATAGTAATTTAGCCATCTTGTCTGTAACATTCTTGATATATGGAATCGTCATGGCGTTTTTGAAATCTTGTTTCTGTGGGATGCTTGTAGGAGGTGTGTGGAGGATTTTTTTGATAGTCTTAGATTCATAACCATTTTTTATGTAGGTGATATTTTCATCATTTGGCCAGGAACAACAGATGAACTCATTGCTTCCAAACATTGCCTGAATAATTTACTTAAAAATATAAAATTTACTTTAGAAGAAAAAGAACTTAGAAAACTTCCCTTTCTTGACATCCTATTAGAAGTCAATGAAAAAGACAATAAACTTTCTTTCTCAATATATAGAAAACCCACTAACACAAGAGGATTTCTTAATGCGGCCTCACACCACCACCTTTTGTAAAAATAGGTCTAATAAAAATCCTGAGAGACAGAGCTTATAATATTTCCAGCACAGAAAAACAGAGAAATGAAGAATTGGAATATTTAACACAGATCCTCAAAAAAACGGTTATGAACCCAAGACTATCAAAAAAATCCTCCACACCTCCTACAAGCATCCCACAGAAACATGATTTCAAAAACGCCATGACGCTTCCGTATATCAAGAATGTTACAGACAAGATGGCTAAATTACTATACAAACATAATATCAAGGCAGCCTTTCTGCCGCTGGAAAAAATTTCAAGATTTCTATATCCCCCGAAACCTCCACATTATCCTTAAAAAAAACCAGGTGTTTATAAAATTTATTGTTCTTACGACATCTGCTACGTAGGACAGACAGGAAAATCTGAGGAAATATGCATGAACGAACACCAGAAGTTTGTACAAAACAGAAGAGAACACAAATCAGGTCTAGCTTTCCATACCACTTCCACCGGCCACAACGTACTCTGGTAGAAAACAAATATTCTTATATAGAAAAAAACTGTTACATAAGGAAATTTAAAGAAGCTGCAAACATGCTCAGAATTTCAACACAATGCAATAAAAACCAAGGCTTAATTCTACACCAAGTTTGGTCAGCTGTGATAAAAAAATATACCTCAGTCAGATCTCGGACATATGATCGTGAACAACAAAACGTGGCTTCATCCTGCATTGTTTAAACTTAGCACTGCTTTGAATCTGCATTCTGATTTTTTCATTTTATGAACAGTCTAGGCTACAACTGTATAGTATGAAGTATTAATTTCTCTTTTTTGTTGTTTTAACTTTCAGCTACCTTTTACCCCTGAAGATGTAAGTCAAACGACTTACGAAACTTGTCGGGTTTTATTTCTTTATTGTGCTTTTAGCTTAATAAAAAAAAATGAGGTCCAATTACCGAAATTTGCCTTATGAACTTCTAAACCACAGAAACCTCCACTTACAATAACTAACTGCCTTAATCGGCAATAGGGATTGAGATGATCGCCGTTATGCGTCCGTAATAGCGCGGTTAAAAATAAATAAAAGCTCTGAATGCGAAATTTTGGAATCTATCCAGACAATGGAATAACGCAAGGTTTATTTTTATTTAGGTAGACTGAATTTTAACTGAATAGTATAGTTTTCAAGAATTTGATAGTAATTTTAGACGGTTTCTCTTTCTTTAGCATTTTGATTTATAATCAATGATGTTATATTTTTTTTATGTCCTCCCTCCCACGAAAGGTTACAAGCCTACATTAGTTTAGCAAATGTGGATGGGCTAAGTTTTTTTATTATTATTTTATTTTTTGTTTTCATTTTTTTAGTTACCAGATATTGGCAATCCGAAAATCCTGCTCTGGAGAACAGAAATAGAACTTTATGCCTCCAGAGGGGGAAGGGATAATATCATCGATGAAATCTCTCGCCTAAAGACATTCTCAGGTATTCACGTCCACGGAAGAATTCAAATCTTCAGCCTTTTGGTTAAAGAGGTTATATGGTTCGGTTTCCACTCTGCTAATCAGACAGGCAAAACTATTATTATTATTATTATTATTATTATTATTATTATTATTATTATTATTATTATTATTATTATTATTATTATTATTATTATTATTATTATTATTCGAGATATGTTCGGGATTGTCTGAGGTCACTTGGCAGCTAAAATCTAACGCGAAGCGTGACGTGTGGAAGTACCCGCATTGTAGAGAAAACAAAGTAATGTCGCCTTCAACTGCAGGGGGGAAACAGCCAACGCAGAAAACTACCGCAAGCGGTAAACAGATAATGCAGCAATCAACAGCAGAGGGAATGAAAAACAAAGAAAACAACAAAGGAAACTCAGTTGAGCCAACTTTGAATGCATTACTTGAAAATAGATTAAAAAACCTAAAAGACTGTTTAATCGATTTTGTTGGAGAACTATTTGAAAAACATACCATACAGATTACCGAAAAATTCAACCAATATGAGGAATTTATTAAATTCAATAATAACTCGGTAGAAGATTTATTAGAGACCGCCAAAGAAATTAAAAACTGCGTTAAAGAGCTAACGAAAGACAGCATAATCTAATTAAAGAGACAAAGGAACTACGACAAGAACTAAACTCTTTAAAGCAACAGTATGAACTCTTAAACCAACAGCAGTATAAAAATGATCTCCGGAAATTAGTATGGAACATCTAAAAGACACCGTAATTCAACTAAGCCAAAAAATTGGCGTTCCCATTGAATCAAAAGATATCCAGTCAATACATCGGTTACCACAAAAAAAGGAAAAGAGAAAATTATTCCAGTCCTCCTCCCGTCGTGGTGCGACTCACCAACAGCCCAACAAAAATTATACTTATAAAATCAGATCCAATAGTCAAGGATCTGAAAGGAGCCCACGACAATACCCAATATACTTGTCCGAATACTTACCGCCTTATTATCAGAAGCTATTCTACCAAACAAAGAAAGTAAAAACAGAAAAAAATTACCAGTTTATATGGATAAGAGACAGCAAAATATTCCTTAAAAAGACACAAGACGCAAAAGCAATCCAAATAAAATCCGTAGAAGACATCAGAAGCATTCAAAAATACTGGCTGACCCTGCAACCTTATCTGAAGGAAGATATACACAACATAGACATTTTAATACTGACTGAAGTATCTATGACAAACCAAGAGGCAACCATCTACCAAATGCTACACTTCCGACAACACAAACACTGCAGACAAACTAAACGAGGCGGTGGTATAATAATATTTACCAAACATAAACTAGAAGTAACAGAAATAAATTATAAATTAGAATACGCAGAAAACAAATGCATCGAAATCAAAAACAACAAACAAGAAAACTCACTGATATTAATCGCAATATACAGCCCACCCAACTTAAGCACCACACATTTTCTAGGTGAACTAAACAGATGGCTTTCAGCCACGAAAGAAGGCTCCTCAGAATACTTGATAATAATAGGAGTGATGAATATAAACATTAGGAACATAAATAACAACACAGAACAATACCTAGACCTCTTATCAGCATATAACATAACCCCATCCATACAGTCGTATAGACGAGAAGAGATAGTGGGAAATACAACAACCTCATCCTGTATCGGCCATATAAATATACCGGCCCATCCAAACAGCCACACAGCAGCCGTCATAACATGCGAACTGGCAGACCATTATTTCACAGCATTACAGTTACACACTGAACCAGAACCCATAAAACTCACTGAGACTACAAAAGAGTATTATAGCATTCTAAACGAAACAATAATGAACGACGAAATCAGAAAAACAGACTGTATCCAGATAGCATCTTTAGACTCTGCTGAAGTTGTATATAATAAATAATCTTAAACTTGCATTTAATAAAATATATAACAAAGCATTAACAAAAATAAAAATACGCTCCCAAACGAAACAGAATCCATGGATAACAGACAACATATTAACACATATACAAAGAAAAGATGCCCTATGGAAACAACTTAAGAAGTCGCCAAACAATATCGCTTTACAAGCTGAATACAAAAGAAAACGGAACCTCCTAACAACACAGATTAGAACGGCAAAAAGAAACGACTACAGCAACAAATTAGCAACAGCTCAGAACGATGTAAAGGAAACCTGGCACCTGATTAATGAAAGGCTGGACAATATACACAGAACCACTGCCTCACAGCTTTGCTTGCGACCCAAAATCTCTCAAACAGTTGGAAAACAATTTTAATCAGCACTTCGTGAACTCTGTCCAAAAATTACAAGAAACGACCTTTTCTCACACAAACGAACATTCTCCACTAGGTCCACGAGCAACCCAGTTGATGTGGTTCCCCACAGTAACAAAAAAAAAAAAGAACTATCGATGGCAATTCAACAAATTAACCCTAACAAAGGATGGGGATAGACGGAATCCGGCCAAAAGACATCAAGAAACACTCAACTAACCTATGTCCAGTTATACAAAAACTGTTAAATAAAATCTTCGAAACGAGACACATACCTGAAACACTAAAGACTGCATTAATCATACCCATACACAAACATGGAAAAAGAAACATTATAAGTAATTACAGACCCATCGCCACATTGTCTGTAATCAACCAAACCATGAAGTGCATTGTGCATCGCAAACTCTCCACATACATAGAAAAATTCCAAATCATCTCCAAAACACAATATGGTTTTCAAAAAAATAAAGGAACAGCCACATTCCTGGAAGATTTCACCAGCAGCATGCTCTATGGATGCGAGGCCTGGGTACTCCTGAGAGAATCTGAAACGAGGATATTGGCATTTGAGAGGAAGTGCTATAGAAAGATCTTGAGAATAAGCTGGATAGAAAGTGAACAATGAGGAAATCTACAGACGAATACAACCAAAAGAAAACCTGATCCAGAAAATAATCAAAAGGAAACTACGTCTATTTGGCCATATATGTAGAATGAATGATGAGAGAAAATTAAAAACGTTGCTGTTTGAAATGATTGAAGGAAAGAACAAAAGAGGAAGACCAAACAGAGAATGGGGAGATGACATTGTCAAATGGCGCGGAAACTCTATACACGAACTAAGTCATCTTGCACAAAATAGAATGCAATGGAAGAATCGTATCAAGATGGCAGCAGACACCTGCGGGCATTGGACCCATGGTTGTTGATGATGATGATGATGATGATAATGAATTTCATCATAATCATTCTGCGCAGACTACAAACTTAATAGATTGTTGCAAAACAAAATGGTCAAACATATTCTGGGAGCAAAGAGAAGAGCCCACATTCATGCGGGCAGAAAGGACAGAACACAAAATATTTAAAGTGAAACATTTATGCCACTAAAACATTATTACTTCAGTCCAACCTACAGAGTAACCAGCGCAGCATATCAGATAACAAGACCACAGTCAACAAACTTACATAACATATAAGTATAATAATCACTATGGAAAAGCCATCCATTTGACACGATCAACAAACTGCCGTTCGATGAGAGAAACCTAGTGCCTACAGAGAGCTGAAACAGGTGCTATATAGATATTATAGCGATACTGAAAATTAAAGGAAAATTACACACGAGCGCGCACACATACATACCTATAATGAATTCCTCACACCATTACAAGGACACAAACATGACATGTCAAAATCCATCCTCCCCTTAAAAAAAGTTAAACCATGCTCATGCAGTGGTAGTCCGTGGGCACGTGTACTCGCTTCTTCGCGTTAACCTGAGAAAAGCGCATGTATATATATATATATATATATATATATATATATATATATGTAGAAAGTATTTTTACCTTGGGTATAAATATGTTAAGGATACCAAGCAATTTTAAACCTGGTTTTACTCCATTTCCCAAGTAAGCAAACAGACCAAAAGTCAAGTTTGCGCCTGCAATTGATGCAAGTCTAACTGATCCCACAGGTAGTGCAAGACCTTTTTTTGACTTTTGGTCTGTTTGCTTACTTGGGAAATGGAGTAAATCCAGGTTTAAAATTGCTTGGTATCCTTAACATATTTATACCCAAGGTAAAAATACTTTCTACATTTATATCTCCTCCAGAGATTTTTACTTAATAAGGTTAAAACACCTTATGGTAACTTGTTTTGGTGAAATACTTACAAGCTCTGTATTACTAAATCTTAGTATTTCTATTTCTAGCCTAGCTCCCACTGATGAGACCTCAATAAAGGTCGAAACCGGTCTGGGTAGTGGCCCCTTGCCTTTAATACAAAACATCATACATCCCCTTCTTGGAGATGTGTTTTTGGCATTAAGGGTAAATATTAAGATTAGTGATCGGATCTTGTCCCACCTTTGCCACGAGTTGCCCTGGTCTTGCACTACCTGTGGGATCAGTTAGACTTGCATCAGTTGCAGGCGCAAACTTGACTTTTGTTCTGTTTGCTTACTTGGGAAATGGAGTAAAACCATATATATATATATATATATATATATATATATATATATCAGAATTACATATTCAAAATATATATCAGAAATGCACCCAAACAAGTATAACCAAAACGAATGTTCTCAGTAACTTGTATACTGAATTTTTGTGGAGAAATAGAATAATAATAAAATTTATTATTATTCAAAATATCTGCATTAAATAGAGAATGTAAAAATATTGAACGAAAAATATAAATGACTAAATGCAGAAAAATTATGTATATTTATACAAAATTATTCCATTATTATTATTACTATTGAACTGTGTAGTGAATTGTACATTCGTTTAACACCCATCTCTTCATACCATTCCATAACGGATGCAGATTTATGGCATTGTTGTCTTGATTGTAACACGGGTTAGTTCCATAAAAACTCCATAGTTTAGGCAGCACCTCATTATCTACAATATCAAGGTACTGAGCTACCTTCATGGAACCACGGTTACATGGATGACCAATGGTTCTCACTCCAAACAAGCTGAATACACCAAATACCATTACTCTTCCACCACCAAACTTTATTTTGGGTACAACCAGGCAGCCTTCACGCCCACGTCCTGCCATCAGACTGGAAACAGGTGAACCTTGATTCATCACTCCTGAGTACCGTTTTCCACTGATCAATTGTCCAGTTCACAGTCTCTTTGCACCATGAGGGAAATGACTAAATGCAGAAAAAACCAAGCCAGGCGAGCCGCCTTGTTCGTTGTTGCGATGTTTGGCTTGTGTGTCGCTGCTCTTGCGTGGAAAACCAGTAAATTGATTTCTTTTCGTACAGTATTAGTGCTCACCATGGTGTTACTGGCGCTCTGGAACTCATCACGGATGGTCTGTACCGATTGTAGCCAGTATTTTGCGTGTCACCCTCACTTTTAACACCCTCCTATCCCCGTCAGTCATTTTCGGTGGCCTGGTTGCTTTCCTGTGTTAGTGATTCCAGAATGTCCCCATCTCATGATCACATCGCCAACCGTTGATTTCGGATGCAGTTGAGTGCGAATGGAACGTATGGACATGCCACCAATGTGACAGCCCACGATGACACCTCTCTCAAAGTCACTGCGTTCACGTCGTGTTGCTATACCACCTGTATTCAGGTGGTATAGGCAACACAATGAAATACTACTTCCTACTATCTGTACTGGTTTTTATGTCATTAACAAACATGGAATGTTCCATAATTTCAAATAACAGTGGTATTCGGACAATTCTTGGTAGATAGTGTATGTGTAGATACTCTGTATGATAATAAACATTGTCATTGTCAAAAAATTATATGTATTAATTTATCTGAGACATAATAAAGTGTAAAATTATTATTTGGCATCAATAGTTTGGCTTTCGTCAAAAACCACAGAAATCAAGAGCTCCGCCGTAAAGGCATATTGACAAAATACCTCTGTGTCATAGTCATTTGATTTCTATTTTTAAGGATTCGAACACAGATCTGATTTCGGACAGACCCCCCCCCCCCCCATTAACAGGCAGAATCGTCTGAAACATATAGTTGACATTCATAAGACAATGTTATAGCTTAACTGCTTCGAAGCTAATTCAACCCCCCCCCCCCCAAAAAAAAAATGTGATTCAGCAGCATCCTAACCACTGGGAAATTGGAGTTTTTTTTTTTTTTTTTTTTTTTGCTTCTCGCCACGCTTGTATCCGAAATGAGGTTTTACCGAAGAGAACACCGTTATGTATACTATGAATGAAATACTGACTCTTAATTGTGTCAAGGTCAAAAACCGATGGAGGAAAAGTACAACTTAAGGATTATTGTTATCTTTATATTGAGCGACTAATTCTTTTCGAGAATCGCTCGTAAAAATAAATTGAAAAATAAATAAATAAAAATTGGAAATAATACCGATTAAGTGTTCATCCCCCCCCCGACAGTTTTTATTTTTATTTTTTATTGCGATAGCTCTGTGCATTCTGAAATATCACCTGCATTTCTCCAGTTATTAGTGTTAATATATTTTTATTACTCGACATTTCGTCCCCCATGCCCTTTTAAATTAGATTAATGGAATTCTTACACTTCTCGAACTGCACATATCAATCCGTTAAGGTTTAGAGAGAGCCATTCAACAGATAGAATAATATCTTATACTATTTTTTTTAAAAAAAACGTGATTATGTCTTGAATACATATAATAATTACAATAGGCCTGTGTTAATATAGTGGAAGTGGAAGTGGTGCTTGCGTCCTCTGCGCTTGGTCGCGTGAAGTCAGACTTAAGTCCAAGTATAGTCGCCGACTGGAGGAACCGATTCAAGAGTTAGTCGATCTCTGGCACGGGCAAGGGGTTTTTCCTCTCGGAAATTCGACGGTTAGGTACCAAGGGGTGGCAGCACTTGTTTTCCAGCCTCTTCATCGGTGGCTGCTATAATTAGTGATAGACATGGGCCAGCTACCTCTGATTGGCTACCGGTGGAGATTGAACTGCCCACTCACTCAGTCTTCAAAAGCTAGATAGGGTATAAAGGCCTCGCCTACTCCCTATAAGGGAATAAAATGCGTTAGCTGATTTATTTATTATTTATATAAAATTATAGAAATTACAAAATTTAAAAATTATAAAAATTACATATATATAATAATAATAATAATAGTATTTTTGTAAAATTCAATGCTTTTTTATTATGAAAATTATGATTATATATTATGCATTTACAAAACATGTCGTTCTAGTTTTATTTTGTTTTTTAACAATGAATTTCTTACAAATTTTCCTTTTTTTTGTATAATATATTAATAATAGTTACTGTAGATGGTAATTTATAGTTGCAGTTGAATAAGATTGCATTTTTAACAGTATTTATAGTATAACAATATTTTATATATATTTTACAATTTTTGCTTTTTAATGTATAACGCTGTAACTACAACACTTCAATGTAATAAATTGATTATTTTTTCCTTTCTGTTGATCTCGGTTGAGATGTAATGTCTCAGCTTGCATCGGTTAGATATCTTTCATTAATTTGATTGCTGTGTTGGAAGTAGGCTGATGTTTGAGAGGTCAAATGAATGATCTGAAAGGTCTGATCAAAGTGAAATTGCCGACATATTCTGCTGTTGTTACATCTGTCTGGTGGTTCACATTCATTTTTATTGTGGTCTTCTTTTTGAATTAATTAGGAGACTTTTTTTTTCACTGTGGCAGTCTTTCTGTCTTCTGAGTTTCTGATTTGTATCGGCTTTGAAGTTTGTGACTTTCTCAAGAATATCTTGGCATCTCTGAACCACAAAAAGTGCTAATGTTTTTCTATTTTTGCTTTTCTTGCTTGGTACAACAGATTCTGGTTGAATGGTGTTAAATGTTCGGATAGGTTCAAGTCCAGTTGCCGTTTTTTCTGTCTGCTGGCTTTTATAAGATTGTCTCTTGTGGACTTGCTTATAAGACGAACTATGACTGGTGCGGGTCATGGCAAGCCTTGTTTTTTTTTGCTCTTCCTGGGAATCCGATTTACAGCCTAAATGTCATGATGCTGTAGAGGGATGTCGATTGCATGGCCTAATTTTAAAACTACCTGTCTGAGGTTTTCTGTTGCTGATTTAAATGTTCATATTCTATTTCTAGGGAATTAAGTTCTTGATGGAGTTCGGATGTCTCTTTCATTAAATTGTGCTGCCTGTCAGTTAGTGCGTTAATGCTGATTTTAATGTCTTTTACCGTTTGCAAGCCTTCTTTCACTGCTAAATTATTATGTTTGACCAAATCCTCATATTCGCTTAGTTTTTTTGTTGTTGGTTCTATTTATCAAAGAGTTCTTGCACAAGATCTACTAAGCTAGCTTTTATAGTCTCTAGCTCGTTTTCTATTAGTATATTTAAGAAGTTCAAATTATAGGACTCACCTGTATTTTTTTGTCTGTTCAGTTCGTCGTCGTCTGATTTTGCCTCGGGTATAATCGACTGCGCCATATGTGGCTGCCTTAGGTGCGTTTCTTTGTTCTCCCTGCAGAGTAGGCACTTCCATTCCTCGCATCTTGCATTGGATTTATGTTGCCAGGTTGTTTCAGAAAGGCCAGCACGTGTAAAGTGTAGATTCCTATGGCATTTTCTACAGGTTATATGATTTCCGTCGTATACGATAAATCCTGCAGGCATTTGATGCACTTCATTACTCACCTTTTTCCCCTTGAGCAACTGTAGTGTGAATTTAAAGATGGTGACTTCCTTTATTCTTCCTCGTTGTTGCCCACGGTCCTCTCTGTTCAATTTTCAGCACTCAAACTTTGGATCCTTCTTAGCCAATTTCGGTGAATTTTATATCACTGTCTTCGGCGTGACAAGTAGAGTTACTTGGGAACACTTTCAAATTAAAAACCAGATTTAGAACCACTTTAAACTATAAAAAATGGGCGCAGCGATATCACCTTGTGCCTGTTTGTATGCCTACACACCGGCACAAGGTGATATCGCTTCTCCTGAAAATAATAATAATATAATATATAATAAAATAAATAAATAAATAAATAAATAAATAAATAAATAATAATAATAATAATAATAATAATAATAATAATAATAATAATAATAATAATAATAATAATAATAATAATAATGAGGATTTTGCCATCATGTGTGTTTCGGAGCTAGAAAAAATACACCTGGTCAAAGACTGGAGACTGCAGATATGACAGCTCCGAGAAAATTGAGGAAATGAATAATGAATAGTTGGCATCAAAGATAGTATCATATTTAAAAACCGGGATATTAAAAAATAACTTCACATCGTAAAAAATTCGGAGAGGAAAGATTAGGAAACTAAGTGTCTTTTGCCAAAATGGCAGGAAAAATACTCTGAAGAAGACCAATATCTAGGTGAATTGACACAGTAAGAAATGCCTTAGGAGACAGAAATATATGACCCGAGAATACTGAAATCTTGACAGATAACTGATTAATTTGGATAAAAACTGCTGATAGGAAGTTAGTTGATGTGACGTTTCTCACGTATTATCGTAATATTCTGTATTACGATACTACTACATGGTATATATAGGACTTTGATCATGATAATGATGATGATGAAATTAGGATCAAAAAATGTAGCATCTGTGAAACTGGTCAAGGAAAGGTTTCAAACATCGTTTCTCTCTCCGTTTATGAGAAAGATCACTTTGCAATCGGCTATCTTCTCAGCATGGATAGAGGAACAGCACATTAATACGAGTAATATTCAATCGATTCTTACTAATTTTGAGAATATTATATCATGCTGAGGTGCTATATAACCCTTCCTCTTGCTACTTGGATAATTTGCTTGGAAATGACTCCAAGGAGGTTAAAGTCCTAGGCAAGTATCAGTGTTGAACGCACCAATTCTGATACTTACCCCAGTATTGCGTGCATGCGTGCGCTGGCATTCATTTATTTAAACTAAATTTAAATAAATAATTATAATTGAAGACGTCCTGGATATAATACCTGGAACGCATCTTTAACGGTGTCGTTAAAGTAAGCAATGATATTATTTACAACACTTGATTATTTTTGATCGATCGATATAGTAGTAATCATGCTTTCAAAGGGTTTCATAAATAAGAAACCCTTTGAAAGCATGATCTAATCACCTTCAATATGTATTCAGGGTCTGTATTTCTCAGTTGCTAATAAAGATTTCTTTTGGTTTGAAAGACCTTGTTCCAGTCCCGTCTGGGACGCGAAGAATCGTCGTAAGAGCTTTACAACTGAAAGTGAATTAGCCGGCCTCACACAGGCAGTAACAGAGTTTATCCATGAAATTCAAGTGTTTCATTCAATTATATAGGTAAACTGTCAGAAGAACACACACACACACACAATTAACAGACACTGTCTTCATAGTCTTCGTGTCCTCTTCCATATTTATATAAATACAACACTCTCCCTTGTCAAAATTGCACGATCACTCTCACATAACGGACTGATATTATAAATGGCTTCAGTCAAATTACGGTAATTCTAAAAACTCCTATATTATCTACGAGAATATTGCTCAATATTCTAAAACTTATTTCCAATGCTTTTTGAAAATAGCCTCTACGATTCAGACGGCAAATACTATTTCAATTCGCACAGCTTTGAATTCAGAATCGAACATTTTTCTCTTCCTAGCATATTAACGCAGGATTGTGGGTATTCCCTCGAACGAGAGAATGTAAGCGATGATCATTTAGTCAGATAATGCATAGCAAATGCGCCCTCCGTTCTACATAGTAGCGACAAATAATCCAGTGAATCGAAAACACCTTTCTCGATTCCAGTGAATCGAAGTGCTAACAGCAATTGTAAAGTGCTGTAATTGCACTTTACAATTCCTAAAGTGCAATTACAGCAGGCGAATCCTAATATCGGGTATATTCACCTTTAGCTTGGTTCACCTCCTGCACCCTTTAAGGAAGACTTTCCACCAATGTGCGGCAGACATAAGGTGGAATTTGTTTCCATTGCTCCATTAAAGCAGCACTGAATTCAACGTCAGATCGAGGACGTGCTGCTCTGGCTTGTAGTATTAATTTAATACAATCCCTACTCCAATTCGTTCGCTGGGGTTGAGGTTAGGACTCTGTGCAGGCCAAGGCAGTCATTTAACACCCATCTCTTCATACCATTCCATAACAGCTGTAGCTCTCTGGCATGGGCATTGATGGTAACACGGATCCGTTCCCTAAAACCTCCACAGTGTAAGCAGCACCTTATTATTCAGAATATTAAGGTACTGAGCTACCTTCATGGAATCACGGACAACGACCAGGGGTCCCATTCCAAACCAGCTAAATGCACTCCACACCATTAATCTTCCACCACCAAACTTTACTTTGAGTACAACACACTGTCGTAACAAACGTTCACCAGGCTGCCTCGACACCCTACCATCAGACTGGAAACAGGCGAACCTTGATTCCTCGCTCAAGAGTACCGTTTTCTACTGGTCAGTTATCCAGTTCACATGCTCTTTGCATCAGACCAGGCGAGCCGCCTTGTTCGTTGTTGCGATGTTTGACTTTTGTCTCGCTGCTCTTGCGTGGAAACCCAATAAATGGATTTTTTTTTCGTACAGTATTAGTGCTCACCATGATGGTACTGGCGAACTCATCACGGATGGTCAGTGCAGACTGTAGCCAGTTTTTGAGTGTTACCCGTATTAACACCATCCTATCCCTGTCAGTCATTCTCAGTGGCCGCCCTGGATATTTTCCTGCATTAGTGATGCAGCCGATGATTTTGGATGCTCCACTTGAGCATCAATGACACGTTTCGACATGCTACCAATGTGACAGCCCACGGTGATACCTCTATCTCGAAGTCACGCAGTTCACGTCGTCTTGCCATACCACATGTATTCAACTGCTACGATGAAATACTGCATTACCGGTTTTTATGTTATTAACAAACTTGGAATTTCATAACTTCAAATAACAGGGGTGTTCGGATATTTACTGGTAGATAGTGTATGTGTACTTGAGAGAATATAAAAAAAATTCTAAATGTAACGATTTATGTCCGAAGATCGCTTCAGATTTAATGAATCGCTTTGTACTTGAAGAGCTCACAGCGAATCGCTATTCCACTTAACAAATATACCGGAGAAACCATTTTTCGAAATAATTTTCAAATGACAAGAAGTATAGAGTAATATGCGTAATAAATGATTTCCAAGTACTGTCACTATTGTAAGGTGAATGATAATATTTAAACATAATGAAATGATCAAGGCTACCTTTGGTTGTGTTGTTATGTACCAGTTATATACCAGTGTGTGTGTGTGTGTGTGTGTGTGTGTGTGTGTGTGTGTGTGTGTGTGTGTGTGTGTGTGTGTGTGTGTGTGTGTGTGTGTGTGTGTGTGTGTGTGTGTGTGTGTGTGTGTGTGTGTGTGTGTGTGTGTGTGTGTGTGTGTGTGTGTGTGTGTGTGTGTGTGTGTGTGTGTGTGTGTGTGTGTGTGTGTGTGTGTGTGTTATAGTTTAAGCTGTTTTGGCGGATAGTAGTTTGCCTTGACACGAAGATCATGTTTAATAAAAAAAAATAGAAATTCCTTGTCAGTCTGCATTGCGATCAACAACTCTTTGATATTATTACTTAATTGATGGCGTGTCTGATATGTACTTTGTTGAAAAGCGCACAATCGAAACAGAAATGAAAATTCATAATAATAGCATTCTTCATAAAAGTCTTCACTTTATAGTGCTAACGATTATTGCTAATTAGAGACGAATTTATAATTTCTCTTTATAGAGCTAGAAAAAAAGTGTATTGTATAGACCACCGGCATCTCACCAACGCATTAAAGTTGCAAGTTTCACAAAATTAGGACTCCAAACAAAGAGACACAAATATATCCGAGAAAGGTACATTGCTCATTCTTGTTTGACACGTAAACTAAAGAAACAACGATTACTGCCAGAGAATTTTCACCAGTTGTGTGCCAGTCAATTTTGTCTTGGCTTCTGGTATCTTGAAGCCCCATATAAGTGGTGCTCTTTCTACATGCAATACTTGTGATAGCTTTCCTTTTGGAAGAGTTGATCATTCTCTTCCTTTTGAAGGAGCTGCAGCACGAGAAATCTCTTATAGTAAGGATTTGTGGTTTTCTACGCAGTCAGCTTTGGAAAAAATCACATATCCAAAGAAATGAATAAACCTCAATTAGCAATTCCAAGTATTGCTGTGCATGTTACATCAAGAAAGAACGAAAGTCATTTTTGCAGCTTTCAAAATATAATGAAAAATAAGAAAGTTGGTCATCGGGACTGGAACTGCATCTCCAGAGGGACTTGCTTTATAAACATCATCATACAATAATTACATGTAGCTACATTTAACAACGGCTATTTTGGTTATATAGATTTTACGCATTTTAAGATATTTTTCAGATATAATTCATTATTGGTTACATCTTTGCTGATTACAAAAATATATCATTTGCAGACTGGAAATGTTGGTTCTGGTATTTCACTGCATTTTTATTTAACTATTAGGATGAAAATTTTTAAAATGATTCATAAAGTGTTAGGTGATACTGAAAACAGAGTGTAAATAATGTTCGTGTTGTTGGCGCAGCCGAACGAATGATACATGTCTACACCTATTATTCGGATGATCTGAATGAAGTTCCTTGCGTGTCAAGGACATGAGCAATTGTATTTTTAAATTGTGGTTGTATCAGCTAGTTTCAAACGTGCTGGTAGGGTTTCAACCGCAGAAAACTCCTTATTTTTCCTCTTGCCAAATAGACAAAGTCTCTTGAGAGGTTTGTCTTATGCTCAGTTGAAGGATTAAGAAAGAAAGAGACAGAGAGATAGCAAACCGGCAATTTTTTAATGATTACCCAAAAGCGAATTATTGACGAAATAATTCTAGCTGGGAGCATTAAAATAAGTTCTAGGAGCAGTAGAATACGCATCAAGAAGAGAATAAACAAGTCGTTGAAAAAGTAAACCGGAAGGATGGGAGTGGTGATGTTGTAAAAGCAAACTTTAAAGCAGAGCTTGCCATTCTCCAGTCACGTAATATAAGATCAGTCCGAACGAAGATTTTTAAAAATTTTGATTTTGTTGCCAGTTTCGTCAATATTGGGATTAGACCTCAAACAAAGATATTTATATCTATGTTATGTGATTTTGAAATTATTTTAAAAGTAAACCAAAGTAAGCATTGAAGAGTTTCCTTACTAGTTAAAGCACTCCCTGTAAAGGTGGGCCTGCAGAATTATCCTTGAAAGTTGTCACTTCTCACGCTTTCTCTGGGTGTTGTATATAAAAGTGTGTGTGTGTGTGTGTGTGTGTGTGTGTGTGTGTGTGTGTGTGTGTGTGTGTGTGTGTGTGTGTGTGTGTGTGTGTGTGTGTGTGTGTGTGTGTGTGTGTGTGTGTGTGTGTGTGTGTGTGTGTGTGTGTGTGTGTGTGTGTGTGTGTGTGTGTGTGTGTGTGTGTGTGTGTGTGTGTGTGTGTGTGTGTGTGTGTGTGTGTGTGTGTGTGTGTGTGTGTGTGTGTGTGTGTGTGTGTGTGTGTGTGTGTGTGTGTGTGTGTGTGTGTGTGTGTGTGTGTGTGTTGTTTGTGTATTCATTTAAAGAGTAAGTAATTTTAGAAAGAGTAATTTTAGTCAGTACTATTTTCAGTTCTGTACACCGAAGAAACTTTAGGTAATTAATATCTTCAGTAAAATATTGAACGGCACAAAGAGATATAATGCACTTACACCATGAAAGACAAAATTTATAAGTGTGTTTTATTCCCTTGAAAAGAGTTAGCTTGTTTGATATGCATATCGAAAGAATGAATCCATAACAACCGCCTTTGCACACTTAGACACCAGGATATTCGCCTGAGTTGGTGTCTGAGTGAATAATGTGTCCTCTTTGCGGACCTACAACTTTGGATTTTTATCCCATGTGATCCTACCATGATCCCATTTCGTCTATAGAGCAGACTTTCTTATCGTGGTATCTCGTGGGCGTAATGTGTTAGAAGTTTACGACTTTTTTTTTTGTAGTCACAATATAAAAATAAAATAGTATAATTAGATAATAAATTATATCTGAATATATATAAACAATCTTACCTTCCTTTTACCTATCAGACACAAATGTCTGTCGCGGCCACGTAACTTGGCTGGTTATTAGCCCAATTTTTGTAATATTGGGTTGTTATTCCTATATAAGCAATCTGCTGTGGAAATGGGATTATCGATGGTAGGAATATGAATGTAGCCTCACTTTGTATGTCACTGAGATATATTAATGACGTGTATTTATATTTTCAGTAAGAGGAGCTGTCCTCCTGGAATTGAAATAGCTCTTCATTTTCAAAATTCAGGATTATTAGTGTTCATTATAATAAATAATAAGAGTTCTACATTTTTATTACTAATGCCTTAGAAGAAAATTATGATTAAGTCAAGCCAATAATAACGTGTTTACTGGTTTCCCCTTACCAGGAATTTCTGTTAATATGCCAATTATTAACAGAATCGTTAATTTCATGTGGCGTGCTGTTGTATATTCTTTTATTATCATCAAAATATTCAGTTCTTGTATTATAAGAATCTGAATATATTCTGTAATTCATTACCATTACCATTACCTACGTAGCTCAGTTCGCATTGGGCTGTTATGGAAGTGAAAGGATTTTTACTCCCGAAAATTGAGTTTTTGATTCTGAAATTATGGCTCTCAGTAAAAACAACAACAATACGAACCTAATCTTACAAAGTGTTCTAACGAATTTTCTGACAGTCTGATTAGAAATAAAGTAGATGATCAAAGATCAGAGACACGGATATGAGAGTTCCGAGATAAAATTAAGGAAGTGAACAAATGGCAGAATCATATTAAAACTGAATATATTAGAAAGGAACGTGACTTTGTTAGCATTCAGGAAGATGTGAGCAGAGTTAACTCCAAGTGCTATGGCTAGTTTAACAGAATGGGAGAAGAAATATTAGAATAATAGATGTTTGATACTAGTAGTACAGTAGGGGAAAAAAAAACAGTGGAAGAACAAGATCAAGGTGGAGTGAGTCCTGACAGATGACAGACGAATTTGAAAGAAAAGCATTGATAGGAAGTTACTAATAATATAAACCTTTTAACTATATTTTACGTCTAAAAACTTATTAGGGCACTTTTTTAATAGTTGTAGAAACAGTACACTAAAAATAATCAAAAATCGACTACTTTAGCAAATATCTATAATCTAGCGGGTTCATCAAATCTTTTTGATTGGAGAAATGAAAAAAGCAGTTGATCCAAATCACTAATTAGATCTCTTGACATATCAGACTTTAACTTCTCCAAAATTTACCTACAAACTCTGCAGAGAGAGACTGCAACACACCACGCATCACTATAGTCATATTTAATCTCCGTTGAATTTGTCTCTAGTAAGCAGTAGTGTCTCTAGGACTAGTAAGCACAGAAGTACTGCACATTAATCTCATGTTATAATTTGTGCATTGTAATATTTCACTATAAATAAGTAGAAAGATTACTTAAATTACAACAAAACAGAAAGTACACATTTTAATATTCAGGCATTGAAATTGTTAACATATCCTTATGGTTCAGATGATTTCCAATTTACGACATTTTCCACTTTATGAAGCGGACGTCAGAACGAAACCACGTCGTAAGTGGAGGATTGGTTCTACTTTCTTGACAGACAGGATATATACCTAATTCAGCGACAAAATCACTCAGACATCACTTGGAGAAATCACTCAGTCCAAAAATCATCAAAATCACTTGGAGAAATCGCTCAGACCCGAAGATTTTATTAAGGATATTCAGCTGTATAATCTGTATATCAATTTTGGTAAGGTTGTAATGTTGCAAAAATAACTAATTTAATCCTATAATTGTCAAATATCACTATCGAACCAAACTTTTATGAAGAACGACTGGCAAAGTTTACATTAATTTATGCTTAGTTTAAGTTTTTTGATATTTTTAGTCTAATTCTAATTACGGTCGACGTAATTAGAATGTAATGATATGAGACTAGTGTATAATGGTTGTTAATTGTGTGTTTCACCTGGATTGCCTGTGGTATAATAAGTATGAGAAACTAAGAACTTATAAGTCTACAGCAAAAAAAAAAAAAGTCTGTTAGATTTTAAGGGTGTATCCTGGCTGAAAAAGAATAGCGGACAATAGTTCTACTGTAGATTAATATCAGCTGAAAGAACGGAAGCTATTCGTCCTCCGAGGAGAAACCGATTTGATCTGGATATTCTAATAGTTCTGGTTATATGCCTGCACGATAGAAAGTAGATGATATAAAGAAAAAACTCAATGCAATAATGAAATCATTATAAAAAATAAGCGATTTCATCACATTCATCCAACTGCATATGTTGAAAATTCAGGATGTTTGGTAATGTCAAAAATGTGTGTGCCGAACTTCACAGGTACCTCCATATAGGTTAAATGGCATTATATAGGTTATTTCCTGACAAATAAGAAAGATTATCTTTGTCCTCATTATCTGTGACAGACCACGCAATGCATATTTCTTGTCTAAAATTAGCTTTGTAATATCTGTGTATGCATTTAATTGTTTTATTTACAACTGCAGAATGAAGAACGAAGCAAAAACTTAATTAAGCAAAGCAGTGACAAAAATAAGTGTGTGGTATGAAACTCCTTAGCATTAGTAGTGTTTCAAGTTGAGAAAAGTATTATTTAAATTAAGCTAGCTGTTATCATTACAACAACCAATAAAGTCCATTTTCTCGTGGTGATAGTTACGAGCGTTTCTTTTATGGTGCAATAAATAATAAGTATTTCTTAATCTTTCGCTACTGTAATAGTTTTATTTACCCTAAAATTTCTACTTTATGGCTGTACTATATCTTGTAATATTGTATTGAGGAGTCTTAGTAAAAGCCATGTTAAAAGTGTATAGAAAGTTTTCAACTCCGCTCATAATAATGATCGTACGACGAAGTGCTAAAAAAGCGTTGGTTTTTTGATTATCTTCATGTTTCTAATAAACCTTATACATCTGAAAAACGAGCAAAGGTCCACTGCTATTGTTCATCTAATTTACTTACATGAACCGATTTATATGCATGGTTTTATATACTAGATAATTAACTTACAGGACGAAAACATAAAACGAAATAAAACATAAATTAGAGAATTATAAGGTTCTGCATCAGTTGTCTTGGTTTTTCAGTGATTACCCATTAATAACGTTATAGCTGACGGCATAAGAATGATCCGTGATTTATTCAGCTAGTTAATAGTTTTTAATTGGTGTTAGTCAAGTACAGATGAAAGCACAATTAGTCATCAAGAAGAATTGAAACCTATTCTAAATTCATTATTTTTACTGTTCTCTGCAATATCCACTCCTAGGCAAGCTTAAAAATTCAATAAATTCGTTCCAGTTACTTAAATCAGCTACTCAGAAATAAAATAAAATAATAATGATTTTATTATTTTATTTTATTTTTGAGTAACTGATTTAAGTAACTGGAACGAATGATTACGAAATGAGAATTACTCCTTTGTGGCGTTATTGGCGCTAAAGTGAAGTAATCCTTTCCCCAGGTTTTTCATCCACAAAACAAGCAAACCAGCCAAAAGAGCACGCACAATTTATAGACATAAATACTGTCAGTTGCTAATGATACTAAATATCATCTTGTTACACGTAAGACAACATCATCATGATGCAGACCATATTAGATCCTGTAACGACTGTTTTTAAGAAAATGTAAAAAATAAAAATGAAATTCAATGTTGTTTCTATTTAATAGCTTGAAATCGTGGGAGTAATCTTTTTCACCCGCCTCTGAGATAAATAAACACTTTGCATAGTCCTGAGAAGTGACAATAAAAGAAGGGAGAAGTCTGGTGTCTTCTTATGATAAGCGACCTCACTATCTTTCAACCTTTCATGTAACATTTCCAGAACGGTTTCCGACAGCAGAAGGTAACATGAAAGATGTGAAGTATGAAAAATTAAGAAATAATTAATTTTGCACACACACACACACACACACACACACACACACACACACACACACACACACACACACACACACACACACACACACACACACACACACAATCTATACGAAATCATTTCCTGCTAAATTAAGAACAGCTTGCTGCAGCATCCCTTTATCAATAATACTATTGAAAAAACGTCAGCAGCTAACTTCACCATCTACAGGAGAATCAATTAATAAGTGGTCACAGGTAATGATTTTGTCGCCCTGCATCCGAAGAAATTTCCCAGCTAACCTGGTAAAATGGGTAGAACTTCGTGTAATTACTCTTCACATTTCTAAGGTACTTGATTGTGGCAGGAAGACAGTTTCCTTTCTGGTCGGTTCACCTCACGATGGAGAATTTTCGCCCTTTAGATTTTCTCATCACCTTGACGCACTCCCGGGGCTCTGTACTTCGTCCATATTCTTCCTTCAATACATAAATGACATTCTCATAAATATATCCACAACATTGTGGATGAGAGTCTACTCTGTTTTCATCCTGCCTATCTTGAATGCATGAAGAGGTTTGAAATGGTTCCCTGTGTCTCTAAATCGGGCTTTCCTGATTATCTGTCCCTTAGCTTACCAATCTAATTTCTGTTTTCGACATTTCTTATGTGATTCACATAAAAAAAATAAATAAATTTACATTGAGCCAAGTTTTAAAGGAGTAGAAAGCGAGAAATTATTCCCTTCATAAAGGGAG
Source organism: Typopeltis vanoorti (assembly GCF_054136105.1). Classification (NCBI taxonomy): domain Eukaryota; kingdom Metazoa; phylum Arthropoda; class Arachnida; order Uropygi; family Thelyphonidae; genus Typopeltis; species Typopeltis vanoorti. The sequence continues at coordinate 100,368,712 of NC_143563.1, read as the reverse complement.
CGATAAGAATAAGGCTTCCAATAATAGGCCAGCCTGTGCGTGTCTGGAGTTGTTAAAGTGTTAGAGAGATTAGTCTAGACCAAGATTCAAAAACTGATTGACAACAGCAGCATTATCTTTGATTATCAGTATGGGTTTGTTAAGGGAAGATGCTGTTGTAGCAATCTACTTAGTATAACAAAGTGACCAATGCATTGGATAAGGGTGATGACTATACAGTGGCATATTTAGATTTTGCAAAATCCTTCAGTAGATTGTCACATGATAAACAAGTAATTAAATTGGAACGGTGGGATTAGATAGTAGTTTAGTGTGCTGGATTGGAGATTGTCTGAAAGGTATATCAGCAAGTTGTCTTTGGAGGATCGATATCCCGGAAGAGGAAAGTCACTAGTGGTGTGCCCCAGGGAGAGTCTGTTTTAGGACGTTGCTATTTATCTTGTATGTTAATGATATTGGGAGAATCCCAATACAGATAATATAAAATTGGAGAGAACTATGAGGAGTAAAGTGTATGTTGTGACTTTGCAAGAGGAATGCACTAACTGAATGTAAAAATGAATGGGGATACCAGTTCAGTGTTGCAAAGTGTAGGTTTCAAGATTTGGAAAGCGAAGATGGGATGCAGAGTACACAATTGGTGAGAATATCTTACAAGAGTTGGAGGAGATGAGGAATCTGCTGGTGATTGTGAACAAGGACCTAAAATTGAAAGGACACATTGTTAAAATTGTGGTGAGTATGAAGACCGATTAAGGAAATGAAATTTGCAGAGACTGGAGGGTGGATGGAGGAGGAGGTGATATCATTCAGAAATAAGTTGTTAAGGGGTTATTAGCAAATTAATATGGAAGAGGTTTATACATGGAAATTGGGAAGGAAGGGGAAAACAAGAGGTCACTCCTGGAAGCTGTACGTGGGGAGGGGGGGGCTGTAAAGTTCCAATAAACACCTAGAACAAAAATTATATTAAAGCAACTGATGTATTATTATTATTATTATTATTATTATTATTATTATTATTATTATGTGACACCTCCAGGGAGTCCATAGACTCATCGAGGGGGAGAGGCACCTGCTCTACAACTCTGTCTCCACCAACTCAATCAGCCAATTGACCGCAACTACACCTGCGCCATCTACCGCCATCACTGGTATTTTCACAGGCAATCACAAACATGCATGCCCACGGCGGGATTCCAACCCGCAGCCTTTTGGCTGAAGAGCGGATACGTTAACCATTCGGCCAGCCAGGCTGGCCAACCATAAAAAAGAACATATGCTGGGAAATATGAAAAATATATCGTGGGGAAAAAGAACATAGAGAGGAGAATATGTAGAATAATGTGTAAGTTACATGGTTCTACCTCAATTCCTTCATTGTGATTATGGTTTCTGGCTTCCGTAATGCTCTCCAAATCTTTTCTCTATATACATCCAGCGCACACTTCTCTCCTCACCCAATACCACTGACTCAACTCGCACAGTATCCTTGCTTCTGTAGTGAGTTGATAACCACATCACGATTTCGACTGGATTTACATTTTAGTAGTTTATTCATTATTTTTTTATTTTGCATATTATTATTGTACTCATGTATGCAAACCATAAAATAATTAGTAAGGTAGTTCAGGCATGTAAAAGAAAGCGTACCAGCAACGGAGATCATGTCTAAATATATGTTACTAAGCGTAAGCAAAATAGTAAGCGAATGATTGACATTTACCGTGTCTTTGAAATGCCGGAAATTACACAAAGGAGAATATGGAATTTCGGGATTCTGAAGTAAACTTGCAATGAAGATTATGGAATTTCGACTAGTAAAGAGGATCTTTATAACCAAAAAATCCTAGTGAAAGATTCTAATAATCCTCAATCAAGAGCCTCTGGTCTTCAGACACCTGTTATAATGGATAATAATGAAAATACAGTGGATACTCTCGTTACTTTATCTGCTTGTCCTTCATTTTCCCACATACTCTTTAGAATAAGTTAAAATGGTTCTTTTACAAATGCTTTTCCATAGGCAGAGCGTCATTTTTGGTTAGTATTTCTTCTGATAAGTTTCACAGAACATAATATACTATTTATTATTTTATTTAGCGTATGATGTACAGGTCTTAGAATATTACATACATATTACATAAAACAATATAAAAACGATTTTAAAAATCATATTAAAAGAGTAAAATAGATTGAAATGATTAAGTATTAAAAATTAATAGTCAGGAATCAGAGCTTAATCCTTAAATCCTGGATCCACTCCAGGGATTTTGGGGTCAGTTTAAAAAAAAAGTCCTGTTTAGTGCTGCGAATGAGTAGATAGGGCACTCAAGTACGATGTCAATGATAGTCTGGATTCCACTTCCACATTCACAGTTTGGAGTGTCACAACAGTTCCATTTATGCAAGAGATGCTTACATCTGCCATGTCCTGTTCTGATCCGATTTAAAACGGTACGGACATGTCTAGAGAGATCGAAGCCCTCCAAAAGAGTTGTCGGATATGAAATGGGAATTTGAAGATTGGGGGTATGTTGAAGCCAATACTCTCCCCATGACCCGCTTAGGTCGAAGTTCTTGTCGTTCATTTGTATTGCACTCCTCCAGGCAGGGCGCCTAGATTTCAATCTTTGTGAGGTACGGAAGGGAATGTCTTGGTGGATAGGCAAGGAAGTGTTTCCAATTATTTTTGTCCTGGCAAATACCCTGCAATTGCTTCCAACTACCGTCCTATCGCCTTGTTAAGCATCTGATTGAAACTTGTGGAAAGAATGATATACAACACCAAACATACATGAAAGAACTCCTCAGGAACAGGCTGGCTTCAAACCTGACAGAAGTTGCTGTGATCAAGTACTGGCCTTGACAACCTTCATAGAGAATGGTTTTGAAACACAATTGAAAACAACAGCGGTATTTGTGGACCTCTCTACTGACTATGACACCACATATGTGGTGTCATAGGCAGCAGAGAGGTGTGTGGAGAGAGAGTCTTATTTTAAAATTCTTAGAAACTATCCCATCACCAAAACTAGCCAACCTAATTAATCAAATGCTAGCAGACAGATGGATACAAGTATCTCTCAATGAATACAAAAGTAAATTCTTTAAGATTAAAAATGGCCTACCTCAGGGGTCAGTTCTCGCCTCATTGCTTTTTAATTTATATATTAGTGATATCCCAGTGACACCATCACGGAGATTCATGTATGCTGGCGATATTGCCATTTCAACTCAATAAGCTGAGAACATCTTAACTGAAGACATGGCTATAGTAGATAAATACTGTAGACGATGGCGATTACAACCTAACCTGAACAAAACAGAAGTCGCATCCTTTCATTTAAGTAATATCCAAGCCAACTATAATTTACTATAAGAAATGGGTTTATATAGAATATTTAACTTGTTTTTTCTATTGGTATGGTTATTGTTTACTGTCATATGAAAGAAATAAAGCATATAATTAGACCTTATTAACCTCGTTCTGTCAACTCACATTTTCTTTACTAAAGCAGATTGAGCTGAAGATCTTGAAATAAGGTTTGTTCTCTCTCTCTCTCTCTCTCTCTCTCTCTCTCTCTCTCTTGATTTTTATCCAAGGAAATATGAAACAATACTTTAAATGTGCAGAACTTTTTCAACATGCGATTACACTTTATCTAAAATAATGTTCATACAAACCACTGGCTCAACACTTGGCTCAGTTTTATCCAGAATATTAAATGTATGAATATATTGCGAGCAGTAACAATGCCCGTTGCATAATTACTACATATGAGAAGGCACTCATTTGTCAACTGAGACAAAAAAAATCAAAAATCTAAGAGCTCTACTTTTCGAAAAAAAAAAAAACGTAAAGTTTCGAAGACACTTGTATAAGGAAAACATACAAAAGATTTCATAAAATTCAAATTCATTTGTCAACTGAGACAAAAAATCAAAAATCTAAGAACTCTACTTTTCGAAATTTAAAAAAAAAAAAAAAGTCAAGTTTCGAAGAGACTTGTATAAAGAAAACATACAAAAGATTTCATAAAATTCAAATTCTGTGTATACTTGAAAAATAATATCTCCATATTTTAATCTTTCCTTCTCATTGAACATATAATTGAATCTGGAGTCGTCTTTAAACGACTCCAGACAATAAAAACTGAATTTGAAACATCCAAGGATTGGTTATAATTGTAAAGTACTAAATATGAACATAATTCAGTGAAACAAGTTTTCGTAGAATAGGTTCTCTAAAAATAATGACGCATATCGTCCTCCTTGCATTATGCTCCTCACAAAAACAAACAAAAATGAAAATAAAGCGATGATGTGCACCCAGAATTGTAAAATTTCAGCAGTTAATTCTTCAGTGACAAATGTTTCCCTAAATGCATATGACATCACTGGCCATAAAGTATGTCCCACCCTTCGCGTCATCAGTAGAGAAAAATTTATCAACTCCACCTTGTAACTCCGTCGCAATAGGTTGTCTTGTGGAATACAAATATCCAATTGCTTATCGATAACATACTTTAGAATAACAAGAAGCCAAACTGAAGTCACCTTTGTATATTACGAATGACTGCTTTAGTTGTTAAGCATTAGATTCTGATTGTAAGCGAGTTTAGGAGTTTTCTCTTTTCTTCTGTCGGATCATTTCTAAACTGGAAATTTTACGAGATATGAACTTGTGTATCCCATTATCCAAAAATTACGAGCGTTGTTGCTCAACTTTTATTTCATTAAAGAAAAAAACTTAAGTAACGTTTTTGAAAGAGTTCTTATTAACGTATATCCCTAACTTGAAATAACCAAATCATTATAATATTAGAACCATTGCACTTATTTCGAAAGGTCAAGGCATATTTTGAGAGATAACTAAGGTGTATTAAACATGTGAGAATTTCAAGGTTAACCTCATTTCGATTAGAATGATTTCTAATAACAAGGTAGACTTTAGGAGCAGGAGACAGTGGTAGTTAAGATTGGAAATATACGCTGTGTATATTTCCAATCTTAAGGATTGGAAACTATCAGGATTTTGTAAGTAAATAAGTAAGGCACTGGCAGGATTTTGTGAGATATTACTTATAAGTACTTAAAAGAGTGGACGCATAAATTGTCGATTTTGGCTGGACCACTTGACCTGTATTGGCTTCTTCGGTATTTCATTTTCCTCTCCTTTCTTTACAACCATTTTGGTCCAGCTGTGAGAAATTGCTAGCTGATTTGTTTTTAAAAAAATTGTAACTTTGGCGAAAATGGTTGAACTCTCTGAGCTGTGAAAGCGTCTGAATTTTGTCAGTTTCTTTATCGTTCAAGATCTATTTAATGTTTCATGTGAAAAAGCTAAAGCTTTTCATGTGTTGTACATACTGTACATTGCACCGTATTTGTGAATTCCACCCATGAAAGGTTGTAAACTAATTGTACATTGGTATCATGGGTTGTTGTTTAGAGTTAGATAATCCGAAATCCCTGCTCCGGAGAATAATCATGGAAATTTTCTTGTTACTTCAGACCTCTAATAAGTAGGTGACGGTCCCATATCAGTTAATGCGTTTCTCACAAGATCCCAGGGAAGGGTACAATTGTCATCTAGATAAATTAAAAAGTACTTATTATAACCAGTAATTTACAAGACAAAATAGTTCGTATTTACAAGTAATTACAAGTATCTAATCGGTTACTTATAAATACGAACCTATTGGATTATAGGAAAATAGGAACCATTGATATAACAAATACGAACATAGTGGATATCTTTAAAATTTAAGCATAATAACAATAAAAAATATATTCATTCGATGAATGAATTAAGACGCATGATACAATTCCAAGCAGCTTTGTGAGTATTTCAAAATTTGTCCATCTATTATAAGAGATAATTTCTGTAGATTGCCTAAGGATTAAAACTATATAACCAGAAAGAGCCCTCATATAGCCTTTTAAAGAATGCTGAAAGCCGACCGGGACTTCTGACTTAATATCCAATCCCCTGGATACTTAACAAACGATGGCGGTTCGGGAAATTTTGAATTTATCCGACCAAATTACATTTTGTGTTTTCTTAAACCAAAAGAAAATTATAGTTAACCTAGCATTTGCTTTTGTTTTTACTCACCAAAACTATCTCTGCTTTCGTCAGGAAACCAGGATACCGAAAGATGTTATTGGAAAAAAAATTCAAATTCAGCATCAGTAGAATTGAAGTTAGGATGACCATCGATATAAGAAATCAGATGACCATCGATATAAGAAATGTCAACTGAGAGAAAGTTTAGTGACAAAAGAAAGGTGTTACTGAGACTAAGAAGAATAAAACAGGTAAGATTCTGCTCAGTAATAACTATATGTTATATTCATTTAGTAATGATTATTATATTAAATAAATTAGATAAATTATATTAAATAAATTAGTAATGATCACGGAAAGGAAGAGGTACCTATAGTATTCAGTATTAAATATATATATATATAAGCCTCTTCAAATGAAGGAGGTTTCTAATAGAATGGTGTGTGAACAAAATGGAAAATTAGAAATGTCTCATCAGCTTTTCAACTCACCACGGTTGGAATACCAGGGATCCACACTAGGCTCATCTTTAGTTATCATTTATTACGAATTATTTATTTAGCTTACCTCGCCGAGATATTATCATGCCTTCTGTTGATATTACTTTAATAAAAGTCAATAAATACTTTTGCACTGCCTGAAATCTTATTAAATTTTATATGGTCGAGCTGTACCAGTGGACTAAGAAAAACAAAATAACTTTTTCAGTTGCATGGCATTCAAGAACATGATCACAAACGCTGCTCGTTTTGATAATATTAGGATTTTCCAAACTCTCGACATCAGAGTTGACGAAATGAAATATCTAGGCATTTACTGTTGAACTAACTTGCAAATAGCACGTTTTAAATGCAGTAATCAAAACTAAAGAAATTTATTATGTTCTAATTTATTCCACCATCACATGGGAATAACAAATTTGCTGAATTGTGTACGCTTTCCAAGAAATTTACAGATATAATATCTGCCTTAGGTACAAAACATTAAACTACTACCCAGATTTATATCTGAAATGCAAAACAGTTCTGCCTCAATAAACTTTGCTATTTATCATTATCCTGGCTCATATTTGTCATTATTATCGGTGTTTATTTTATTTCTAATTCTTGCTCAAAAGATTAATGTTTTTGAATATCAGCATCATTAACAAAGAAACATCTTAGGGATTCCGTGAAAAGGCTCTCTGAATCAAGTCAAAATTTTCACATTGTTATTTTTAAAAATGAAACACAAAGCAAATAAAAGAGAACGTAGGAAGTAGAAATGAGTAAAACAGCTGGACGCGATCCACATGTAAAACCACAGGTTTTAACCAGAACTTTCCGTGGGTAGTTAGTTACCTGCAGATGACAATTTTAACCTTGATGTTTCAGCGTAATGGGCATTATGTTAATATCTGAGGGGGGAAATGTCAATAATGGTTAACTCATTTTGTTTCTAATTATTTCTTGTATTTTTACTTTGGTGATCTAAAGGTTAGATACTAAGGAAACCCTGATCTAGAGATCAGATATAATGCTTTTTAAAGTCACTTCACTCTTGTAATTTTAAAGTCACTTTAAAGTTTCGAATCATCAAGGCGCTGCCTTACACTGAGCAAAGAAAATCGTGTACCACCTGATGACTTTTACAAATGTACATATTATTTGGAGAGCGAAAATGCTTTACTCCGCCTATTAAGCCGAAAAATTGACGATCTTTATCGTATATATTATTCCTAAAATATATGTTTGTATAATTCCCTTAAGTTCCAATTCATCGATATCCCATCCCAGAAAATATTTAATAACGTTGGGGAACTTATCCACAAGAAATATGCCACTGGTGTTATTCTTTTTCTTTTGATTCAACTACGCTGATCAAAAAGTATATTTTTGACATCTCCTAGGAATTTTGTTTTTCTTGACTATAAGAAAATAGTAGAGTCAAATACGCGGAAAGTCATTCGGCCAAACATATATGTGACTGTTTGCTGTTATGTAGAAGTTTTTAGAAAGCATACACATAGGATGACGCTGTGGTTGGAAATGCTGCTTATGCAAATGAGCATCTATTTCTATTTTCTAGAAACTTTCAGCCATAGCCAACTACCTCCAACCAATATATTTTACACATAATACAGGATATTTAAGTCATTACCCAATTTACTCATACCATTACGTTTTATAATAAATTAATTAATACAATTATTCTGAATAAATTTACCTTGTTTCTATAAAAGGATAAAATTCTTATATTCATTTATACTGATTTCATTTCTTATTCAGGAAATTAGGTTACTAAATATTTTTGACGTTCGATATTATTTCTGCATGACTGTTTTATGTGATTTAGAGGCCATATGTTTCATGACACTGCTAAAAAAAATGTTGATAATTCACATAATCATCGTGTTTTGTAATAAGAGCATTACCATGTAAACATATATCATAGGTAATATGTTTAATATAATAAATTTATTGCGCTTTGAAATCCCCTTATATTTCTTTGTAGTTAACATCTGAGCTATTTTATTTTGAACCGAAGCTAGAAGGCTTAAGGGTAGCGGGATAAATTCCTTCCTGATTTAGAACTCCTCACGGTAAAGGCGTTTGAATCCATTTAAAATAAAATTGTAAATATTTAAAATGAAATCAACGAAGGAAGAGTGATTGGTCTATATATAGACATCTTTAAATGATTTTGTTATCCTTTTAAAGGCTTCTTAAAAACCGATAAAATATATCAGTCATTAGCGATAAGTTAACTTTAATTAGTAATTAAATTAAACTGACCAAGTAATTATATTCTTGTGTTAATCATTTACCAAAGCTCAAGCAATTAAATATTCGCTTAAAGTATCTTTATGACAGGTCTACTTCTATACAGAATTGACTTCACGTCAGTTGCCTTAGTATCCCATAATGCTTTTGCATTACGGGAACATTACTACCAAGACCGGTTTCGATTTGCATCTTCTTGTATCTATCTCTCACTGGTGGGGCCTCAGTACATGTCGAAACCGTTCCAGGTATCGATTCTTTCCATAAAGTTTTTGCATTATGAGATACCGAGGCAATTAATACAGATTCAACAGCCTCTATTATGTAAGTTGGCTAGACGTGAAGAGTGAAGATACTTAACTCGCAAACTTTGTTTGCTTACGCTTCGGTAAAGGATTAAAACAAGAATATAACTTTTTGTCAAGTATAATACGAGGGATGTTCAAAAAAAAAGACCGAACCTTTTAAATAGCGCGCCAACTGGCACAGAGAGAGCTACTGAGAGCACCTAGCGGCAGATTTTGACAACAAACTACCATTTTCTACGTTCTGCTATGAGCATTAGTCGTCGAGTTACATCCGCTGAAGTGAGTACGTGCACAAGCTGTTCGTCGGATTAGTGACAATGAAAGAGCTTGAAGAACAAAGCGTGTGTAATTTGACTACAAACTTGGCAAAAACTTTACAGAGAGATTTCAATTGCTTAACCAAGTATATGGGTGAGGACCATATGAGCCGAACCGTGCTATGAGTGATACTGCGTTCGTTTTAGAAAGAGCAGAACGTCGGTCGGTGAAGATCCCAGACCTGGACGACCTTCTACATCAACAGACGACGTCCATGTCGAAAAAGTTCGTGCTCTGATTCGTGGAAATCGTTGTTTAACTGTCCGAGAAGTTGCTGACAAAGTGGGAATCAGGATAGGATCTTCCATCAAATTTTGACTGAAAAACTTTAGATGCGTGGCGTCAGTGTAAAATTCGTGCCTCGTTTGTTGACTGACAATCAGAAAGGGAACCGTGTTGAAATCAGTCAGAAACCGATTGCCAATGCAAATGGTAATGAAAACTTTCTTTTTCCTGTTTCTCAAACTTCAAACCACTTTGAAAGGACGTCGTTTCCGAACCATAGAGGAGATTCGGGAAAATGCGATAAGAGACCTGCGCGACATCACAGAAAGTGCATTCCAGGAAGCATTCCGACAATGGAAGAAACGTTGTATCGCCAGTAGAGGGGACTACTTTGAAGGAGACAGTGCTTAAAATGCTGTAAAATGAGCAATAAAGCCTTCATAGCAAAACTTCAGTCTTTTTTTGGACACTTTGTAATCAAGCGAAAAATGCTTCTAATTATTAACAGTGTCGACATTAATTTTCTGTATCCTGAACTTCAGTAGTTATCAAGCTAATTATAATACTGTACTTTGATTTCCTTTTCACATGTGAGAAAAGATGCTCCGAGTCATCAATTTATTTAGCTAATTGAGTATTTAATTTAACCATTTCTTAGAGGATTTCTCTTACTGACCAAATGATTGTGGAATTTATTAGATAATCTGCCTTCCTTCATGTCCACTGCATTGCAATAGATCAGAACTCTTCTATTCGGCAGGAATAGCTGGCTCTCGATTAAATTTACCAATTGAATTATATTTGCAAACTTCCATTTTTTTAAAAATTTCTTTGTAATTTTAATGATTCATTGTGTACGTATTCATTTTTACTTTAATTTAGTGCCGTGAGTTATTGCTTTTTACTTTAATTTAGTGCTGTTAGTTGAAACTATGCTCGTAAAATTTTTATGACCAATTTTAATATGGCATCTTATTGTCTGTGTAATCTAAGGCTTAGGTGCTTTAGTTTCGTCTCTTTGTATAAGTTGAGTTTTTATTTCATTACTTAATCTTTCGATAAATTTATTGTACGGAATGGAAATATAATTTTCCATCTTTGTCAATTTGCCAAACATATTCTTAGTTTATGTTTTTTTTCTATTAGCGTAAATGATGTTCTCTGTTTTGCTGAGTTTCGATGTGACTTGAAAATTTAATTCATTACGACCGGAAAGTTCTCCGCGAGAGATTAATTCTGAACTTCCGAATTTCAAAACAATTATAAAAGCTTTGTCACCTAAAAATAAGTAACTCTCCTGTTTCTGGCTGTAAAAACCCAACTTACTAATATTTCTTCCGGGATGGCTGAAAACAAAGCATGTGGATACTTATTTCCTGTTCTATTCAATGGAAATACACCTTTACCACTTTCTTTTTCTTTTTTTTTTTATCCTGGCGTTTTTTTTTTTGTTTTTTTTTTTCTTCTTCTTCTTCATACTTAGCATTCGTTTAGTCGCTGCCCGTCTCCTAGGGCTAAGCTTAAGCAAAGCTTTTTCGATATACGTGACCCTATAAAGTAAGAAGTTGTGATAAAGTTGTGATAAATCTCTTGAAAATAATTTACTTTTATAACGTGTGAATAATCCCTATAATTAGACACATGTCAAGAATGTATAATACCTATTAAACATTTCCCACGATAATACATTGCGTGCAATTGTTGCTGCCCTTCCGATGCTACATCGTACTATACCACATGGCCAAATACAGCTCACTTTGGAGGATAACGCGACATGAATCCTTTGATTCATGTCGCGTTCGATTCTTGTTTGCTGAAGTAAGGGACAATCTTTGAAATAAAACTGCTTTTTTATTTACTAAACAGAAGGTGAACTACCTAGTCTCATAAAAAGGTTGCTGGGTATTTTCTCCAGAGACAACACTGGTCTTTAATTCCACAAACAGACAAACTATCCTGAAAACAAATAGCAGAATCCAGTAATGATCGCCGGAGTTTCCAGAGTGGAGGTGATTCAAAGGTAATATGATGGATCAGGTACCCGGATCGAAAAGTTTGTCTGAGGCAGCAGTTGGATTTAGAAGCTGAGAAAATATCGGCAATCTATTCTAGCAGCTATGTGTATACTTAGATTTAGTTGTCCATAAAATTTAAAGTAAAGAGAATTCGGGAATGGACTTTAAGACTGCCAAACCAACCAGTGATGTGGAAGTCTGGATAAGGAAAGATGACATTTTATTACAGCTTGGAGGACAGTATATCACATTGTATTGAATACACTTAAAAATAAATATTACATTTGGTTTTCTTCAAATAATTTATTACAGTCATTGCAAGTGCAGAGCGAATCTCTCACACTCCCCGTAAAAATAGTGACGGTATAGTTTTCAAAACCTCTAAATTCGCATCTCTTTCGTTCTCTTTCTCGCATCGCATTCTCGTTGCGATGGGAGGAATCTTTATCTGGACGATTTCAATCGAAGGTAAGTTAGCCGATCTCATACGGAGGTAGCAGGGTTTTTTCTCCCGGAAACTCGGGTTTTTCATCCCGCATACAGACAAATCAGCCCTTCAGAACACACGCAATTTACAGACAAAAAATACTAGTTGTGGTGGAGGTGGGCGGTAGATGGCGTTGATGGAGATGATTCGTAGTAGAGGTTCGGTAGTGGTTGAGACAGTTGTAGGTGTCCTCCCGCGATGAGTCTTCGGACTCCTTGGAGGTGTCACTAATAATAATAATAATCTCTTCATACAGCATGTAATTTGCTCTCGTAGCTTAAATAATGTGGCATGCTATAGTGAGAGTGTTAGGGTGAGTCCCAGAAAATAATTTTCAGTATGTGACGATTATCTGAATGTGTTGCGGTTACGGGAATATTTGTTAAACCGGGCACTGTACCGGCATCGCAAAGTCGAAGCACAATATTTGCGTTTCGTTAGAAAGACACTGCCACCTCACACAGAAGGTAAAAAGTAAATTGGTAGTTTAAGTTTATGGAAGAAGTCATTTTTCATCTAAGTAATAAGGAATTGATGAAGATTACGAATAGTATAACTTCAATATTGTATTTCAGCCGGTTTATATAAGCGGTCTGTACATAGGAACCTCGGGTAATAAGAAATAGTCTGATAATAAGAAATACCATGATTTGCTGCCTATAGAGTGTCATAGTCTACCGGACTATAGTGAAATTGTTAACTCCCCCCCCCCCCTGCATGCGAGAGGAATTAGTATTGTTGGAGTCTTGAATAGACATTTTTTTCTCGTTTTCGGTATTTTGAAACTTTTGCAGGTAAGTTTTTCAACTTTGATATTCATGACTGTACTCCACACATATCCATAATCGCTCTTGATTATCTGTGTAACAAATACTGAATTTCATTTCAACCTAGTTTTCACGTTTTTGTCTTTCCGTCCGTGGCTACACCACGTGTAATTTCAAAATAGGGATGTGTAGTATTATGGAATAGTTGATATTTATGTGAGTTGTTGACCCATAGTGCGTGTGCTGGCATCGAAAAATTTACTTTTTTATCAGTGTTACTTCATAAAAACACATATAACTGATTGTTGAGGGAACATATCCCAGATTAACCATAGCATTCCATACTGTCTTCCCCCTCCCCACACACACACACCCAAAAGTACTTGAAATAAAGGAAATTATGAAATTAGCAGCAATTGAGGTAAAACATTCTGGATTATATCTTGGCCCAGAGGGATTTAGTTCTCTTTAACAGTTTCCATTTCATCTTGCAAAAACAAAATGGTACCTAAGCTTCTCTAAATGGAGAGGGAAACAAACCGCCATTTTCGAATTTGCTCCCTAAAAAGAGGTTTGAGGAAAATGGGGGGAAATCTACCAGCTCCTTGAGTAATATTTAGTCTCTAATGCATATGCATATGTTTTGGAATATAAACTTAGTTACACCAGGACATGTTGTATGAATGAAGCACATTTTCAGTAATGAATGACATACGAATTTTGGGATTACATACAAATATCTTGCAGAGAGTGTCCCGGTAGAACTGTTTCAATCCCTCAGTCCTGTGTGAACCCATCTATTATTAAATTTCCTTCTCTTTTACAGAATATGTAATATTAGAATGCTTTTCATTAAAGGTGAGTATTTTTTTTACCCCTACAAAATAAAACGAGAAAATCATCATGATCTTCTTGCTAGTAGGATAGTCATAAAAAATTTCGAATCTTTTAAATAAATTTGGTATCTACTAGAGGTAAACCTAGAGCATATCAAATTGCCCTAGAGACCAACACTACTTTTTTAAGTCACTTTAATTCTACAGAAAGTTGCGGGATGGTCTCAGACAGAATGACAAAAACCATCTAACCAGGCCACTGAAAAACCTTTGGTATAATCAGTGACAGTGGAATTCCAACATAATCCCTGAAATATTTGCTATCTATCTGTTAGTTGGAATCCTTAGACAAACGGAAAACAATACTAATAAAATCATATCGAAAATATCGAGTTCATTTGAACTAAACTAAATCATTCAACTAAACCTTTTTTATGTTGAACGAGCTCTTAGGGGCCCCACTCTAAATGTGAGAGCAATATTCAACAGCTGGGCAGATTTGTGATTTGTATAAGGTTAACAGTTGTTCATAAGTCAAGTAACGTCTTGAGCGAAAGAGAAATCGTAGCTTTTTAGAAGCTGAGAATGCAATGGTTGTGATGTGTATGCCAGGACAGGTTTAATGTCAGGATAACTCCAAGAAGAGAAAGCTCATCTTGTCTGGAAATTTAAGTGTTGTCAAAAATAATACTGGAACAAAATGGTTCTTTTTTATGAGAAATAAAACAGAACTGGGTTTACTAGCATTGAAACGGACGAGGTTATCTGAATCCCATCGCTGGATGGCTTGGAGATCAGAATCGAGGGCAGTGGTGGTTGATATTCTGTAGGTTCAGGTGAGTTATGTAGAGTAAGGTTTATCAAATGAAAGGGAGAAGTGCAGTGTGCTGTCATTTGCAAAACTGTGTATTGGGTTGGAGATCAACTGAAGTAGGTCATTGATATATAGCAGGAAGAGCGTTAGAATGGCGAGAGGATAAGGAACCATGCTTCCATGAAAACTATCAATGCTTCCAAAACATAGTTTTGGAAACACTGATAGTTTTCTTGCATGTATTTTGGGCTTGAGTATAAGCACTAAATGAGAATGGAGTACTTAATGTGAGTGAGTTATGGTATTCTTGATTTTTCATTTGTACAGCCTTGACACATCTTTTGGAGAACAGGGGTTTAGTTAGGGAACGGCAGTTCAGAGTAGTGTGGGGAATGAATGTTTCCATGTCAGTGAAGATTACATTGGTACTACTTTTAGTGCATATGTTTGGGTTGGAAGGCCGGAAGCAATAGTCCAACCATGGAATAAGGCATAGAAGTCACGGAGGCTGTCCCACTCGGCACTGTGATAATGCCAAACTACCCTTGTATGCGAGTGGCTGTATAAGCGTTGTTGCATCGGAACTAGATTCTGGTCAGAATTACCTAGGGGGACCACTACATTCACTGTGGTGTATTTGGAAGGGTCATTGGTGAGGAAGAGATCTAGGGTGTTTGGGGAGTGGTTCGGGTTATCTGGTATTCTGGTATTTACGATCACAATAATATCTGTTTTATTGTGAGAGTACTTATTGTCTTCTTTTCTTGCTTAGTAAAAATAGTAGCGGATTATGCATTTCTAAAAAATATATTGCTTTTGGTTATTAAATTAATATGTCGTTTATGGTCATGTCATATTATTTGTCCGGAAAAGCGACTTGGGATCAAATTCGGTTGGGTGAAACTTGATTTTATATATATATATATATATATATATATATATATATATATATATATATATATATATATATATTTCCCCCCCCCCCGAGAAATTTTTAATTAACTATTTTTAGATAGGAAAGGAATTGTTCTTCCCGGAAACAAAAGCATTTTCATATAGTGTGAGATGTTATCCACTAAAAGGATTCAAATATCAATAAACAGCTATATGCTTTTTCTACAGTTTTAATTATTACAAGTACTTACATACACACACTGTCCTTCATAGTTTCTACGTTACTATAGTATGATCTTGAGATATATACTTTTTTTTTTGACCCAAAAGCTGACATCAGCTGCATTTAGTTCTAGAACCTTACTTCGAGTTACCTTGCAGCTGAGTCAGGAGGAAGCGTAAATTAATATAAGAGGTGGTTTTTACTCACTACAGTGATTATGAACACTGACCAGCGCGTTCTGAGTGCAAATCAAATTATATTGTAATTGTCCCTTTTCCATGCAATTATTGACGTAACTTTTTATCACTTTGCTCAAACTTAGAGAAATTAAACAACAGTTTCCTGTTAAGCGGTCCCATTAAGTGCTTTTGTTTTCCTTATTTCTTTCTTAGGATTGTTAATCTAGTGGTTTATGTTTCGCAATACAACGCTTATTTGAAATTGCAGGAAGCATTGTATAGAAAGATGAAAAATGCAATACGTTTCATGGGCACTTCCTTATTGATAAAAGCCTGCGATTAATTACTGACATATATCATTACACGCGTTAAATGTTATTCATTATATATACATGAGTGATTCCAGCAGAAATTCACACAGATTAGTAATGTCATCTCGTGTTTTGGGGCAGACATGACAACTAAAAACTGAAGGCCATCCAAAATTTCAATTTTTCTTTCCAGATACAAAATCCCTACGCAGTTGAAATATAATTGCCCGGGTATATCCATATAACGTAAGCAATGAAGTTAATGCATAAACATGGGTTAATATAAAATGTAGAAATAATAATAATAAATACAGAAGAGCAGAAATTATTATTATTTGGAAATTATTATTATAGTATCTGTGAAACAATAATAAGATACGGCATGACAGTTTACTGGAACACAGCAAACATTCTCCGGTCTCGGAAATACGTGTAAACGTTGAACAAAAGTCATGTTCACGGTTCCATAAAATTCCAATACACACGAAACACTGATGAACCCTTTAATGACCGCATATAAAACTTTAAGCATATCAAACCTAATAATATACTATGTAATCATATTAAATAGTTCATCAATAACAACCATAAAGGTTTACCGCAACTTTCAGCATTACAAAGTGCCACAGAGACAAATATGGTGCTATTTGAGAGAGAGAGAGATCTTATATCTACCCAGTTCAACAATATTTCACACAATTTAAAACTTTACCTAAACAGTTACTAAACACTAAAACAATAACTATGAAAGTAGTATTAATACAATTAACACGGCACATCCATAGAAACGAAAGGCTAAACTTTATTAGTTATCCAAAAGATGAAAGAGAAAATAACCACAGGCACACATACATCAAAACACAACAGTAATTACATATTAATCTCACTTTCTTCACAAAAGCGTTTCCGGTTTAAAAGACGGCGGAGTTATAGCATCACAATTAACATTCAGCTCACATGACCGTAATCGGTATTATCTGCAATCATCGTCCTTGTACTTATATAATTAACAGTAACCATTTATATTTCTTTATGAGAATCAATTTTATTCCTGCTTACTTATACTTCGCTGCATTTGTGTATGTTATATTGAATTATTTGCTTTGTCTTAGTCAGCGTGAAATTTATCATCATTCCTTCATTTACTCAATAAATTAAATTTAATTGTTTCGTCAGATTTTTTAGCTCTGTTTTGTATTTGCAAAATTATAACATCACATATCTTGCTTAAATATAACAAATCGAACTATAAATTATTGATATGATTACTACTACTACTAATATATGAATTATATTTTTATGACAAGTAATTACATAAAATAAACTAAATTAAAGTGATAGTAATTACAATCCATCCTGAAATACTTCTCAGAAAAGTGATATTGTTGCCGAAATTTTATGCATAAAATTTACTAAAGAGATTATAAACTATTAAAAATATTATTTAAGAAGATATAAATTCGACAATAGTTCCAATTTACCTCATCGAGAGAAGACACATAATGTTAATTACAAAACCAAGATTTCAGTCGCCACCTATTGAAAAGTCAATAATTTTCCATGAAACGGATTGCAGAAATTTGAAATAAAAATGCTCATTGATTGCCATAACGCAGGTCACAACAGTAAAATATCTCAGCCTTTAAGTACATGTACAGGGTGTCCCAAAATTCACGCAAGAAGTAATTTTGATAGAAAACACAGTTTTTTAATTAAAATTGTAATTTCTTATTGATTCATAAAGTATACAGTATAGGGTTATGCATGGAATAGCATATCGGGTAAATGGCCTCCACGGCTTTGCTGGCACATACGCACTCTTTTGTCGAAATTTTCCATGACCGTTTTGCATAACTGTGGCTGAATTTCGTTGATACAGCGCTCAATTTCCTCCTTCAAGGCGTGGGTGGTCGTGGGCGTGTTGGCATAAACCTTAGACTTCAAAAAATCCCAAAGAAAAAAGTCCAACGGCGTTAAGTCACATGATCTGGGCGGCCAATTCTGATCACCAAAACGGGAAATTACACGACCAGGAAATGACTCATGCAGTAATTGAATTGTTTCTCGGGCTGTATGGCATGTGGCACCGTCTTGTTGAAACCACATGTCGTCCACATCCATATCTTGCAATTTAGGTACAAAAAACTGGATTATCATGTCGCGATAGCGAGCACCATTAACTGTTATTGCCTTACCAGCTGCATTTTCGAAGAAGAATGGACCGATGATTCCTCCAGCCCTAAATCCGCACCAAACAGTGACACGTTGTGGATGCATTTGTTTCTCAACAATCACTCGTGGATTTTCTGAACCCCAAATGCAACAATTTTGTCGATTAACGAAGCCATCAAGATGAAAATGAGCCTCATCGCTGAAGATGATTTTGTTCGAAAAATAAGCATCCACTTGTTGTTGTTCCATAATCCATTCAACGAACTCTCTTCGCTGTGTGTGGTCAGTAGGCTTCAGTTCTTGAGTCAATTGAACTTTGTAAGCATAAAGATGCAAATCTTTCGTGAGAATACTCTGTAGAGAGCTTCTTGAAATGCCCAATTCAAAACCACGGTGCCGAATTGATGTTCCTGGACTCTCAGCAACATTCTCACGAATTGCTTCGATGTTTTCTGTTGAACGACTTGTTGAAGGACGGCCAGAGTGTATAAGATCACTAATTGATCCAGTTTCCTTGAATTTTTTAATTAATCTTTTCACAGTTGATGAAGTTAAATTACTATTGCGACCATATTTTGTATGAAAATTGCGAAACTGTAGCTGCCAAACCTTCATTATTTTTAAAATATTGCTCAACAATGAAAATGCGTTGTTCTTTCGTGTAGCGCTCCATTTTTAATAATCCTGAACTGTCAGCTGTCACGCTGTCTTTCTTTTCTCGTTGGCAACACTTTACCACACAAATGGCGCTAAATTTAAATCTTGCGTGAATTTTGGGACACCCTTTATATCACGATATGAAATGGGCTAGACATATTAATTATCTTCGAAAGAAATTAAGAACTGTCGCAGCGAAATTATTCCAAACTAGAGATATAGTTCCACTCAACATTAAAATCCTGATATACAAATCTTTAGATGAAACAGTAATCCATTAATGGCCTGACTGTATACAAAACAGCAGCTGAATTTCTAAATACAGAAGCCGAATAACCCGAGAGAGAGAGAGAGAGTTGTGCGAAGGACAAGCTAAAACTGTAACAATTTTGCATAGCTAAAAGAAAGCGGTGCAGTTCCTGAATATTCCTTCTTTTACGACTTTGCATGTTAGCAATACGGTACTACTACAAAGGGCAATACAGAGCACCCCAAGAATCAACTTATGTTGTTCGTCAACACGCAAGTCCCCATGGCCAAGCTCTATAAATTACTACATACCTTCTGATAAATGTATTCCAGTGAACCAATGAACGATCTCCACCTACAGACCTGAACATATTCCGTGGTCTCTCTCTCTCTCTCTACAGAAATTATACATAAAGAAGGTGTCCTAGAAATTACATCATGTGATACGATTCTTCTTCTTTGAGTGCCATCTCCTATCGGAGGTCGGCGACCACCTTGGCAAATTTTGAGCGATTCTCAGCTATTCTGAGCAGTCTCTCAGAGTTCATACCAGTCCACTGTCTGATATCTGCCAGCCAAGATTTTCTTCGTCTTCCTTGTCCTCTTCTTCCATTTATCTTCCCTTTTATAATCAATTGAAGTATCTTATATTTTTCATTACGAAGTAGGTGACCAAGATATGCAGTTTTCCTTCTTTTTATGGTATCTAAAAGTTCACGTGATTTTCCCCATTTGTTCCAGTACTTCCTGATTGGACGTTTTTGTTGTCCATGGGTTAACATTCGTCTGTATAACCACATCTCAAAGGCTT
The DNA here is from genome assembly GCF_054136105.1 of Typopeltis vanoorti. NCBI lineage: Eukaryota > Metazoa > Arthropoda > Arachnida > Uropygi > Thelyphonidae > Typopeltis > Typopeltis vanoorti. The sequence continues at coordinate 100,348,611 of NC_143563.1, read as the reverse complement.
CAAGTCTTTTTATTGATGTTGTCTTCAAGGCCCAAGTTTCTGCACCGTACAGCAGTACAGACCATACATAACATTTAACCATGCGTACTCTAAGCTCTAAGTTTAAACTGCGGTTACACAGTGTTGATTTCATCAAGAGAAAAGTTTTTCTTGCCATTTCAATTCTAACTTTTATTTCCATTTCTGGATTGCAATCTTCATTTAACCAGCATCCGAGATATTTAAACTTTGCCACTCTTTCTGTTTGTTTCCTATTTAAAGAAAGTGCTAAATTAAGAATTGGTTTCTTACTTATGACCATGAATTTAGTTTTGGTGATATTTATTTTTAATCCCATTTTTTCACTCTCTGCATTTATTAGTTCCAAAAGATTTTGAAGATCCTGAATATTGTCAGCCAGAAGAGCTGTATCATCGGCATATCGGATGTTACTGATGATTTCACCATTTACACTAATCCCTTCCTTTCTTCCTTCCAAGACTTTTTGAAATATGGCTTCTGAGTAGATGTTAAAACGAAGAGGTGACAGCACACATCCTTGCCTTACTCCTCGTTTGATGTTAATGGAGTCTGTAATAATGTCATCAACTTGAACAGATGCCTTTTGGTTCAAATATAATTTGAATGATCCTGATGTCTTTACCATCTAATTCAATTCTTTTTAATAGTACAATCATTTTAGCATGTTGGACTTTGTCAAATGCTTTCTCAAAGTCGATGAAGCAAATGAGTATTACCTTGTTTTGGTCAATACATTTTTCAAATAAGATCTGAGAACAGAAAAGGGCCTCTCTTGTTCCCAAGCCGTTTCTAAAGCCGAATTGAGTATCACTGATGGTGTCTTCACATTTTCTGTATATTCTTTTTTGAATTATTTTCAGAAACATTTTGAGAACGTGACTCATTAGGCTGATCATTCTATAGTCATTACAAGTTTTCGCATTTACTTTTTTAGGTAGCATGATGAAGGTCGACTGTAACCAGTCTTGAGGGATTATGCCTGTATCGTAGATCTTATTAAATAGCTTTACTAATATGTTAATGTTGTCACCTTCTAATAACGTTACTATTTCTGCTGGTATTCTATCTGGTCCCATGGCTTTACCATTTTTAGCTGAGTTTAATGCACATTCCACCTCTGATTTTAGAATACATGGACCCTCTATATGTTCATAAGTATTTTCTGGGTTCTGTCTGCTATCAGTAAAGAGTTCTTCTATATATTTCACCCATTCTTGTATTTTGTCATCCTTTTTGGATATAATTTCTCCCTTTTTGTTTCGAAGGATACATAATTGTTTTTTCTTATATATACCTGAGGTCTGAGGTGATACGATTAAGTGATAAAAAACTGTTAACTAACTACGATGATACCTTCATAATGACTACCCAAGTAACTTCCAGTGTACCAGTTAGAACTGCGATTATTTATAGCGTTACCTTTTAAATTATAAACTTATTGTTATTATTCTATACTCAATTAACAGAGCTCACTGTCAAAGAGTCACAAGAAACATTAACGGCGTAATTAAATCTTTGATTAGGAGAAGAGTTCAGTTCAAGGTTTATCCAAAGGCCTACAATTTGAATAGATATCATTCGTATGTGATATGTCCCTAATAGTGCTGTTTTTTTTTCCCTCTGGCGTTGAGATGGTGATATCTGGATCGCTCAACTTTTCCAGATGTTTCATAAATACTGTTGGTGTTCCTCCTAACTCTGACATTACTCGATCCCTATACTTGGTCTATTTTCATGCATTTTTTTCTTCTACTCTACTATCCCTTTGTAGTGCCTACGTCAATAAACTATATGTTTTTCAACTATGGTGATATCTGACATATTATGTTCCAGATGTCTATCTGCCTAAATTGTAAGTCCCATAGTATCTTTGCATTTGCATTTTCAATAACGTTTTCAAAAGTGGATTGTTCCCAAGGGGTTTTGCAAGTTGGGAAACGATATTTCCTACACAAGCTCCAACGTATCGCTTTTGCGATAACAGCTTTTTTATCGTCTGTATGAATAATCTTTCTGGGTTCCTCATTAAAATACAAAGTTCTCAAGATTATGCCTGTTCAGAAACAAACTCGTACTGGCCGAACTACATTTAAGGCTTTTGTAACAATAAGAGACTCAAATGGCCATGTGGCTCTTGGGATTAAATATTCCAAAGGAGTAGTTACAGCTATTCGAGGAGCAATAATCTCGGATAAATTATAATTATACAGGTATTACTGATAATTATCAGTAATACCTCTGCATAGAGGATATTAGGTAAATAATATTGGGGAAACCACACACTGTTCCCTATAAGGTACTGACAAGTGTGAAAATGTTTTGACAAGACTTATACCTGTTCCTAGAGGTAAAGATATTGTTTCTGCTCCAGTCCGTAAAAAATTTTTGACTATGGCTGGAACTGAAGACTGCTACACATCTTCTAGACATCGCAAGTAATTCCGCTTCAACACTTGGGAATTTTGCTAAAGTAACTGATCTGGCAATTCAACAGACATACAGCTACGAGCCTCGTATTTCATCCCTGATTTGCGACATGAAAAGGAACTAATAAAAATTCCTTATCATGAATTTAGTGACTACCTGATGACTTACAAACCCATAGGTGCTGCGCAAAGTGGCAAAGTGATGACCGAGCGGATTGAAATTTGAATATACTGAAATAAACTTGAAGTATTTTCAAAAAAATATTATTAAATATACATGTTTATCAAAAATGAATGTGCTCTACATTTTGTGCTGAACAATTGATGTAATCACAATGTTTTAATTGTATATATGTCTACTTGTATTATTATCGATGTTGTTACTTTTAACAGGACAAGTTTAAGTAACTTATGCTATTGTATTTTTATTTAAATTCAGCAGATGCACTGGCATTTGAGAACGTTTCTCCTTGTGAAATGCATGGGCTTGAGTTATTTATTTATTTATTTATTCGTATGGAGTTTTCTCCCTTTTTCTCCCCCGTCCCTATTGGGGCGAGTTGAGCCCCCTCATGGGGGGTTTAAGTATTTATGGCTGTAGATCCGTGTGTGTTCAGGGGGCCGGCTTGCCTGCTTGCGGGATGAAAAACGGCGGAAAAAACCCTACTACCCGCGCCCAAGACCGGCTAACTTGGCTATGGCCGAGGAAGATCCTCAAATTCGTTACGTCTTCGACGGGAAATCGCACCTGGGACACGACATTCCTTCCGCAGTCATATGATTGCGAAGCGCACAGCCACTAGGCTAACCGCGCGAACATGGGCTTGAGTAAAACTTCGTGACAGACAAAACAACTATTGGGCGCATGAAATCTAGAAACCTTTATTCCATTTGTATCAAGGCACTGGTGAGAACATCTGCACAAATTAGAGGATCACCTGAGAGGTTACTCTTGTGAACTTAAATAGACCCTACAAAGGGTCTATTAAAGAGGAAAAAAGGTACTGAAAATATTATTCCATATTATTCTGAATTTCTTTTTATACTTTGCTTCTTCAGTTAATAATCTCAACTTTTAAATGGTATTTTCGTTCATATTGCAAGAATGGTAATTAATCACAAGATCGATAACAGGTATGAATCCTGTTTAGCTACTAACTTGAACACAGTAACAAAGTTACTTTGTGTGTGTATGTACGGTATATTAATAGTCGACATTAACTCTTTATTAACTCAACGAATTCTTTGAAGTAGTTGTTCCCATAAGTTTTCTTTTTGATTGCCTAGTGTATTCTTAATTTCGCTAATTCTCGTTGAGTAATCTGACTTATGTAAAAGAACTTGGCTAACGTTCATGAAGCGGTACGCCAAAGAAGTAGTACTACCGTACCTCTTTGTTGTACCGCTTCTTTGGAGTTGCCAGTGGGTTGTTGTTAAACTCGATTCATCGATGACGTCTGATGAGGTTATCGCGACGTTTTGCCAGGGAGATTTGTCTTAGTTCGTAGGCTGTAGTACAATAGTTTTCAAACTTACATTCAAGAGTGATTAATTAAAGATTTTATGTCGTTCGTTTTATTTATTTTATTGTATTTTTTATTATACTTGGACTTTTTATTAGCAAAAATATCTGAAATGATAATAATTCCTTTCGGGTAGGATTCAATGAAAATAGGATTTAATTTAATGAAAGGATCCTATTAAAATTAAAGTAATTTCAATTTTCGCCTTGAAATTTGTTCACTGGTTAAATTTCTTTCGCTGAGCTGTTTATGAATAAGTATTTTAACAAGTGATGATGGTGCTTAAGTACTATTACAACTTTTCTTTGTAAGGAATTTAATTTTATAGCTGGAGTGTACTAAAAATGTTTTCAATTTCATAATTTAGAATTATATTCAAATTAAATACTTCAGGCGATATTCTTCGGTCATACTGTTACTTAAATCAAATACAATGAGTATGTCAACCAAATGACAAATTGTCTCACAAACTGTGCATAAAACAATGAAATCTACTGATATCAGTTCAAGTAAACATAAATTTTACTTTATATAAATTACATAACCATGATAATTATAAATTTAAATCTACATATTATAATTAATAACTACTGTTTGTAACTATTTGTTAAATCTTTACAAAATTAGATCTTTTATTTCAAATTACTCTCGCACAACACAAAATATATTTACTCTTCTGACCTCTGTTTGGGGTTAATATTATTTTAAAATTCGTTTTGTTATTCCCTTGTGAGAGCAAAATATTATATAATTTGCCTTCAATTCGTATTTTAGTCAATTTACCATTCCTGATATACGTTGAATATATTGTTTTCATTTTCGTGAGCAAATTAGGATTGTGTGATTGTCCAAATATCTGAAACGAGAAGCAACGAAATCTGATGGCTCATTTTGTAACCGTAATTTCGAATTCGCCAACATACTTTTGCCATATTTAATTATCTTATTTTGATAGTTAACTACTCGAAGTATTATTTATTACTCCTTTACTAAGTATCTCTTTTTCCCTTTAACTTCTTCAGCTGTTAGCAACTGATATTTTCAAATATAATGGCAATATATGGAGACTGATTTACTAATATTCTACAGTCCATTTATTGTTCTTAAGCATAATATGCTTCTGTAGTTCGCTTTCCATACTGTAATCCAAATTGATCTTAATCTAAATAATATCTGATTTTTGATTTTATTCATGTTTCGCTATATTTAGTATAATCTTTGATGCATAATTGGGTAAACTTAGTATTCTATGATTTTGACAATCTGTTGCATTCTCTTCCTTGGCGTTGTTAAAATTGAAATTGTTGCAACATTGCTAACAATTTTCTTAACAGAGTTAAATTCAGGGGAGGGGAACTGATAAACGCAAACGAGAGTTTGAGTTCCTGAATGTATGGTTATCCAGTTATACCCTATATTTTATTAGAGTAAAAGATATAACATCATAGTCATATCAGTGAAATGAAGAAGAATATAAACATGAATTGTAAAGCCAAAGAAAAACGTAAAAGTTTATTTGCTGATTAAAAATATACGAAGAGGTAAAAGATGATATCTTCAGATATTTCGATTTTGTTTAAGAAACATTTGCTCCCGCATTTCACCTTCAAAGAATTTCGGTAACTTCGAGTCTTGTTTGATATTTTAAACTACATAAGAATCTTTCTCGAATAAAGGGATTTAGAACGTCAAAATGAGATCCCTCTCAGGTCGTAATTCTTGTGCTAATCAAATACCTCCTGGATGTATTTAAAAAAAAAAAAAAAGGAAACAGCGCACTCGTTTTTTTAAGCATTTCGGAATACCAGTTCGACCATTTCCGCCATCGGTACTGTTAATGAAACAGGTTACCAAGGTTAACCACCTGACGTGAGTTAAAAATAAATTTTTCCAAGTATTAACAAGTGCGAAATAGGAGTAACCATCAAAAGACAGTAACAGGTTCTTTGTTAGGCGTGCCACCAGAAACATCACTTGTAACCTACATTTTGTGATATGGACAAACTGATATGCTCCATTTTCTGTTCAGTGGAGGAGCTTATTTGAAGAGCACGTAATCGTTCCATACACTCGCACAATCAAAACTCTGTCTCTTAGCATACTAAATTCATTTTGATCATTTGATATTTCCACCAGCATTTATAAGTTTAAATAAATATAAAAATTGAGGGTCACAAAATGATTCATTTCGTCCAAACTCTGGGTCAAGAACAAAACTAGAATAACGAGTATTTACAATCCGACCATTCCCAATTGATTCCATACCGACAGGCAGTGACATAGACAGACTAAATTATCAGATTTAAATCAAAATTGAAATGTACCAATTTCATAACAATTCTTCATTATCATTGGTACTTACAGGCCTTTACGGCCCACGATCGAGCAAATGGTGCTTAACTTTGGTATCTTTAATTTATTAGGATAAAAGGGGATTTGCTTTATGCCAGCTGATATATTTTTCTCTCAATCGTATGTTTTTCTAGCCAGTTTGCCAGATTAAAATGCCTACTACCCCGGAGAAACCGGAACTTACCTTCATTTGAAAAAGGCTCATAAAGATTCTTCGCATAGATTGGATTCAAATGCAGAGCTGCAGAGGATCTTTTATAACAATTTTAAATACCAAAAACCCTTTACAGTCCCTCTGCCAATATAATTTTATGATGGTTGTCACCCATAAGGAAACATAACTTTTCCACGACATGTTTTCTCCGGCAAGAGCAAAGGCAGATTACTTGAAATTCAAATCATTCAAAATCATTCAGGTTGTCTGCATTTGATTCGGCTGTCAATTATAAAACACATTATAGCAGTATAACAGAGTGGTTAAAAATGCGTTAGTTGTTGAAGGCACAGCTACTAGAACTATTTAAAGATAGATGTGAAAAGAAGCAATGTACAGACATACCAGAGAAAGAACTCATATTAAATAGAATGCATATAAATGGAAAATTTGGATTCGCTTCCTCCCATGATATGAACAACTATTATAAGACTTCAAATGAAAGTGTTTATGAGTTTACTGTACTATGAGTTTATACTCATAGTACATTAGTATCACCCACATACAGTTATAAAGTCGTATGTGGACGGGATTCACATAAAAATAAATAAAATATTATCTTAAAACTGAAAACATTTCATGTGTAATAAATGCGATATGACTGTTGAACACTGAAATCCTTAAAAATATTTTATGGCCACATTAGTTGAGGCTTTTAATTAAAGCATGTGAATTCTTATTGCTTAGATCTTATCGCCATCTTTTACTGTGTTCATTGGTTGAGGGATTTTTAATATCGAATACATTCTTCTAATAATTAATATATAAAAGCATGCATATAAATATTTCCAGTAAGCTCTTTCTTCTCTCGTTATTGTGCAAAATGAACTATAAAGATTGAGTACTTAAATTAAAACCACTACGATATATAAGTTACTTTTGAACGGCATTGTTATTCCTCGAGCGAAATGTAGAAAAAAAATATCATTTGAACTTTTATTTCTCTGGACTGAAAGATCGGGATCTTCTAGCAAAAAACACATTAAGATCGTTATTTTGTAATTACATCAGAAAACGTTTGACAGTTTGTCATTTCCCCACACAGGATGGTAATGCGTATTCGTTTCTGGAAGTCCTTGTTAAACAGTCGTAATCCAATAGTTACTATTTAGTTTAGCACATGCTCTTTGAAGAAATCATCCGAAAAAAATGTATCTAAGTGAGAAAGATTTTATATATAACAAATATATTAAATATTCTTGGCATATCTGTTGCGAATTGAAGTAAGCTACTTGGTTTACAACTGAACTTCGCGATAATTTGTTTTTTTCATTGTGAATGGAAAAGGTCAGTGGCACACAAATCTCCCAAGATCGAGAATGCAGTTTTATTTTAAAAAAAGATGAAGACGAAAAGAAAACCTAGCGGACCTGGTTGGCCAAGTGGTTAGCGTATCTGCTTATTTCCCAAAGGCTGCAGGTTCGAATCCCACCGTCGACTTGGATGTTTGTGATTGTCTGTAAAAATGGTGGACGGTAGAGGGCGTTGGTATAGTTGTAGTTAAAATAAAAAAGAAATGAAATCTGTGAGACAACGTATCAGGAAAATCATTAGAAACGACGATTTTGATGAAACGAATGACACATAATGAAGTCTAAGACGCAGATAAAGTTTTCTAGTTGCTATTTCACTAGAAAGCTTTTGTTTTTTAGTCCTTTATCATCATCTCTGTGTGCTGATTTGTTTTGTAACCTGTCACTCGATTAGGCTTAATGGCCTATTAGGTTCAAACAATTTATCCTTTGCCCTTATTTAAAACTCATCAATGCAGTGATGGTATTTGATATGTCTGTCAATTGCATTGTCTTCTTTTGTGGGAAGAAAAATAAGAGTTTGTGAGAAAAATTCCTACTACTTCCATATAAGAGCAATTAACTCATCTTCTGGTGAAAACTATAACCTAGACGGAATTCAAATCCTGGTTTTTTAAACAGTGATCGTCATCCAACTCATTTACGGAAGCTATTTAAAATTATAATGGAATTATTATTATTATTATTATTATTATTATTATTGCTGATCTATTTTCTCCGGATAAAATGTTTAGGCACTCTTTTTCATTAGCCATCACTAAATATAAAACTGATGAATACAATACACTGCATTTCTGCCTAAGCATACAGACGAGCGAACGGAAAGACTAACAAGGGCTTACGCAATTTGCAAAACACACTTGCAAATCGGACATCAACTCTTAATAATCGGAAAACAAATTAATCTTCAGAATTTTTCGCTGATGTAAGAGTGATGTTTACCACCATAGGATCATCTATCCTTGAAGAAAGTGAAAATTACCTGTAAACTATCTGCGCTGTTGCACCACCCAGTTCGTAGCCAGTGTTGAATGAATGTGTATGTACTCATCTGCGTTCTTAGGTCGATTACGTAAGTTGTGAGTTTAGGAGAACATCATCTTTGGCTATAGAACGAGATTGGTTATCTCAGTAAAAGAAAAGGGAGGGACATATCTAAATACCCTATCAGAAATGAGACTGGGGGTGGTATTTTGAACTTCGAATATTTCATACCCACAGTTCACATTGAAATTTGTTTTCAGTATTTAAGTTTTCTAAGTATCATTCAGCATTTAGGAGAAGGCGATGATTATAATACTAATTCCTTTCAGAAATCCTCCGAAACACCTCATTTATATTAATACATTAATAGTGTACATTCAAGCCACGCAATTATGAATATTACAAATTAAGTTTACCACGGGCCTTGGAACAGTCGCTATTTAATAAATGTTATTTTTGTTGCTCCTGCTTCCCCCCCCCATACTAAAAGTTATTTTAATCAGTATATAAAGAAAGAAATATTAAGAAAGAAATATCCAGTCTTGTTTTAATCGATATTGAATTCAAACTAAAATAATCCACACCGTAAGCGTGGAAATATTTACTGTTTCCACATCAACATAAGGTTAACTTTTCTACATATTTCTGATATCTATTTGGTATGTATCTATGTCTACTATAAGTTATATTGCTTTTCGAAAAGCAACATAACGTCCTATACCTATAGGACGCTATAAGTATACGCTTATCAAAGCAAATAATGGAACAAGAATGCTTTGAAGTTAAAACTTTCTTATGACTCCTTGCATATATCGATGTGCAAGCCTAGTTTTTTTATTTATTTATTTATTTATTTATTTATTTTGAATCAATATACATGAAAATATGACTATAAAATTTTCTTAGCGCTATATTATTAGAAGAAAGCTTTCTCATTACTGTAACTGGTGCCAGTTTTATATAAACCTCATTCAAGGGCGGGAGGTTTACGTGAGAGAAAGAAAAATGTAACTAAGAGCTACATTTCTTGTGTCTACATGAAGCCTAACGTATTTTGTATATTACATATTTAAATTGTGGGTAGAAATCCTGAAGCGTAGTTTATATGTATAGGTAATAATAATAAAAAAGGTACAAAAATTATTGTTATTTTTGAAAGTCGTACAACCTCTCAATGTATGTACATCTTACTCATCGCTGATACAGGCATATACCAGTTGCCGAGCTAATCGGTTGAACGCTATTCGTTCATTTGAACGGCGTGTAGTTCAACAGAAATACTCTCATGTGAAATATTTTATACTATTTAAGCCTCCCGTTTGCGAATATCTTTCAGTGATAGATGATTTCCATCACGGCTGTGCGCTTCTTTGGTTTCTTTACGGAGCATGGCTCACGGATTACCTAACACATATACTTCAGGACCTGGTTTGCAATCATTTTGTGAGTGGGGACTGCCATAAAACATTTACGGAGCATGGTAGTTATTTGGCGAGGCTGCTCTATTGGTATAATTGTTAATATATAATTTTAGTATAGAATATACTACACATTAATACTTAGGATATGAATCAGTCAAACTGACAGCATCTGGATTGTGTGGTAAAATATAGGATCTCGGGGGGGAGGTGACGACTTATGTTACAAGCTCTTCCAGTATGACAGGCATATTTAGATATGGAAGATGTCCGGAAAGCATTTTATCTGAGTATGTGCCACAATGAAGTTTGGAGGTGGAATTGTAAGAATGGTTGCAGTTGTACATGATTGTGAGTGTAAAGTAACGTTCATGTTCTGACCAATTGAGCGTGTCTTGCACTGCGGTGGTAATTTTCGAGTACCGACCCAAATAACGTCCTATGTTACAAAGCCATGATTGTAAATACATAGTTTAAAGAGAATAACTTGTGACCAAGGTGAACCTATAAGAACATCTGTGGGACTAAATAGAAAGCATAATTACCACATCCAAGACGAACTTCATTCGTGGAACTTTCTAATGCTAAGGAGGAGTAGACTTACCACCAGCTTCCTATTAGAAATTAGTAAAATATTTTCCGAAAATATTTCCACAATTATTATGGACAAAGGTATGATAATACTTTGTTAAGTTCTGTAATTTATTGATAGAAGTTTTGTTTTCTAGTAATGCTGAAGGCTCATGGAAAGAACTACTAGGGAAGCGAATTTCTAAGTTTATCAAATAACATTGCATGTATCGATCACTAAACATCGAATAATCTTCCACTAATAACATTTCAGCTACATTTATGAATGACTTTAACCTAATAATTATTATTTATTATGCGTAATTGTAGAAAATGGATACACACAGCATGATTGTTCATGGTGTTTACGAGTCTGCAAGGTTTAATCTTTAATTAGTTCAACCAGGCGACATTTTTGCTGATAAACGGCATGAACAACAAATTCACAGTTATTTGTATTATCGCACGAAATTTAAAGGGAGAACCCAAAAGGCAACTTGTAGGGGCGAGCCACGCAAGACCGAATTCATGAACATTTTTTAAAACGGTTTATGCATTTAAGTGCTTACACCTTAGCATGCTACATAGAATAGCATTTGAATTTGTGTAATTCGCCTGCCAATCAGTTAAGAATAAAATTCATGAAATATTCTGTTCGGAAATCTTTGGATTTTAGACCATTCTCTCTCTCTCTCTCTCTCTCTCTCTCTCTCTCTCTCTCTCTCTCTCTCTCTCAATGATGCAGTGGAAGATGATATTAGGAAGCATGTATTATCTTTTATCGTTTACAATATATATTAAGAGAAAATGTTAAAAACAGGAGATAGTAGAGAGAGAGGATATAATATTCGTGTTTATTATTTACAACTGCAAAAAATAATAAACCAATAATTTCATTATTTCGCTTCGTTCAGAAAAACCCATAGTCATGAATGCAATAGGAAAGTGGAACACCACACCTCTCATTCTGGATCAGTTACATGAAACGATTGTTAAGCATTTTATATAAATTAGCACATATTTCAGTTCATTATTGTCGGTGGCAACATGTACTGCGTTAAAGCATCAATATGAATACAAAATGCTGTGTGCTGACGGAGTATAATTTTGCGTACAGGTGCTACTGCAGAAATAGAGTCAAACGAAACTAAAAATCTTTTGCCCGTCAATAATAACGGAAAAATATACGTATGGCATAGTATAATACTGTTTTTATTAGGACAGTACCATGGGTACTATATCAATAAAAAAGAAGTAATAATGACAATATGGTTTTTTCTAATGTAGGGAGAGTTGTAGCATGGTCTGGAAAGTTTTATTTATTTGTTATGTCAGTCTCATATACAAAAAGCTGTAAAACTTATAACACAGAAGTGACTAAGCCGGGGGTGGCTAATGAGAAAGAAGAAAAGCTACTGATGTTTCTTGAATATCTTGAAGTCGGAGTCCTTGGGGAAAACATTGCAAAAACGGCAACATTCGATCTTTGTCTCTTCCAAAGACTGGAAGTCTGGAACAAAGGTAAAGGGAAGAGATTAGGATAACACGTTGGTTCGATAAGTTTGAAGTTCAGCTACACACACTGACCAGCAGCAGCAGCTGTGTTTTTACATGCTCGAACAGTGGAGGAATGATAGTGGCCAGTTCGGTAGACCTAAATCTCTGAATAGAAAAGGATACCGCTGATGAGGCTATTTGATGTTGTTTGTGTCAAGAAGGCCAGAGAGATAAGTCAGTTCAAGAAGTGACATGTGATTTATCTTAGAGATCTGGGTATTTTCAAATACAAATGGAGTTCAAGTCAGATTTTTCTTACGAGAAGAACTGTGGTTTAGAAGCGTTTGGGTTCACAAAGTTGTTCTTAACCCCACAACAGAATGACAAGCCTTCATTGTAAGGGAAGATCTTGAATCATGGAATGCTTTAGCACTACCTAATTTGCCCAACAAAGAAGAAGAATGGAGGTGGCTTGCATTGTCAAACTTCATCGTGGATGTAGATAGGATAGTATATTATTAATAAGTGCTAGTATAGAGAGCAAAGAAGATGAGGAAAATATTGAGCCCTAGGGTACTTCTACATTATTGGGGAATATCTGAAGAGAGAAAATCATCTACCATGATACGAAAGTGAATATCTAACGACAGAGTTACGAGGGGGGGAGGGGTCTGGAAAGTTCTGATAAACACCTAGAACAAAAAATGATATTAAAGCAACTAATATAACTACGAGAAAGAACATACTAGTAGCAGAGTTATGAAGGTAACTTTTGTTCTTATATCCTCGAATGTTCTTTCCCGTGGTTATATCAGCTGCTCTAATATCATTTTTTGTTCTAGGTGTTCATTAGAACTTTCCATACCCTCCCCGTCCCCTCATATATAGGACGAAAGGCATACCCTAATATGAGAGAATAGTAGAATATATAATGGTGATTGCTAATTAATTGTTGTATCTTCAGATAGCGAATAAGGTGACTGTTAAGGACCATTGCATTCTTTGCAGAAAGTTGCCATGAGAGCAAAGAAAAGGTAGTTTTGATGCTGCCTTTATTTCTTGAGCTGAGCATAGACTTCTACGCTGTCGTTAAATGCCGGAGGAGTATCACAGGTTTTAAAAATGATAGGTTAAATTAATTTTAAGGGACTAAGAATTCTTAACAGGCTGCTTGAGTTGAACAAAGGTTTGTTGCATTTTATATAAATTCCATCCATAAAAGGCTCTAAACCTGTAGTACATTAGTGGATACCAATTATTTATTTACATCGTCGCACTGATTTATACTAGAAATTTAACTCATTTAACCTAAACACACTCACAGACATTAATGGATGCTCGTCGTGAGATCGAATCCACGGTCTGTTGGTTAATTAATTAATTAGCGTATGATGATACAGTGGCCGCGAGTCCCAGATGGCTAGTACAGCACCATCTTATGAAACCAACATGAAGCTATTGGATATAATTTATTTTTTTTTGTCTGTCAATTGCGTTTGTTCTCCTGTTCTAAGGGACGAAAAACCAGAGTTTCCGTAAGAAAACCCCTTAACCTTTAGTCGAAAGAGACCAGATAAAGATTCCTCATCTCATGGACGGGAATCGAATCCAGGTCTTTCGACCAAAGGGCTTCGGCTATACCGACTGAGCTACTGAGGCTCTTTGTTTGTTGGTTGGAGAGCAGACACGCTATTCACCCATCCAACAAGACAGAAAAATACAGAAATATTTGTCTTAAAATTATCACATTGAATAGTTTAAGCACAAAATAAGTTATAAACCAAGAATTATTTCCTATTTTTCCATTTAATAAACTGAAATAATGCCTAATGAATATTACACAGGTATCTATAATAAATGTATAAATGTACGTATCGTCTCCTCTTTCTTACTTCCTAACAGCCGCATCACACAAGCTGTCATCAGGAAGCCATATAAAAAGGTGAACGAGATCACCTTCTTATGAAACTTTTTTAATGTTAGGCCGATATATATATATGATTAAAAAATTTAATAGAAAAGAATACTATTTATTATTTGAGCGCACATTAACAGAATTAACAGATTAACAGAAGACTTTATCGAGTGCATAACGTGAAAAGAGAAATGCAAAAAAAATATGCATTACACGAGGCAGTATAAATTAACTGGCAAACGTAAATAAATAAACGTAAATAAAGTAAGTAAATTAATTAACTGGCAAACGTAAATAAATAAACGTAAATAAAGTAAGTAAATAAATTAACTGGCTGACATTTGAAGCCGTTCTGGATGACATAGTATTGCTGGCCACTTTCACGCGGTCATGATATCGTCTACGCCGAACTTGGATAGCTGAAGAGTGACAATTAGAAAAAGAGAATAGAATATTAAAAAAGAGGAAGAAATAACTGATGACACAATAAGACGATTCGTTTTTTATCAAAAATAAAAAAGAGAAAGAGAGAGAGAGAGAGAGAGAGAGAGAGATGATGCACATCACATCACAAAGATCATGTTGGTTACGTGAGATTAACAGTTAAATATCATTTTTGATACAAAGTACTCACTGATGCGTCTGGCTTTTGCCACGACGATTGATAAGTCCCGAGCCTGTTCTACCGCGTGAGATTTATCATCGGTAGAAGGGATTCTTTCTTTTTTCCATGGAAAATAGTTGTGACACTTTTAATGTGCAGGCCATAAGTCAATTTAGGATATGCAATGATCAAGAAGGAATCAAAATTATTGTTATAGGATTATTCCCTCAGAATAGAGTGATGAGTATGGATCAGGGGCTGTAGAATTATTTTATGAGAAGAAAGTATAAGAGAAACCAGCTAACAAGCTTGTATTGGTAACACGGACAAAATATTTATATTTATATAGATTGATGCTACGAATTATGAACTATTTAGTACTGGAGAAACTAATCACTTGGCAGGCAGTAATAATAAGCATTATAATAAATAATTAAAAACTGCCAAGATATTTATTAACATTTGCCATGCACTAATAAATAAACAAATTTCTACTTTAGTATATTACTTAATGTAATGAACTTGAGCAACTAATGAAATTTCCACTGTTTCAAATTACTGTCACGCATAGTCTAAACCCGAAGTCATTTATCACTGCTTACCTCCCGCAAATAGCAGTGCAACTTGTATTGTAATAAATACGATCCTCACATATGTTGCTATAATTATTTTTCATTACTAGCACAAATTTTTATTGGAGGTTATTTGATTTAACAGTGGCCTAGATTTCCAACCAGGAGGGCACAGTATTATATTTATATTCCAAATTGTATTGTTATTAAGGGTGACAGTGCAATGTTTTTGAGCTGTGTAATGAAAATTTCTTTTCATATAAGAAAGATAATGAACAATTTTCAATCTCGTGTTTTTAAACTGCTCTAAATATTTCCTTAAATGTTACTTCGATTATTATTGCAAAGTTCATTGAGCTATAGTTGTTTATTCAAATGCCTCGTTTCTTTGAATATTTTTATTGGATTTATTCATTTGGCATTTATTCACATACATTTTAATAAAGAGAACTTGAAAATCATAACAAAATTTAAATGAAAAGATGTTTATTTTGGAAACACGTTCTAAAATAAATCACAGCCATTCTGTGAAATTGCTGTTATTTACTCAATGAAGAAATGCAGCATATTCGGTGAGACAGATGAAGCGTGAAGCGTAAGTGGAAGTCACTTTTTCCTGAAATTCTTCGGTAATTTTTCGGAGTTGTTTGCAGGTCAGAGTCACTCCCTCTTACTTTCTCCCTCTTAAATGGAGAAAGTAAGGGAACTTTCCGCACTCATGATGTTGTCGTCTGTGTGAAACAAATAGTAAAAAATTTTGGCTATGCGATATTGAGGGAATAGATTATTGACATTCTTCTGAAGGTGGGAGGAATAAGTCATGTTCTTCTTCCTCTCAAAGAATAATCAATTTTTCGCCTTTTTCGGCTTCGACATCTCATACTGGATAAACGCATATGGCCCATTATAAGAATCAATTTTTAGATAAGCTCTGATGCTCTCTCGTGGTCAGGTCAGATCATAGATCCATGCCTCATAAATTTCAATTTCCTTCAATTGCTTCATGAGTTATTTTGCTCTGTGTGTGTGTGTGTGTGTGTGTGTGTGTGTGTGTGTGTGTGTGTGTGTGTGTGTGTGTGTGTGTGTGTGTGTGTGTGTGTGTGTGTGTGTGTGTGCGTGCGTGTGCGTGTGTGTGTACAGGTTCTAAATGCTTCAGAATTTCTTCTTCAACTAGGTCCTTGGAATGAGACTGGACAAACCTGTACCCATCTTCCGATGTCACCTCAAGGCCAATATTTGCTGACAGCGATTTCTGGCTCTCTCCCTCTCTCATTGTTATCTATGGAATCACTGATGTTATAATTCCCTCTTTTTAATACCGACTTGCTTTCTCCGCGAAAGATTGTTCGAATGTGAGCTTATGGTACTTTGTCTTAAACTTTGCTATCAGAAAATAATACACTGGTTGAATTACAACAATTTCACTTTTATGAATACTAGGGAATATTCAAGGCGTAAGTTATGAACTAATGAATTATCGACAAATAGGAGCCTTTTTTTGAGTTGCACTCAAAGTACAATTTGTACTTTGAGTGCGAAGTACCTTATCCTTATAGCTGAAAGTCTTATGCTCAACATGTGACCACAGAATGCTATCTATCACTGTTTTTTTGCTTTTCTGCTACCCACACAGTATATCTTGTTACATTGAATACAACCAGTTGTTTAATATTTATTTTATGTTGTCGCATATTTCAGGTTCTTACCATACTTATCGCCTTGCCATACTCATCGTTAATAGGTGGAACAGGTGAAATTCTCCAACTTCTTGTTTATCTGTGTATACAAACATGCACACGCACACCAAATGTATATACTGCTTGTAAAGAAGTCAACGGACACCCCAGTGGGAAAGATGCATTGAGTCATCTAACAAGTGACGTGTCCAGGTAAAATGGTTTGGAGTAGGGGACTGACGGAGTTTGAAAGAGGCGTTGCGATAGAATACAATGTTGCAGATTTATCTGTTCGGCACATTGTTGAGAAATTGGGCCATTCCAGATCAACAATCAGTGATACTATACTGAGATGGAAGCGTAGGAAATCAACTGCAAGTGCTACCCTCAGTAGACGACCTACCATACTCATTGAGCGTGACTGTAGGATACTACGAAGGATAATATGTAATAACCGCCATTCGACATGTTGAATTCAGAGTTCCGGGTATCGACTAGAACACGAATCTACACAAAATCATTCAGAACCGAATCTCACAACGTGGATTTCCATGTTGTGATTTCCATAGCAATATGGAAGCCTCGCATTACCGACGTGCCTCATCGTCTTCAGTAGTATAAACAGTATGTACAATGGGACATGGACACTTGGAAAGTGTTATAGAGCGACGAATCACGCTACGCCCTCTACCGAGCAGATGGACGGGTGTGGGGGTCGAGGATGCCGGGTGACCATCTCTTACGAGAGTGCGTAACCCCAACTATGAAATTCCGAGGCGGTATGATAGTATGGTATTGTTTTTCCTGGTTTGGTTTCGGAAATCTATTTGTGGTGGCACGAACTAGCGTGGATTGTGGACATGAACGTCACCACACATGACTGGCCTCCACAGAGCCGTGATCTCAACCTTACTGATCATCTACGAGATGAAATAGAGCGTCGGGTGAGGTCAAGGAACGTCCGTCCCACAACAATTTAAGACCTCGTTACATGCCTAGAGGAAGAAATATATATATATATATATATATATATATATATATATACATACATATATACACGCACACTTTTTGCGCTCCCACTGTACTAAATCATGCGTCAATAGGTTTATAGCTTTTTTTTTCCTAAGTGACATTATCATAAAAAATATAGATCTAAGGTGATATTTTCTGATAATGTTCTAATCTCAATGGATATATGCATAACTAAAGGAAGCAATAGGTATAGCCAGATGACTTGAGTGAAAAGGATAAAGAATAAAAAAAATAATAGCCTTGAATTAAGAATGTGTCCCAGACTTAACTGTCATCATTGTTAATGCATGAACTTGCATTAGCATGATGACTGTCGAGTCTATGATCAATGTGTAGCAACCATGTTTCTTATGAATGTAATTTTAATAATAAAATCACATTCATGAGAAACATGGATCGAAGATAATGCAAGATAACAGAGGTAAGCTGTTTCTTGTAGCACTTTTTTCTGACCAGCTTGGAACTGATCTCAAAGAAAATCCGAACCCAGACAAGCAACAAGAGTATTTGGAGGATCATTTTGAGAGGATCTCCAATTAAAGTTGGTAATGATTTCTGTTCAATTTTGATGAGTTCGGAATCCTTTTCCATACCAAACTCTTCAAAACACGTACAGATTAATAGTGCTTATAGCGAAGCTTGTAATTAAACATCCAGGATGGATATAAATTATGGCTGCATCTATCGGAGTCAGAGTTCGCTCAGTTAATTTCATAATTTAATTAACTCGAATTCTTTGAGTTTTCTGACGCTCTGAGTTATAAGCATGCCAATTTTTGATCGACCAGCGTAATCAATCGATTAGTCTTGTGAGGCAGGATTATTTTCAGGTATGTATTTAATAAAGCTTACAATATTGATAAACCATGCTTTATAATAATAATTTAACAAGATAATATTCTGAACATTCACCTAGCACACAGCTGAAATGTCAGACGTTGCAAAGCATCTGTAATAGCACTGTTCCACGTATTTGACCCATTGAAGCAAATATATATACTAGCTACATCTTGGTTATATTGAAATAATATAACTATATGTAGCCGACATTATACACGAAGCATTTTCATCTTTTTATGATAATCTCATCCACGAAAGTTTTGGCTTAGGTTTAGCTAATTCTTGAATCCTGCTCTTCAAACAGTTTCGAACCATTTCACGGATCCGGTAAGCAAGGTGGTGGGTGTTCTCACACCGAACAGTAAAACGCATCAACCACTTACTCCTATTTACAAATATCCTTATTTGCGAATCTAAACAAGCATAATGGCATTCGTTTTCGGAATCCGTAGGCGGAGACGACTACAAACTCACTCAATCCTACTACAAATTTGATCTCAAAATGCATTATAAATGTTGAAAAACTAAAAGGATTCGAATAAATACATTACTTCGGATGAACCATGCCCTAATACTTTTACACTATAATACGTAATTGGTAATTAACGATACAAGATGTCTAATAAGAATATGTAATATACTGATATTGAATTTAGAATAACTGAGTTTAGTTTTATTTTTTATCACTAGTTAGCAAGGTAGCGGTATTTTATGTATTGATATTCAGTATATCCACATGTACAATATTTATTCATTTTATTAAATCAACTACTTTTACTCACTCACGTGAGTAAAAATAACCAAGGTTTAATACTGAATCACATATTGGTCTCTCTCTCTCTGGTAAGGCAGTTGGACTTTGTAGAGATGGAGTATAACTTCCATCTCAGATCAACAAGGATGATCTCATTATGCATCGTTTATGTAGCTAATTCTTTGACAATTGACAATTGACATTTATGTCTTTAAGGGTGAAGCAAGATGCTTTTCATATTCCCCGCTATCTGTCGTGGTTACAGTGAGGGTAAAATTTACGAGCAGTTTGCTCGCCCTGAATGGGCATGGAGATTATGCATCGTTATAGGAGGCTAATATAGTTTTTGGTCTTCTATATTTGAATATGTCCGTTGGCTCATATGCTGCAGCTTGTTGAATCAAATCATTGGGGTGTGTGGACGTCTTTAGAAAAAACTTGGAAGCTAAGGATTGTAGATAAGAGAGAATATATGGAATATTTGTGTCTCTATGGAGCTGGCTGTTTCTAACATACCACGGGGCGTTCAGAATCATTCTCAAGCACTTGTTCTGCACACGCTGAATCTTGATAATGTTAGCGTTAGAGGTGTGGCTCCAGGCTGGAGAGGCATAGGTGATTATGGGACGAATCGTCATCTGGTAAAGTTGCAATTTGATTCTGTTGCTGAGCTTGCTATTTCTATTAATTAGCGGGTAAATCTGAGCTATGGCTTTAGATGCTTTTGCACATGCAGACTTGATATGTTGGTTGAAAGATAGCTTTTTGTCGAGAATTACACCCAGGTAATTTGTTTCTGTCTGCCAGGGAATTTTAGTATTGAATAGTAACACATCTCCTGCAGGAGACATTGGCATTTTTGAGAAAAGAACCGCTGAGCTTTTCAGGGGGTTGACTTCCAATCTCCACCTAGAGAACCAACCCTCCAGCTTTAGAATGTTTTCTTGAAGCTTTCTAGTAACGAAGTGGGGTCTGAGGGATCTGGTTAGTATTGCCGTATCGTCCGCATACAGCGCTAAAATGGAAGTCATCGGATTGTGAGGGATGTCTGACATGTATACAGAAAACAGCAATGGAGCCAGTAGAGATCCCTGTGGCACTCCAGCAAAGATATGGCGCTGGGACGATATAGAACCGTTAATTTTAACTTGCATTGATCTATTCTGAAGATATGAACGGATTAGATGAACCATTTTTAGTGAGATGCCGGCTGAGATAAGTTTGTGCAGGAGTCCAAAATGCCAGATTTTATCAAATGCTTTAGATAGGTCTAGGAAAACAGCTCCTGTGTACTGGCGCCAGTTGTAGCTGGTGATGATATATTCCACAATTCTATGGATTTGCTGGGTAGTACTATGGTGTTGCCGAAAACCAAACTGTTCTTTAGGGAGGATGTTTAGGTCATTTATTGAGGTTTGGAGTCGTGAGAGGATGACCTTCTCTGCAATCTTACCCAGGTTGGAGATGAGACTGATTGGACGATAATTCTTTGCATATTACACCACGTAAATTATGTAAAAAATATTAAATATATTTGAAGGTGTATTTTTGTAAAGTTAATCCTGTTTACAAAATCGGCTAATAATCTGCACACTAGCCAATGTAATGGCAATTAACGTTTTTTTTTATTTGGACGCAATGGTATTCATAAAACATGGACAGTAATAATTGCAGAAGTTGATACAAAATTAGCGGTGCATTTCATGGTAGCAAATGAATGAGTGTACTATAAATAAGTCACGGGTAGTTATTTTACTTATATTTCTAATATTTATGCCTTTGATATCCAGAAAAATCAAATAACAAAATTTTAAATTTAAAAAAATTCCACATTTTATCTTCTACAAAATATAGCAGATTGGATCGTCTAAATTTAATAAACTTTCGTTAAAAAAAAATGAAAGTGTTTTCAAAAGTACGAAGTTGAGCTTTTAATTACAAACTCAAAACTGTTGATTACATGTGCAAATTAAGGCTACTTAGGGATTTCAGGTACAAGTAATTTACCTTAAAGGTCAATTACTATTGACCTTTAAGCTACACAATTTAACTGCTATTACCCAAAAGGAACGCAATTTAAACTTCTGTATTTTTCAAATTGTAAAAACGATGGTGCATTTTAAATTTCAGCTATATTATCACAATGTAGTTTGCTTTTGCTTACATTGCAAAATATTTGAATGGGTTGCTGTAAAGTGGTGGCTGCTTCCCAATTACTGTTAATAAAATGTTTTAATAGAAAAACGGGGCATACTTGTAGTGTCTGTAAGTTCGTTCTCTTAAACAATAGATACATCGACAGACATACAGACAGAGACTGGTTTCTAGGAATTCCGAGTAGCCGCACAGATAGTGACAACATAATAGCGTTACGACATTCAGGTCGCTATAAGTCCATGAAACAAGGATAATGTCCTGGGGTTATATCTACACTATATGACACAACATCCTCTTTCATCAACGCCAAGTAACGTTTCCTATCACCTATAGGCTAATAATATGTGAATCACTAACGCTGAACCAGTGCTTTGATGTGTGCACCTGTATATGAGTTCTCGCCGTATAAGATTTTATATCATTATATCGCTAATAAAGAATTCTATGCTCTTCTATCAATTGCAAGCGTTTGTTTTTATATGTACGAGGATTCTTTATAAGATTAATTTCATTTTGTGTAAGAAGTTAAATCAGTTTCGTAACCATGGGACTATATTTGAGTAATCTAAACCTAATTACTATTATTTCGAATGATCTGCGAATAACATGAAATTGTCGCGTGTCAGTTTCAGCATAATACACGAGATTTCTGATTAATATTGTTGAAAATAATGTCAGCTATTTAACAAGCTTCTCTCTCATTCTGTGTGTGGTGTGTACGTGTTACCTTTAGTAATAATGCCTTTCTGAAGCTAATGTTAATTTTTTAATAATAATTGTCCTAATTATAGCAACAATTTGTGAATTTCTCATGGAGAACCCAACAACAATAATATTAAATTATTAGTAATTAACAATGTTAATTATTAAGATTATTGATAACTATTAAGAAATTATTAATGCATAATAATAATAAGAAGAACGCAAAAATATTTCAGTGAAAAATCATGGAAATGGTTAAAATCTTCTGCTCAAAAGATAGATCAACCAAAGGTGGTTATTATTATTATTATTATTATCTTCACAGGTGGTTTACAAACTACCTTCAAAATAGAAAGCATATCACACGTATCGGGTCAAACCGAAGAAGAGAGCTACCAGTAATCTGTGGAGTACCACAGGGAGCTGTACTCTCCCCAACTCTATTCAACATTTACACGCACGATATTAATCAGCTACCACTCAAACGTATGATATTCCAATACGCAGACGATACAGCAATAATATCCATCCATAATAACGCAAGCATAGCCCAAACAAATATGCAACATGACATAAATCTGATCATAGACTGGCTCAAAAAACTCCATACACCTAAACTCAGAAAAGACAAAATTAATGATATTCAGAAACCCACTGACTTGACCAGTTGATAACAAATATATAACCATCCAACATCCACTTTCCAACATCAAAAAACACACAAAACAGCAACACTACTACAATCACTCAGGTTGAAACAATACGATATCTTGGAATTTACTTCGATGCAGATATGAACTGGAATAGCCACATAAACTATCTACACAACAAACTCCGAACAATAAGTGGCAAACTGTACAGGTTAAAAGAGATAGTTCCCATACGCCTAAAAACACTAATATACAAAGCACTATGCCAAAATATACTAAGATACGCTATAACAACGTATGCTTTCTGTGCACCCTACAAATTAAATAGATTAATGTCGCTACAGTACAAAATGATAAAACTGACCTTTTGGGAACAAAGAGAAAATAACGACCTTATATACATTGCAATGTCAGAAAACAAAATACTGACAGCAAAACATTTATGTCACTATGCAGTTTGCTAAAACATTATTTCGATGCCAACTACAGGACAGTCAGAAATACATACCGTATAACAAGACCTCAGACTACTAATTATATCATATATAAATACAATAATCACTACGGAAAGGCCACGCGAAACTTCTACATCCCAGACATGATGAACAAATTACCTTTTGAATAGAGAAACCTTACAAACTACAATAGCCTGAAAAGAGCTCTAAGGACATACTATAAACAAGAAACACGCACCCAAAATACCATACAAAGTTAATGAAACACAATATATTCGTTCAGGCTTCCAGTTCAGCGACACATCAATACATTCCAAGTTACTGTGTGTGTTGTGTAGGAGGGTGCATGTGCATGCTTGTGTGCGTGCGTGTGTGTGTGTGCGTGCGTGCGTGCGTGCACGAATTTCTCAATCATAGATTTCGTAGCTTCCCAACACAACAAAAAAAAAATAAATAATAACCAATTGGTGTCATCCTCAGATAAGCTTACATATAAGCTTCGAGGATGAAAGCAGAGAAATTAGTTCTCATCTAAGATGTATCATATGTAACCAAGTGCATGTAATATACGTATCACATCATGTAAACCAAAGTATGTAATGTATGTATTATATGTAAACAAATGTAAGTAATGTATCATATGTAATCAAATGTAGGTAATGTATGTAATAACTGTAACAAAAGTATGCATTATAGAGTGATTATATCCATTGATATTGTATATATAGAGTGTAAAATTGCAAACAAACATCTGTAATAATCATCATTATGAATATTATAATAATATATGTTGTAAACAGTTATTGTTATTATTATTATTTTAAAAAAAAAACTTTATGTACGAGAAAGTATTTGTTATGCATAATTGTCTTCATATAATGTATGTAATTTATCTTACATACATTATATGAAGGGAAGCTGCACATCCGCACTCACACTAGCTTCTTCACAATTTGTTTCCCAACGATTTCATTCTACAGCTCTTTAAGACGAATGTCAATAGGTTTCTTCTTTCTCAACCATCATCTGCATCTCACACACAAACACACAGTACTGATGTTACTGATGTGCTATGGGTTCTTGTATCCTTCGTGTGTGGGATAAATATTTAAAAAAAAGTTAGCAAATAAATTTGTATGAAATAAAAGAGGGATTAATCCAGATACTAAACTAGCTGTATACATGACATATCAAGTTTAAATCAATACTTTAACTCATGAGTCTGAGAACTGGATTAGAAATGAAACAGTTAATCATAGAGTAGGGAAGCGAAAACTTGGCACATTAAGGACATAATCATATTAAAATGAAGTTAGCAGGAAGGTGTCTGACGTTAGAGAATGTGTGTGTGAAGAGCTAATGTAAGGGGGTATGGTCACTTAAACAAAATGTGAGAGGAAAGGTTCGTACATGTGTTGGATACCATGATGACAGGAAAAAGATCCAGAGAGACTAAGATTTAAGTGGATTGATGTAGAACTGTCTTTAGAAAGCTGAGATATAAGATCCGACAAAATTGGAATCCTGATAGATAATAGACAAATCTCGGAGAAAATTGTGGTTAGAAAGTGACCTTAAACATGCAGCGCTCTCAGTATCCTGTACACTCTCCTGAAGTTACATATCACAACTTTGATGATGTTGAGAAATATCTGTAGCATATTTCCTTAGCGATTTCTTTGTAGATTCGAGTATCACATTCGTAATTTATTAACAAGCTATAAAGCTACCCAAAATATTGACAAGTGCACAGTAGCGCAGACTGTGGTATGTATTACTATGATGAAAATACCTGATCCTCGAAAGAGATCTGAATACTCTCATTATAGTATACTTTAAGGTTTTACTAACCAGACGGCCGTATGGGCTAAGTCTCTGTCTAAGTTGTCAGTGGAGTACAATCCCCAATATAGAAGCTTCTCTTGAATAACGGACATTACTCTAAGCTAAAATAATACCCAAACGCTTTTCGGATCATATTTTTCCATTGTAGTGGTGCATGCCATAAGCTTTTTGCCCGAATGTAAGTAATATTCTAAGTCATTCACTCACTCACTCATTCAATGGCTATTGATTGCCGAGACTTCATTTTTGTCAAATTAGAGCAGTTGTTTTAGTTTGATAATAACATACAAATATAATATTATAACTATAATAGCAAGAAATAGCCGATAATCCTTAAGGCCGTTTAGGTATAGAATAAATGTCGACGAAATTTAGAATGAAGAATGAATGAAAAATGCGATTCTTGTAAGTATTCCAAATAGAAAAAAACTGAATTGACGCAAGTGGGATACCCTTTAGTTTATTGCCAAAACATGCATAAAGTAGATGGCCAAGCAAGTTGTTTATGAGCTTCAATTTAATAGGAAATTATAATTTACAGTGCAGAGGCGTAGTGACGTATAACGAGATTTCATTCTATGTCTTTGGGTTTTTCGAATGGGAAATCACACATTCTGGGACTGAAGGACGTAATAAATATACGAATCGGACGATGAGCACACAGGCAGATGGAAGAGTAATAACTATAATTATGTTTAATTTCAGCAACTTTAATTGACTGTAATAAAACGCCGCATCCAATGCTTATGGTAGGTGAATAAAATATTTAATATTTTTGTTGATTTCTTTTGGAAAGATATGTATTATCATTTACTACCCTACAGCCGAAGGAAATATATAAGTTTGTGTACAACAAATTAAACAGTGGAAAAAAAGTCTTGCTATAAATTTTTTTTATGTAATCAATATGAAAAGTAAGCTTTGAAGTTTACATACCAAGAAACTGAAAATTAAGATTTATGAATTGGCACATAACCAATGCAAGTTGCAATGGTTATGTGCCATTGGTTATGTGGTTATCAGTTTAAGCTTGGAAAATTATGTGACAATTATTTTGTGAATACAACTCTATCGATGGTATATTTTTAACAAAATATTTTAAGACATCAAACTTGTTCTATTGAACAAATCTTTTAAAGTAACAATAGAAAATGTTAGTAATAAAAATAAAGATTAATAAATCATATTCTCCTGGTTAATTTTTCCTTAGCTTTTTTCAGTTAAAAATTTCCCCATAATTATTTTTCTTTTGATATCTGCATTTCTTTTTTTTTCTTTTCGTTCTTATTTTATTTTCTTCAGGAAATATCTATTATTCATTATTCCTGAAAGCAGTTAGGATTAGATTCAACCCGAGTGAAATGTACAGATATGGGACCTCTTTCTCGCTGTTAATTTATTATTATTTTATAATAATTATTATTAATGATCGTGTATTTTCTTGATCACAGAACTAATGTAAATAACTATTTGGAAACATTGATCAAGTGTAAACGGATAAGTATTTTAATACCCACTAGTTTCACCATTCTTAATCTGTTGGCATCGTCAGGCTACAAGCACTGAGGTTAAAACATATCACAAAATAGATCTTAACTGTAAATTCTAAAAAATTATAGTTACAAACTAAAATAGCATTGAACGTGAATAATACACGTATCGCGTGTACATGATTTACTAGTTGTTGCTAAGGAACATTGTATAGTTGGCATTAAAGTTCATTTCTTGTGTGTTCAGAGATCTAATTAGGGTTTTCCATATCTCTGGAAGTATTTTGGTGAAACTAGTCGGTATTTAAATACTTATCTGTTTACACTTGATCAATGTTCCCAAATAGTTATTTACATTAATAATAATTATTATTTTATAATAATAATGATTATTATTATTATTATTTTATAATAATTATTATTTTATATAATAATGATTATTATTTTTTTTTATAATAAAAATTATTATTTTTTTAACTTTTTAGAACATATAATGAAAATATAACATAGGACCTGAGAGATTCTATCAAACTTATTGAAAATTGAGTACCTATGACATGAGACGTGTGACAAGCTACGATATTATAAATGGCTCTTTTTTTTTCTTTTTTTTTTCCTACAAACATTCCCATAGAGTAAGCTAGAACACTGTTCTAATAAAAACTAGTCTTCTGTTTCTTCATGTATCTAAGGACTTCAAGTAATTTCATGTATGACAAAAAATTTTAGCAAGCGGCATTCATAAATCTATCGGTTTCATCTATCGCTAGCGGCGCATGCTTTTCTTAATGTACAACTTAAAATTTCGAGGAATAATAAGAATGATGAATAAGTTATTTGGTTAGAATGATGAGAAAAATGAGATTTCACGAAAACGCTGAAATTGTTCATTATTATTATTATTACGTGACACTTCCAGGGAGTCCAAAGACTCATTGAGGGAAAGTGTGCCAACAGCGTCGAACGATTTAAACCCCTTCCAACTACTAACCGCGCTCAAACTTGCTTAACGTTTTGCTGAGCCATTAGTAGCAGAGGCTCTACCAATCGCCCAACTTTGATGGCAAAGGTTGGGCGATTGGTAGAGTGGTGAATGGTGGATTAGGAGTAGAAGAAGAAAAAGGTTATACTGATAGCAAGGAAATGAATATAACTCTATGTATATGAGAGACAAGTGTCATCAATTCGTGTGTCTAATCCTATACTAGAAATTTCCCAGTTTAGGTTTAGAGACAATGTGTTCTGATCACGTATGACTGTAGTTGTAAATGACCACAACTCCTTTCCAGTAGTGTACACAGGAAATGGGTTGTGGAAATGAGTTATGGATCAATAATTTCATGCAGCCGCAGCATAATTAAAGCATCCAAGATAAAGAATATCACCCATAAAGTATAATCTTTTTCTCAAAAGTGGCTATCGACTACTGAAGTCGTGCCTAAGTAGATTTTTGCAACTAAGATATCAGGCCAGTATATCTCGACTGTATTATGTCGAGAGTATTATGTGCTGTTTCATCGCCTTGATTTCTATGGAAGAGCTCCTACCTACAACCGCAGCATCCTCTTCCCCCCCCCCCCACATACACAATACACATAATACTTGAGTTCCGACTGCGTCGCGGAGAGCTTATCATAATTTGACAGTAGATCATTCGTTTGAGTGGTATGGAGGAGTAACGAATCTCTATAGACACTCCTGAAAAACCAGATGAATGCATTCGGTTATGGCAGGATAACGGCATTTACCAGAAAGCATGGTCTATGTTAAGTGTAGGAATGTTTCTCCTGATTTGATTAGCTTGACGTAGCCTCCCGAAAATTAACGCCGAACGTTGTATTACATGCGCTTCTGTAGCTTAGTCAGTTTCAACGAAGTATTTTGAAGTAGTTGAGAAGACCTGGTTTGGGTTCCCTCTAAGGTAATTTATCCAGTATCATGCAGAGATGGAAGTGTTTCCTCCAGAAATTCTAGTTTTCACCACAACTAGGCAGCCTGGAGAATACACGAAATTTACACTCAGAAATAGATATTTGAATATTACACTAACATTATCCTAAAATTATGAATACCAAAGACAATATTTGTGAGTCGTGGATGTTAAGCATGTGTCACGGATTATTATTATTATGATTATGTTATATTCACATATAAATTAATTATCTAATAACTATGGTGTGAAATAGAACGGTCCCAATTGGATATTAACGTGATATTAACTTACTGCAAAGATAGTGGTGACATGGTTTCAAAGGAAGTACTGCAAAATTTGTTGCAGCATAGTCCGATATGAACGATGCAGAGCACCTGTTTTTTATGGTAATTCCATTCATGAGAGTACTAATGTACTATAGGTCTAACGACCTGTAGTACATTGGTACTTGGATTGTACACTTCAGAAAATGCATAGAAGGTAAAAGAAATGAATGAAGAGGAAGAAAAATTTGTTCTGTGAGTTCCAAATTGAACTGTGGAGGTGTGGTGATTATCCGCTGCACATGTTTTAATAGATTTTGAAGAGATTCGGGAAATTCTTAATGGCAATTCTGATAAACATTCTCCATTTCAGGTTTACTAGCATTAAGATTAACATTGTTATCCACAGCCCGAAGAATGGTGTGAACATTAGAATTCGGCGTTATAGAAGTTAATAATCTGGAAGTTTTTGTGATTTGTGCAGGGCTAGCTCTTTTAGCAAATGAGAACTGGAGAATATTGTTCATATACATAGTAGGAAGAGAGTAGGTAAAATGATAGTTTTACAATAAAGTTTTACAATAAAGATTCATCCACCATGACATGTATTTTGTGTCCTCGCAGAATGGTGGCAACTTAATTGCAGAAGTCCAAAGACAAATTATATTGAACCGAAGCATACTTAATATGCCTTTGTATCAAACAGATATCAACAGCAACCGCATGAGATTTTCCCAAACATTTTTTAGTGGCATTTTTATGAAAGTCAACAATCTGAAATGCCATTAGGACCAAGTAGCATTTTGGAATTTGGATAAACAATTGTCCAAGTTCCAATAAATTGTCCAAAAAATTTTCCAAGTTCCAAATTTTGCTCACATCTGTAAAAAATAGCAATCTTTGGATCTCTTTCTGGCGAAGAATCCATGAGGAGGGGCATCAAATGTTACATGATTCTGTACTTAAGAATTTGAGGAAAAGAAAGCTGGGAGTCTGAACTTTTCCTATAATAATAATAATAGGATTATCGCAAAAAAACAAGAAAAATTAATGTTTGCATTATAAAAGTGAAATTTCTGACAGTTCAGAGAAAAGTCACAGATAAAGAAAATGCATTTTGTTAAGCTATTACAATAACATTACTTTAAGAAACTGACCCGGAGCTTTAGTAGAAATTGGTTTACCTTACCTAACTGAATCACAGATTTCTATTATTTTAGTTGTAACTACTGGATAACATTTTCGGTTTTTATTCATTGTCATGCTTACATCTTTTGAAGTTCAGTAGCAGTAGCGCAATTGGAAATGAAACAGGAAATAATTGTGAAAACCGAGTGCACGTTGTTTATTCACGCAACGTTCCATTCACAGATAATGAATACATAGGCTTTCATTAAAGCTATCACTGTGAGATACGTGACAGGACCAGACCTTGACATCTGTATTTATCTGGCGTCGTCTCTAACCTTGGCACAATGGATGCTACAAAGAAACGAGACATTATCGGAAAGAAATCCGAGAAAACGGTATACCAAGGCAGCAATTTATAGCTGTTTGTTTGCATGCACATGATGAACTGTGAGGCAGTAATAACTGCGCATTTGATAAAATGCCAGTTGACAAAGAACTAAATTTTTATATGGTTGTTCATTTATATATTTTATTTTATTTATTATTATTATTATTAGAATCTAAATTTAAAAATAAAAACTTTGTTTTTAATGGAGATAACTAGTTTAGATTTTTAAGAGATTTCTGTTACGATTTGTATTGCATTATTTATAAATTAGTGCTTTAATGGTTTCAAAATTGTGCACGTGGCAATAGACTAGACTTGAGCGAGTAATAAAAGGAAATTTGTATTTGTTAAATAGTTTAAGTGTGAATTGAAGACCTTCGTTTCACAGGCTAAGGAAGGGGAAGGTGAGTAATTAATCATACTGAACAAAGTAAGGATGTTTAGATCCGCTAGTTATCCTTGAGCCATGACTGTCCTGCTTCGCCCATTGCAAATTGTATAATGCTACCGTGTATGATTACTACTATGTGTAAACTATTCTCCCACGTTAATTATCTATGAATATTCAAGTTTTCAAGTTGTTTAGGTTGATGAGCTTATGTAATATGGTTGCAGGGGAAACTCAAAGAGTTTTGTGAGTAGGCGGGGGAAGGGATATGATACCTGAGCTTCGTCACCCCAGAGCTCATAAGTAAAAATATTACCATTAGATGTAGAAAGACAATTATTTTATATCCAGCAATAAATTACTTCCACGTCCATGGGAAGATGACAATAAGTGGTAATCACTGAAGTAAAATAAAGTATTTCATCAAGAATTTTGCCACATATGAATAACAGCAGAAGAAAAAATTTTTTTTCATCCCAAAGCGGCCGTGAGCAAAATAAGCTGTTTTTTTTTTTTTCTTTTTTCAAGAAAATGACGCATATAAGTAAGTCTTTGAGAGTGTAACTAATTATGCTGGGTTCTGCATGTAAAGATTCTGTGTCAACTACTGTTGTGTCAAACACTTCTCAGAATAGCTCACTAAAACTATTAAAGAGTAAAGCAAAATGATGCGATATTGGTTCTGCAACTTTAAAGTCGTAGACGCGTGTAAACACGCATGCTCATAGAAGACAAGAAATACGAGGTGCTTTTATATTCTCTTTTTATCAGCTAATTTTTAAAGATCCAATCAACGTTAATTATAAAATTTTGCTTTGCAGTTGTTTTACATCTGCAAAAAATAGCAAAAGCAGAGAGAGCTTAAACTATTACTTTTCATATCAATGGTTCTTGTAGTCAAATTGAATTAGATATTCAGTTAATACTCCGAGGAAGGGTTCGCCCTTTTGTACCTCACTTCGACAGAACCTCCTTGAATAAGGTTTTCTTATCAAGATTATGAAATCGGGATCTCTATCTTCCACTCATCATTGGAAAACATGTACATAATCAGAACTTACCTAAGAATTGATTAACATTGCCGACTAAGAACTAAGTGAAGCATCTGCTTATACGTTTTTAAGCCCAGACTTTCAGACCCTCTTCGATTGATTTCAACATTCTTGGTCAGTAGCCTAAATTGATCCTCCACTTATTCGTATAACAAGTACACTATCTACCAATAACTGTCCGAGTACCCCTGTTATTTGAAGTTATGGAAAATTTCAGGTTTGTTAATAGCATAAAAACCAGTGTGCAGATAGTACGAAGCAGTATTTTATCACAGTAGTTGAATATAGGTGGTATGGCAACACGACGTGAACTCAGTGACTTTGAGAGAGAGAGGTGTCATCATGGGAATCGTGAGCGGCAATGGCATGTCCATTGATGCCACTGGCGCTCAACTGGACCACCCAAAATTAACGGTTGGCGATGTGATCAATAAATGGAGACGTTCTGGCATCACTAGTACAGGAAAACACCCAGGGCGCCCACCGAAAATGACTGACAGGGCAGAAGGTTGTTAAAACGGGTGGCAGAAACGGGCTACAATCAGCACAGACCATCTGTGATGACTTTCAGAGCTCCAATAACACCATGGTAAGCACTAATACTGTACGAAAAGAAATCCATTTACTGGGTTTCCACGCACGAGCAGCGACACACAAGCCAAACATAGCAACAACGAACAACGCGGCTCTCCTGACTTGGTGCAAAGAGCGTGTGAACTGGACTTTTCGACCAGTGGAAAACGGTACTCTGGAGCGATGAATCAAAGTTCATCTGTTTCCAGTCTGAAGGCAGGGTGTGGAGGCAGCCTAGTGAACGCTTGTTACACAGTGTGTTTTACCCACAGCAAAGGTTGGTGGTGGAGGAGTAATGGTGTCAGGTGCATTCAACTGGTTTGAAGTGGGACCACTGGTCGTTGTCCATGGTTCCATGAAGGCAGCTCAGTACTTTGATATTCTGGATAATCAGATGCTGCCTATACGGTGGAGTTTTAATGGAACGGATCCGTGTTACTATCAAGACGACTATGCCCCATATCACAAAGCTGTAGTTATACAACGGTATGAAGAGAAGGGTGTTAAACGACTGCCCTGGCCTGCGCAGAGCCCAGACCTTAACCTCATCGGGACGAATTGCAGGGGCGAGTGAGGTCCGGAGCAGCACGTTCTCGATCTGTCAGTGAACTCAATGCTGCTTTGATGGAGGAATGGAGACCTATTCCACCTGGTGTCTGCCGCACATTGGTGGAAAACTTCCCTCAAACGGTGCAGGAGGTGATCAAAGCCAAATATGGACATACCCGATATTAGGGTTCGCCTGCTGGTATCAATTGTAAATTGCTAAAGTGTCAGGACAATTATTGGTAGATAGCGTATGTGGTTTAAGTAATTGACAAATTTCATTTGGTCACTTTCCAAAAAAAAATGAATACTTCCGAATGTTTAAATAAGACAATGTAGATCATTCATTGAAAAGTAAACTAGCTGATATCTGTGTTTTGGTATTTTCGTAGTACTGATGTCTTAATTAAGTACCAAAATTAATATATATATATATATATATATATATATATTTTTTTTTTTTAAATTATATATTTATTATATAATACAAATTATATAATTATATATATATATTTATTTAAAATAAGTAAACAGTAAGTACTTACTCTTCTTGATGGACAGTAAGTGCTTACATCAATTTATGAATAGTACTATGTTATCTACCTAAAGCCGGAGGTTCCGTGTACCGACTGGTATCAGAAACCTTAGATTTTTTTAAAAGAGTTTATTGTGCAATATGGATTTCAATTTCCTAATTCTGTTATAAATTTAATTATGAATTAATTCCACGAAACCAATTTTTTCTTTTATGGATATGACTAATTCAACCTCCAATAAATTATAACGTCTGAAATATTTTGCTAGCATTTTCACGCGACTCCCGCATCCCAAGTATCCCACATTTATATAACACTGTTCCCTATTTACAAAGAAATCAAGTTTCTGATGCCTAATATCAATTCGTTTGTATTAAGAACATGGACATATACCATATATATATATATATATCGTGAACAGAAAGTGAGTTTCATCTCAAACCTAGCACATCGTGCCAGATCTGTACTGTCAGATGATGAAGATCTAAAAAATGAACTACAACATCTACAAAGAACCTTCACAAGTAATGGCTACTCGTCGAAAACTATTAATAAGCATCTATACCGCCGCCATCAAAACAACTCAGAAACACAAGACAATCCCAAAGGTTATATCTCCTTACCATATATCAGCTCGCTCTCCACTAAACTAAGAAGAATTTTACGAAAGTTCAACATAAAAACCTGTTTCTCTACTCTTCCTAAACTAAGATCGATTTTAATCAAATACAAGCAAGCTCACAACCATCTACAATTCCCAGGAGTGTACAAAATCACATGTGACTGCGGGAAGCAATACTATGGCCAAACTGAAAAATCCATCCTCCTACGTCTGGAAGAACACCAGAGGGACATTGCCTACAAAAGAACTAGAGCAAGTGCCCTGTCAAGCCATGTACTGTTTTCTGTAAACACAAATGATGAAGGCCGTCAACATGAGATAAACTGGACATATATATATATATATTCATTTTTCTAAATTAACTGACTTAAAACACGAGAATTATAACACAATGACATTTATTTGAAAAAACGCAACATGTTTCGTCAAGAACGACTTCATCAGGTGATAAGAACATAGAAAGGTATTAAAAGACACTAAATTAACATTGACACACTCTAAAGCTATACAATTATAAAGCCATAATATTCGACTGTAAATCACAGTTATTATGAGCTTGAACTACAGTCCGAGTTAAAGTTCTATTGTTGTACACCTGTGCATGTGTGGAATCACGCGATCTCCAGTATCTAATAGTAGAGTTGAAAGAGTCAGGCAAATTATAGCTAAGATTGTTATTCATGTGAAAAGGGTCCAAGGTGATTTCCTTTGACTCGACAATGCGGCGCTCTATCTCATCATGGTAGATGTGTAGGTTTGAAGTTGATGTCCAATTTATTTCATGTTGGTGGCTTTCGTTGTTCGTGTTTATTGAAAGCAGGACATGGCTTGACAGAGCAGTTGCTCTGGTTCTTTTATAAGCAGTGTCGAGCTGGTGCTCTTCGATCGTAGTAAGATAGATTTCTCTGTCTGTCCATAGTAAGGCTTTCCGCATTCACAAGTGACCTTGTATACACCTGGGAATTGTAGAAGGTTGTGAGGTTGTTTATAGTTGTTGAAGCTTGAAGCGTGATCTTATTTTTGGCATAGTCCAGAAGCACGTTTTTATGTTAAACTTCTTTAGAATTCTACTCAGCTTTTTGGATAGTGTGCTGATATATGGCAAGACGATATGACCTTTGGAGTCGTCCTGTGTCTATACGTTGCTATGTTGACGGTGGGATAATTGGTTGTTAATATTTTTAGAGAGTAGCCATTGTTTTTAAAGGTCCATTTAAGATGTTGTAGTTCCTTTTTCAGTTCTTCTTCATCTGACAGTACAGATCTTGCACGATTCGCTAGAGTTGATATAATACCCAACTTTTGCGCTGGATGGTGATGGGATGACGCATGCAAATATCTGTCTGTATGAGTTGGCTTTCTAAATATAGAGACTTTAATTGATTCAGGCCTCTTGGTGAGTTTAACATCTGTTGTATTGTTGTACACCTGTGTGTGATTCCACACACGCACAGGTGTACAACAATAGAACTTTAACTCGGACTGTAGTTCAAGCTCATAATAACTGTAATTTACAGTCGAATATTATGGCTTTATAATTGTATAGTTTTAGAGTGTGTCAATGTTAATTTCAGTGTCTTTTAATATCTTTCTATGTTCTTATCGCCTGATGAAGTCGTTCTTGACGAAACATGTTGCGTTTTTTTCAAATAAATGTCATTGTGTTATAATTCTCGGGTTTTAAGTTAGCTAATTTAGAAAAATGAACATATCCCAACCCCGAGTTAATAGTACTAATCATCATATATATATATATATATATATATATATATATATATATATATATATATATATATATATATACACACACACACTACTGAAATAAAGAGCCAAAAGGCTTCACTTTGGCAATGCAAAATTATTCAAATTCAGTGGATATTGAATCCAACATTATTTCACAGCCGAATACAGAAACTACAAGAGTTTCATGCCGAATATAGAAACTATAAAAGTTTCGGCAGATCCAAGCGTAAGCAAACCTTTCATGACAGGGGCAACTCGTAGTAAAGGTGGAGTAAGATCTGATCACTAGTACTTCCCATAATGTAAAAAACATCTCCTAGCGGGACATGTTATGATGTTATACATTATGGCGGTCACTACCCAGACCGGTTTCGATCTTTGTATAGGTGAAGCAGGCTCTAAAAATTAGACGATCCTGAAAGATCGCCCAACTCAGCGTTATTCCACTCAGTGACAGGCTTACCCTGTCACCGAGAAAAACTTCTCAGCATTGGCTCCACCCAGTGACAGGCTCACCCCACCACCAAACAGAGCCATAATCTCAGCTGTGGCCCCACTCAGAGACAGGAAAACACATACCTCCACGCAAAGCCTCTCGGAGCCAGACCTAGACCGGTTTTGACCTTTGTTGAGGTCTCTCAGTGGGAACCAGACCCAGACCGGTTTCGACCTTTGTTGAGGTCTCTCAGTGGGAACCAAACCCAGATGTAAATACTCAGGTTGAAGTGATGCAGAACTTACACTTAAACCATACGAGTTGCTAAAAAAGGTGTCACATCACAAAAGGCACCAAGAATTACTCAAATAAAGAGCCAAAAGGCTTTCACGAATATAGAAAACGTTTCGGCGGATCCAAGCGTAAGCAAACCTTTCATGACAGGGGCAAATATATATATATATATATATATATATATATATATATATGTATATATATATATTTTTTTTTTTTTTTTTTTTTTTTTTAAGGAATATATATATAAATTATTTTCGTGAATCTTTGAAACGGCAATCCAGTTTACTTTCTACGTCAGCTCTGATGTAACGATCGTCCCCTGTAGAATTACTTTGAGATTAAATGAGAGCTGTTCTTGTCCTCCTTGGACTCCATTTTCCCTTCTCAGCATTTCTGCAAGTAGCAAAGGGACATCTAAATTCATAATTTTTTACAGCTACCACACCATAAGTATACGTTTCGGGATATTAACATGCTTTAGGGCTTTTTATATTAATCCCATCCACTAAAGGGCATAACCTATAATACATTAATATTGTTACTTGAGTGAGTTAAGAAGAAGAAGATAATCCGGAAATCCTACTCTAAGATTAAGAATAGATTTTTTTTTTATTCAGTTCCCTGTATAATAAGCGCAGGCAATGAACGACATATTCCATCTAAAGGAAATTCACAACAGTATCTATGTCTAAGGTAGGATTCGAACCCATAGTTTACTAGTTGGGGAGTGAATACTCTTCCACTCAAGCTAACCAAATCACGAATTTACTGAGAATTTTCAAACCACCACTGATTTTTTAAGATGTTGCAATATTTCAGACATGTTCTGATTATTAGTTTCCCACAAGGACTAGGAACTACTCTTTGTCTTTTCACTTTTATTATTGCTGAGGGTAGCGAAATCCTACGAATTTGCCTAACCAGTTGTGGAGCAAGTGAAAACAGAGACAGGCTCAGAGGTCACTACTGCTTTACCCCCCCCCCCTCGCTAACAAAGATTTTCCCCTGAAATATATCTTTATTTTAACTATCCTGTTTGTG
The DNA here is from genome assembly GCF_054136105.1 of Typopeltis vanoorti. Taxonomy (NCBI): domain Eukaryota; kingdom Metazoa; phylum Arthropoda; class Arachnida; order Uropygi; family Thelyphonidae; genus Typopeltis; species Typopeltis vanoorti. The sequence continues at coordinate 100,310,652 of NC_143563.1, read as the reverse complement.
TCTGTGTAATATACAGAGTGGCCCATAAGTCACTAAGGGATTTAGCATTTAATAACTCTTCAATTTATTAATTATTTTTATTCTTTTTTTTATAATGAAATGCAGAACTTGGAGATTTTTTATTAGTTATGAAGAACAACTTATATATATATATATATATATATATATATATATATATATATATATATATATATATATATATATATATATATATATATATATATACAGGGTGTTCGGGATAAATTTGACAGTTTCGTAAGGAAAAAGAAAATCTTCTTTGTATCTATTAAATTTAATGAATTGACAAAAAAACATTACAGGCAGAGTTAATTACAATACTATCAACAAGATTTACTCAAAATAACCACCATTAGCATCGATCACAGCTTCAATTCTGCTTCGGAACCTCGAACAAGCTGATGCTACAGTCTCCCTGGGAAGGGCCGCAAAAACTGTTTTAATTTTATCCATTAACTGGGCTTTTGTATTACTGGAAGTGCGATTGGTGTCTTTTTCAACTGCGCCCCATACAAAATAATCCATGGGGTTAAGGTCTGGGGAGTTTGGAGGCCAAACATTTGGACTGGTGAAGTCGTAGAAATTTTCAGACAACCATTTTTGACTTTTCCCAGAGGTGTGGCAAGGGGCCGAATCCTGCTGCCATACATACGGCCTACCATTGGCTACCCTTGTTATCCAGGGCTTGACTACAGTTAGCAACTCCACGAACAAAGCCCGAATTCCAATGCCAGGGTTCTTCAACACCTGTTCCTGCAGATTTGCGAGGAATTCTGCTGTACGAACGCAATCAGATCGTCTGCTAGGGATCTTTCTTCTTGCTACATCCTCGTAGTCACCATTGCAAGTCTCTAGTTCATGCCTGATTGTTTTTACTGTATTCAGGGAGCATTGGGCAGCAGTCGTAATATCCTTATTTTGATGGCGGGCACGAATCATCATGATACAAGTTATTCTCTTCCATGATTCAGGTGGGTTCCAGCTATCCATCCTTTCTGACATCTTGTATATGAATGAAGAAGGGTCCAAACTTTTAAATGAAGAGAAGTGTGTGTTAATACATGTAACTTACGGAAAAATATAATTAATTATAAATATGTCAAATTTATCCCGAACACCCTGTATATATATATATATATATATATATATATATATATCATCCAGAGATTTTTTATTAAGAAGTTCAAGCACCTTTTGTCTACTTGTTTATGAGATATATGTGATTTCTGTATTACTTCAACCTTGGTATCTCTCCAGGGCCTGGCTCCCACTGAAGAGGCCTCAATAAAGGTCGAAACCGGTCCAGGGAGTGGCCCTTCCCATTATGCATTGCACCGAAAAGTGGTGCTTTGCATTATGGGATACATACTAAGGCAAGTGATACGAAGTCATTAGCTTCTATATACAAGTAAAAGTAGCTCAGACGTGAATATATTTCACGCCAAAAATTAGTGTTTCTTACTTGGGAAAAGGATTAAACCCAAGTATAACATTTCTCGGTATCGTTAACATATATATATATATACACATCTACACCCACACACACACACACACACTATGTTGGCAAAAGTATTTGGACACCTTACGCGCCATGTAAATTTCGTGTCCTACCACATCCAAAATTCGGGGAGTGTCTGCGTAAGTCTGGTAATGAAAGGTGGAATGTGCTGCATGTTATGAACTGTACTCGGAGTCAAGATGCCACGTTCAGCTGGACTGACAGACTTCCAACGTGGGATGGTAGTTGGGTGTCGCATCAGTGGTCTTTTGTTCGGGACATTGCTACCTGTCTCAGTATACCGAAATCCACCGTGGCTTATCTCACTCGTAGATGGAAAGTTGGAAACCTGGAAAATGTTGCAAGGACATCTAGCACTAGAACTGTCCGCAGAGAGCTGCGGACAGTTCTAGATGATCGGAAAATGGTTCTGTGGTGCGACGAATCACGCTTGCAAATATTTCACACTGATGTTTAGATGTGGAGATTACCCGGGAAACGGTTCCGGCAGGACTGCATGCGTTCAAACTGTCAAGTTTGGTGGAGGCTCGGTTATAGTATGGGGTGTTTCAGTTGGATGGGGCTTGGTCCGTTGAAAGCATGAAGGATACTTTCAATACTGTGGAGGTATTTTGGCAGTGACCCTTATGTGTCGGAGACTGCGTTTCTGAGAATGGTTCACACTAAACAACATCGAGGTGTTGAATTGGCCGGCTAAGAGTCCAGACCCGCTTATTGGAGGCCTGGAGTGGCTTGAAAAAAAAAATTCATGTTTGGTCTCTAAAGCAGAGTTTCTGTAGTATGTAACAATAAATAAAAAATTACAAAAAATATGTAAATTTGATAAAAATGGGGAAAAAATCCTTAGCCCACCCATGGTACAAATGTACTACAGGTTTACTGATAATCTTTCGTGGGTGAAAAAAAAAAAAAAATATATATATATATATATATCAATTTTCCCCAACACACACACGCACCAGCGGCTGCACAAACTACATCACTACCCGGTGTAAACAGACATTAAAAAAATCATCATATGTATACTGTGAATGAGTTTTGGTAATTTTCTCTCCCATCTTGTGTTGGGTTGAATAGTGCGATTAAATTCACTTATCTGTCAAACGGTCACAGAATATCCGTTGTATCAGTGTATTTTTCTCTATTTTCCATTGAAAAACTACACCCTACAGCCTTTAAATCTCAGAATGTTTAGTGATCCCCTCTTAGCTTCAGACATTTTATAACTGTTCTTTCAGATTCTTGTTGACAATACGTACTTAAGGCTCCAGAGAGTGTCATTGATTTTAACGAAAGGTGAATTTCAGGATAGGAACAAATGTTCTCCTCCTGAAATACGTAATTATCAGAATCCTTCCCTCTGAAGTGTATTCTCTGTTCTGATCTTTCTCTACGAAAAGTTGATAATGTTTTCTCTTTAGCCTTAACGTTACAATATCCATTCTCTTGCTTACTTCCTATAAATGCAGTTGTGCAAAAATGACTCGCTGTTAGGTTGAAGACTTAATATGCTTCTTTCCATTCTTGTAATAATGGAGACCTTAATTTATTTGGGTAGGGATAAAATTTCCCCCCTACAGCGGTATCCTTGTTGTTTGTTTGTCGTGTTGGATTTCCCCATTCGTCTCCCTTAGGACCGGTTGAGGTTTTTCCCTCCAATGAGGGACTTCTAAGTATGTGTTTTTGATTGTAGATCCGTGTGTGTTCACGGGTCCGGTTTGCCTGTTCTGAGGGACGAGAAACCGGAGTTTCCGAGAAAAAAAAAACCTCTACCTCCGCATGAGACCGGCTAACTTACGTTTTAGTAGAAAGACACTAGACAAAGGTTTCTCATGTTATAGATGGGAATCGAAGCCAGGTCTTTCTAACCAAAGGGCTTTGTCTATACCGACTGAGCTACGGAGACTCTAGCGATATCCTGAACCATTCGATTACGATTCCATCACTTCATTCATAGGTCTTGAATTATAACAACGAAATGTTCAGATCTTGAACATTTCGTTCAAATTAATTCCTTGCATATTTATTTCTTGAATTAATAATTCCTTGCATATTTCGCAGTCAACTTGAACTTTCTGTCAGCAAATCCCATATGGAAAAAATACTCAGTAAAACAAGATCTCCCCCGTCTCCAAAAAAAAAAAAAATAAATTTACCGAAAAATTCAACGAAAAGGGAGATCTTGAATTATAACAACGAAATGTTCAGAATGATTACAATTCAAGATCTCCCTTTTTGACTAGTCCTGTGCCGGGAAAGTCCGGTTGTGTTGGCACCTCCCTTATTCTTGGAGTTAATAAGACTATTTTCGTAACTATTTTTAATTCTAATGTTCTGTTATTTGGACATTAACAGACCAGGTTGGGACACCGCATTTTTGCAAGTCTTCCGACATTCGTCATGTTTTACTATGATGGCACTCGTACATTTTGCCCGTCGGTCAACATACAAGTGCTTGGTGAAACCTAATGATGTCCTAAAAATTTAACAGCAAACTGTATCATCTATTAGCTACGTCTAGTACTGGCCACTTTACTTTCATTGTTACGCTTAGTATACTCCTGTGCTAACGCTCATATTTCTTACACGAGTTTCATTCCGTTACTTTGCCCCATTTACTAAATCCTTCTAGTAATTGCAACTGAGTCTAGCATATTTGATGGGTAAGTATTGATTCATAATTGCTCTCTTTCAGCTATTAATAAAATTTAAATGTATAGTTTTTTCTTTATTGATGAATACTTTTAAAGCTTTTTTCTTCAACTACAACGTTGCAATCTCCCCCCGCAAAAATGTGTTTGTATGTCTTATATTTTCATCCATTTTCATCCATTTAAGCTAGTCATTTTGCAGAATCGTGTTGTCTCAATACAAAAATTCAAATATATGGAAGATATTAGCTATAATAAAATTTTTCTTTGGAAAATTTAAACACCAGGACAATGGGGGAAAAAGGGGAGGTACTGTTCAGCTGAATTAATTCCTTGCATATTTCGCAGTCAACTTTCGGTCAGTAAATCCCATATGGGAAAAAACTACTCAGTAAAAACTCGTTTATGAATATATCCAGCTTTTCTTTAAATGCTAAAGCGTAAAACATAAATCGGGCGTGTGTTAACTCAAACTATCCGGTTACCAATGCTCAAACATATTCATTACGTTAGTTATTCCAATATGAAACGTTTGTTCTAATAGGAATACAATGACGATAAACAAAATTGGAGGAATAAATGATTACATCATCATTCCATGTACTAAATCATATCTGTAGATCTGGATTTTCTTTTTCAGTCACAGACTAGTTATTAGTTCAGAAATTGCCGAGAGCGTGCAGCAAAATAGCCAAACCGTTGAAAGCATCCCTTGGAATCATGGAAAGGCATTGAAGTAAATGGAAACTAAAAAAATTGATAAAAAAATAATTCAAATATTAATAAACAACGTACGTAAAAATATATTAATTAATTTTTGTTTTTATTATACTTGTACGTAATTTATTTCAAAATAGCTTGGTATTCTGTTACTTGGGTAAAAAAAAATCCGTAACAGGTGTTTGCATTCCCGAACTTAACAGATGCGTTGCAGGTCTCTCTCTCTCTCTCTCTCTTTCAATTAAAAAAAAAAGTTATGATAGGTATGAACCACAGTAACTGTGGTTCGGAAACATTAATAAAGATATGCTTATACACGCTAACTTCACGAAATAGAAACATAGCGCCAAAATACATTCATGTAGTTTTTATCAAAGTCAAAGCCTCGAAATTTGTAAAATAAATACTCATACTGGTTTATTCTATATCATTAATAAACTCTACTGGCTCTTAGCAATTAATAGATGCTGCTGGCTATACCATGAACCAGGTATAGCCAGTATATATATATTATTTAATTAATAAAATCAAATGAAATTAAGACTGTTTCTTCGTAAATGAAACAAATGCAGTTTCATTTTAGTATGTTGAAGCCTATCTAATAATAGTCGAATGCACGTTAGTAGCTGGATATACTTCTAAAAAAGGTCGCCGTTTATAATTCTTGATAAGCATTCATTTCTTATCACGTTATTGCTGTAATTATTTTATTTTTGGGAACTCAGAAAAGGTCATTGTCATTTATGGCTTTTTTTTATCCTAATTACTCGTGATATTACATCATACGAGCCACTCAAGGAAAAATACGATGCGAGTGAGTCATATTTAATGTTAGTCCGTTTTGAAACCATACAAACACACCCTTAATGGCTGTGACTTGTACAAAACATTATTTTTATCAATAATAAGACTAATAATAACAAAATAAAGTAAGTAAATTTACTTTTAGCAAATGACACATAAGTCTGTTATAACGAGTAAACAGAATGAGAAAAAAATTCGTTATAACTAATATATCTAAAATATTATATCACACACACGAGCTCTGAGTTTTCCAAATGTTGATATTTTATAACTCTTAATAATCATTCGAAAAGTGACTCGAAAATATGCTCTATACGAACATTATATAATTATTAAAGTCGCAAAATTTGAAATAAATTTATCAAGAAATTTTTAAAGACAAAAGTTTGTTTACATTTTTAAAGATATAATAACGTGAAATTGAAGAACAGCGGTTGAAGGACTGAGGGTATTAGAATTAGCAGTATGAGAAGAGTGTATTGCAGTATGTTTGTCATTTGAATGTGTTCTCAAGTTTGTCTGATTGTTTTGTGGGGGACATATGTTTCTGTAAGAATAAACACACCCACCTTCATATCAGACCAAAAAGCTTTCCTGCTGAAAACGTTATAAAAGGCCCAAACATAGAGGTTATCTCATACCCTATTGGCAGTGGCACTCTGTCCCTTGATATGGTCAATGGTTATATCTTTTGTCCTGCTACCTTTTCTTTTGTTTCAACTGAGTTTACTGAGTTCAAGTGAGTTTACCTAAAATATGTGAGCAAAAACAGCAAGCAGATTTATGGTGTTATCCAATGTCTCGCAGTGAAGATTTGAGAATACAGTCATCTCTCGACTTACGTCCGTTCGAGTTACGTCCTTTCGAAGATATGTCCGTGATGCCATAAAAGAATAAATAACATTTTCGACTATACTTTCGAACAAGACGCAAGCGAGCGTAAAGTAAAAAGGTTTCTATGTAGTAACAATGCATCATGCGCAGTGGCAACAGTGCATTCAGCGGCACTCCCCCTCAACAGTCTGCACGTGTCTTCAACAGTTCCTCTGTCGATTTTGTGTTTGAGAAATAGGTTATTTGTGTATTTATCGTTAAATATTTCACGATATTTTGGGCAACATGGCCGCCTACATGCCCAATCAAAAAACCTAGCGAAAAATCACAGAAAAAGAGGCGAGCAATTGATCTTGAAACGAAGCTGCAAGTTATAAAGCAACATGAAGATGGTAAGCCAGTCAGTGTGATTGCACATGACTTCGGATGGTCTCATTCTACAGTGACGACCATTTTGAAAAATAAGGATAAAATCGTAGAGGATGTGAAAAGATCTGCTTCCATTAAATCCACGATAGTAGCGAAGCAACGACAATGTCCTATAGAAAGGCTATTTGCGTCATGGATAGAGGACCTGAACTAAAAGCGCATACCCCTTGGCACTAAGTCTTCAACATGTTGAAGAAGAAAGCAGGACCCGATTACGACTACGAATTCAACGCTTATTCCGGTTGGTTTATAAGATTTAAGCAGCGTTTTGCGCTGCATAATGTGAAAATGTATGATTAATCTGCAGGTACCGATGAGAAGGCTGCCTGGAGAAATTCGATAAAATTATAATAAACTAAAATCAATGTTTAGTTTCAAAACTTTAAAGACCGTATTGCGATTCTGTTAGGGAATAATATGGCTGGATATAAACTGAAACCATTTGTGATATCGCACATTTAGAATCCACGAACCTTCAAAAACATTAGGAAGCATACTCTTCGAGTTCATTATCGAAGCAATGAAAAGTCGTGGATGGCTCAAAAATTGTTTACGGATGCCTTATTCAACTGTTATGCGAGTGAAATGGAAAGTTATTGTGTGAAAGTTCTTTTAATTCTAGATAATGCTCCAGGTCATCCGAATTATATCTATGATCTTCACCAAGTTCACGGTCGTGTTTCTCCCTCCAAACACTACTTCATTGATCCAACCGATAGATCAGGGTGTTCTTGCAGTGTTTAAGGCTTATTATCTACTGGGAACTTTTTTTTTTCCATAAGTGATTTCTGCGACTGAAGAAAGTGATCAGACCCATGCAATTCTAGAAAGCATTCAATATTTATCATTCTATTAAAAATATTGCTGTCGTTTGGGACAAAGTGACTTTTCAACGTATGAGTGGCATATGGGAAACAAAAACATTAAAAAGGTTTTTGCAGAATTATGGAAGTTTTGAAAAAAAAATGAAGACCATTATAAATTGAGTAAAGAAATAGTGGGCCTAGCAAACAATCTGAATCATGAAGTGAATGTTGCAACTCATAGAAAATGCTCCTGAAGAGTTGACGAACAAAGAATTGGTCGAACTGGAGGAAAAACGTGTTGCAGAAGAGGAAGAACGAGAAAAGGAAGAGGGAAAAGAGAAACGAGAAGAGGTAGTTAAACAATTTGCAGTGAAGGGTCTTGCAGAAATGTTCTCTGCAGTTAATAATATATTTCTTTTTATTTATTATTTATAATTTTATTTATAACTTATTATTTATAAATATTATTTGGTAATTCTTAGTTGGCCTGTCACATCTGGGAAAATTTTCCTCCTGGTAACTCTGAAGTTTATTCAGGAGGAAACAAATATGAGAAAATGCAGTTAACTTGCTTGGCTTTACTTGCTGTATACTTCTAATTACTCTCGTAATTAGAAATACGAAGTTAAATACCCGATTTCATAACGGGTGGGGCGGATTGTTCCTCCCTGAAAAATCTTCTCCCAGCAGTAGACATAATATATCAGCTTCTAACCTTAGTATTTAAAACAATCCAGTCTAAATGATATGAGTAAAGCAGTTAGCAATGAGACCAAAAGTACACAATTTCGGACAACGAAAAAAAAACATATTAAAGGTTATAGATATGAAATTAAGCAAAATATATACAGTAGATGAATGGTGCACGTCTCTACTTGTAACATACAATGTTATTCTTTCTTAGTTTAATCAGAAAGCGATTCATGTTGCAGGGTATTAAGACTTGGTAAATTTTACTAATCGTCAATCGAATCCGGTTTAAAAGACCAAAAATATGGCATGACCCATCACCCATCAAATAACCAAAACTTTTCATAATGGTTATAGTTAATCTGCATTCCACAAACAAATCATGTAATTCAGGCGAAATTTATGTGAAAAGCTTGGAATGTTTTGGAATATATTTAAGAATATGGTAAAATGGAAATAATTACATTAGTCCGTAGTTCGGACAATACAGTTATTTTTTGAAATGGACACAATAATATTGGATAAGAATGGATATAGAGTATATGCTACAGAAGAGAGATATAAAAAAATAATAGATTTTAAGAATGATTACCAAATATATTCAACTATACTTTCTGTCAACATCTATAAGTTAATATATTTGTTTAGTCATCCTTAACTTTATTATCACCAGTTTATATTTCTACTGTTGCTGATATATCAACTTAAGGAAAATACGACACTTAATACTGCTTGATAATGCATATATTTAATCATAAAGGATATTAATAGTGAAACAAAAGGCATGACGTTTATTTCATTTGGGGTTTTCCCCTTTTCTTCCTCGTCCCTTAGGACGGGTTGAGCCCTCCTAATGAGAGATTAAATATGTATTTCATGACTATACATCCGTGTGTGTTCATGGGGCCGGTTTGCTTGTTCTGAGGGACGAAAAACGCGAGTTTCCGGGTGAAAAAATCCTCTATTTCCGTATGAGACCAGCTATTTTCAGTCTGAAAAAAACAGATAAAGGTTCGTCATCATGGACGGGAATCGAACCCAGGTATTTCCGACCAAAGGGCTTCTTCTATACCGACTGAGGAGGCTACAGAGAATCTAAAGCATAACTAATCGTTTTTAATAGCAAGGACAAAAGTATAATATAATATATTTATATATGTATATTATTTCTGGGAAAACTCCCATGTTAAAGGAAAACTCCAATGTTTATATATATTTATGCATGTATCTTTTTAACTTTAAGGTATATAAAATAAAGAATTAAGACTCAGGAATGGAAAATTCTATTTAGGCAAAAGTAGGTGAGAAGAGAGTGGAGATGGGATAATCATTAGATAGCAAAGTCGTAGGATAGGACGGTTTGTCAACCGTCTCTTGGTTAGAAACAATTTAAATTTAGTTCGAGTGCATCCATCATCGTATCGAGGAGCTACGAGGGGCGGGGGGGGGGGGTGTCTGGACAGTTCTGATAAACACCTAGAACAAAAATTATATTTAAGCAAGTGATATAACCACAAGAAAGAAAATACAAGGATATAAGAATATAAGAACATCATTACCTTCATAACTCTGCTACTGGTATGTTCTTTCTTGTGGATATATATCATTTATGTTCTAGGTGTTTATCAGAACTTTCCAGATTTAAGGAGCAAAAATCAAAAGTGTTGCTCATCCATTCTACGGGATTAAAGAAATCGCTAAGCAATCTTGTTCTAAAAATACTTTGCAAACTCCGAATTCAGAAATAATTTTGACAGGATAAATTTTCGTGTGCCCATATATAATAATAATAATAAAAAAACATTTGGGAACAGCATGGGAACAGACTATCACTAGAAAACGAGGGCAAAGGTTGAATTTTAAGAGGATCATTTCTGTAACTTAGTAAAATTTCGTTATAATGGTGTTCCATTCTCCTTTCACAATCATTCTATTGAGGCTTCACGTATATTTCTTCGATACAGTACTTATTATTACGTGTCATCATTAAATGATGTCCTACATTCAGTGAGGCTGCTGAAACTTTTTTATTGTAATATTTTTCGACATTTATGATGTCGTTCTGGAACTGTCACATCACGTCAGATAAAACGTATATCAGAAATATTAAACCGGAAATGATGTCATACATTCAAGGAGGATAAAAAGCATGCCATTTCTGATGCGTCTTTTGTCCTGACGTGATGTGACACGGTTCTAGAACGACATAAATAGATGGAAAATTTTTCATCTGTATAATAAAAAAGTCATACTTTTCAGCCTCCTTGAATGCATGACATCATTTCCGGTATGATATTTTGACTTTTGTTGTTATGGAAATATTTAGTAGCTGAGTCGTAAGTTACACATTATTGCTTCCAGCCATTCTGCGTTCGAATCCAGCTTACACCGCAAAAATGCTTAGATGTTTGCTAGGGAAAAAAAGTGATATTTTTACGTGACTGTGCTCCAAGTGTAGGTTTTGGATACACATCTGAAATATCTCAAGAAATGTTAAAATATTCAAAGTAATGATGCATTTCGAATTAGAATGTAGTTAATGCCTCTGTAATAATTCAACTCATTTCGAAATCACTCTGTCATGATCTTATGAAAAACAACCTGAAGTTGCTGTTATTTATAATTAGTCAAGACAAAATCTTACTACCTTATGAGGACTGGTTAACTCCCTTTCAGTTAAAAACCGCTCATAAATATTCTTCATAGAGTAAATCGAAGGTTCAACCTTCCGTTATTCTTCTGACTACCCTACAGTTAGCCACAAGGAGTGACACTTTTATTTTTGATGTTTTATTCGATAGTTAATTCACTTCTAATTTTGACTAGTTTCTCATTTTCAAAATTACAAAAAAAATTAAAATTATTTAAGATTAAAAAATTAAATAACCTGATATATTATCCATACAGAAGAGATTTGTATGCCCAACATTGGCGGCATGGCATTATTAGGAATTCTTCCTGTTTACTTTATACAAATATTCTTATTATCAAACTGCATAAATTATGTTGAGCACACACACACCTCTAACGATGTAGCCACTTGTGTTATGTAAAATACGAGTACATGGAATTCGTGATCATTTCAGGGAAGCTGCTAACACCCTACATGAGCTTTTGAACATGTAAAAGCATGAACACCTGATGCCACTCCGCATCTGTTTTTGTAGCATCAAGCCATTAATACGTAAGTTGATCTAAATAAACATTGTTGGGGATTGTTTATATAACTGGCAGGTGCTGTGTTGAGAAACATAGTGCTGAGTTTCTGAGAACTAAAGTTCACTTGGGGTCATTTCTACTCGTCGTATGTGTATTTAACTATCAGTGAAGTCGATTCAATGTTCCATTAGCACCACCGCAGCGTGCCCAGATAGAGGGCGCAATATGTGCCTATTGAGCTGAATAGAAGAGTTTGATTTTCATCGTTGATGTGAAGGACATTTCATTGAATAAAAAAGCTTTTTCAACAGAAGGTATGTTAACTGACCTCATACGAAATTGTCAGGATTTTCCTTTCAGCTAACTTTAGATTTTTACTGACAAACAAACACGAAGAAACAAAGTATCTGGGGGGTATTAGTGAACCAGCTGAATATAAGGTGTTGAGTATAAGGATAGGACATCTGGATTTGTACTGTAATTGCCTGATCTAGAAAAAGAAAAAAATCTGGAACCTGAAATAAGAAATTGTGAAGGAAACCGATCAAGTGATGAGGAATAATATTTTAGATTCTCTCCTATTGTCCCCCCCCCCCCCCCGTACAATAAGGCAATGAATAAGCAACACTGTATTAAAAGTGGCGGACTCAAACAAAAACTATTAATTTTTAAAGTAATGTTCAATTTAATATGGAAGCAGTACATGGTTATACATGAATTAATCAATGCAGACAGTGAGATATTACTTTATATAAGTAATATCTCACTGTCTGCAGTGAGATATTACTTATACAAAGGCGAACGATTTTTCTGTCTTACAACTTCTCAAGAATGGATACCCGATTCAATCAGGAATGAATACATTTTTAAATAATCTGCACAAAGTGTTATTTTTAGTCGCTTTAAATTTGGTTTGTTGAAGTACATGTAAACAATTATTCATCCCGAATACAAAGTACATCAGAATATCCGATAGCTAGTAATGGCATATTGAATAACCAGTAGTTGTGCCTAATAGCTACCACTAAGTATATCCGATAGCTTCAGCAGACTGACAGCTCATCCGAAATGCTGTGAAAAATAGCAAGTTTATTATTTAAACTATCTAAATAAGCAGTTTCGAATAGATAACTCACAAAAGTAGAGTTCTAATACTTTATTGGATTTTTTTCAAATCCTCTTTCTAACGGGATTTGAATTCTGGAGGGAGGGAAGGAGATCATTAAACTATGTATATTATTTCTGGTAAAACTCCCATGTTACTCCTCTTAATAAACTATTATAATTACAGCTATAGTTCGCCCACCGATTTGAGGTCTCCCTCGAAACTACTGCGCATGTCAGAAAAAGGAGAATCCATTCCGATAATAGGGTAATCAGTCTGTCTTCTGGGATGTAATAATAAACAAACTGAGTTTGTTTATTATTACAGGTCGGAAAATTTAGCTTTTCTTTTACGCACATTGCTGTTTTTAAAGTGTAACTATTTTGCTTGTATAACAGTTGGAAAAATGTACGTAGAGTGTTAATACGTGCAAATACTGCGTTCTACATAAACAATGTCACTTCGCTCCATGATAAGTTTCCTTTTATTCTGGGACTTTTTAAAACAAAATCCGACTTCATGAAGTATTTTCCTTAAAGTTTCTCTTTTCCAAGGAAAATTAATTTTTTCTTTGAGCACTAGGAATCAATTTCGGAACAGTTGGCACTCTTTTCTCGAATACGTAAAATTCGTGAATAGCTCTTCTTATAACGTCTACATCAAAATCATTCAAAGCTACGGTTTCGATGGTTTTCTTTACTCTGGCGCTTTTTTTTTTTTTAGGAGATTTAAATTTTGGCTTACCTTCACCTTTTGATTCCCTACGAATTCTTTTAACAGTCGACCCCGATACGTCCGCAATTGCACTTGCACGTTTTATGACTTGAGAAAGGGGAACAAGAAGACGGCCTTCTGACGATTCTTTTTCGCAGAATGTCAGCACATTATTCAATATTCTTTTGCAAGAGCTACTGAAACGTGTAACAATAGAACTTGTTGACTGTACTGGATCCATCATACAAATTAATAATAAAAAAATAATGCAAAAAGAGAACAACAAAAATCAAGCTAGTACTAGTACAGCGACAGACAAGAAAGCACGTGATTTCGCATGTTGGCGACCAATTCGTACATCCTTCATTTCTTTCTCCCCTTCAGCATGAATCGACTATTCTTGGCACAAAGCCAAGAAGGGATCTAGAAATGGTGGGCGAACTATATTTTGCCTGCTTCAGTTTAGGAGTGCCCCTGTTTAAATGTCATTGTCTATTTACTTATGGATTCTTAGGGCATTGTGAGTGTAAATGTACCAAAAAGTATATGTTTTTCTAACTTAATTCTACTAAATTGCCTACCCCCCCACACACACACTCAGTAGTTTTTCGACATCGCAGAAGAGAGGAAAAGCCGCAACACCAGAAAAAGGTATGTGTAAATTTCTATTCCTTATGCTACATATACTTTTTGGTACATTTACACTCACAATGCCCTAAGAATCCATGAGTAAATAGCCAATGACATTTAAACAGGGGCACTCCTAAACTGAAGCAGGCAAAATAGCTGTAATTATAATAGATCATTAAACGTTTCTCAGGCGAGGCTACCTTAGAATTAGCCGTAATACAAAATTGAGCGTATGTAAATAATTCCTTTCAAACGAATGCCCCATCTTTCATAAACAGATTTGAGTAAGCGTAAAGCAAAGTTTTATTTTCTATCATCTCGATTTTTCCTCCAGAAAATTTGTCATTGCCTGTACTATCATAAACATAGCGGATACTGTGATCATAGACCTGCTACCTGATAATGCTATGATGAAGTCTCAAATATCGCACCTGGTTGATATTAAATGGATGTTCACCAAGTATAATATGCTCACTAGCGTACAATGTATGATATTGAAAATGCTATAAAGTGCTTACTACTAGCTGAAAAAAACCATTTCACACACATACACACATATGTATCTGTGAAAAAGTTCCCCAGCGTAGACACTGAAGAGGTGAAGAGAGGTAACTCCCGGAAAAAATTGTTCCCTGTATAAAATGAGGCCTACATAAACGTACTGCTCCTCTTAAAAACTGACAAGGGTGTTCACCGTGAAGAGGTTCTCTACCAGAACGTTTTCTGTTACAAGAATTTTTTGTAAACACATCAGTAGCATGGATATTTTCCTTTGTTAGGATGATTCGATTAACCTTCCAGTTATTATTATTTCATTATTGTTTTAAAATTGGGACTCTGCGCAAGGTAATCAAGTTTTCCGCACATTCTTTACTTCGAACAATGTCGCAAACTCCTTCAGTGCGACATGGTGTAATGTTGAAAACGACGTGGGTTTTTTTTCCGAAACCTGCCGCAGTGTAGATTGCATCGCACATTATCCAAAACTGAAACGAGTACCTTTCCAAGTGCTCGTTTCATTCCATTCTAACAGAACATTTCCAGACATTTCATCTCACAACTTCAGAGTTGTGATGATGTCCATGAACATAAACGTTCCGCAAGTATTCATCCATTCGTACCACAGCCTGTATGATCAAAAATGGGTGTAGCGTGATTCATTACTCTATATCACTAACTTACAATTCTCTTTCAGACCAATCATGATAATATCAAAACTCTGGTTAAAAGGTTAATACAGTACTTCATTAAGATTCGCTACCCTTTTGTAGAAACCGAGAATTCAATTGTTTACGTCGCATGGTATTACTAAACTGAACCGTTATACTTTGAACTTCTGGTTGACTGTTTCTACAACAAATTTTCGCACTAATCGTCTGAATATTCTTTCATTCCTTCAGTGTCCTTGGTTTTCCTCTGCATTTCTTAACACCTCAAATGACAAATAATGTTAATAATGTCACAAATTTCTACTACGATAAGAGCCCTTTCTGAAGCCACTGAACAGTACAATTATACAATCGACTTTACGAGAATGTTAGTGCTTTATGTAGAGTGTCTCAGGAGGAAATATATACTATCAGTATCGTGAAAGTACTTCCGAGATAGTGACGGGTTGAAGGTGATGATTTTAAGGAAATA
The DNA here is from genome assembly GCF_054136105.1 of Typopeltis vanoorti. NCBI lineage: Eukaryota > Metazoa > Arthropoda > Arachnida > Uropygi > Thelyphonidae > Typopeltis > Typopeltis vanoorti. The sequence goes on along the minus strand of NC_143563.1, from coordinate 100,294,932 downwards.
AATGAGTATACACCCTATTTCTAAAATTATATAGATATGGTAATTGTTAAAAAAAAAAAACTCAACTAATAAGTTAAATGGTTACAATATTATTATTTGTCACCTCCAGGGAGTCCAAAGACTCATCGAGGGAGGGCATCTACTCTACAACCTGCTTCCACCAACTGACCGCAACTGTCCAACGCCAACCACAACCACTAGTATTTCCACAGACATCCATGCCCGCGGCGGGATTCGAACCCGCAGCCTCTTGAGGGGAGAGCGGACACGCTAACCACTCGGCCATTAGAAGTTATGAAATGTTGAAACATGATAAATAATAATCGCAAAAGCTGTTTTAATATTTGCTAGAACTGTCTACCTTCTTCTTGGATTGATATTTTCACGTGTCGTCATGATTATTGCGCTGTTCTCTCTGTCGTTAGTCGACATTTCGAATATAACATTTTCTCATACACCGACACTTTCATGTGACCCACATTAATCTCAAGGTCAAGGTCAGGAGTTGAACTCACTAAGATAAGAGCCCCCCCCCCCCCCTTATCCAACGATTATAGTAGTGGAGATTCGGATAATCGGAAATATGGGGGGGGGGCGGATGCGATGAATCAGCATCATAATGAATTATAATAGAAATCTTCTCTAAATGGCAACTTATTTTGTAAAAAAATGTAAAAAAAATTAACGTATTCTCTTCATTAAGCCCATTATTGATGATGATGTACAATTGGACTGTAAATGCGTTTCTTTTGTTGTAAGAAGTTTTCGCAGCTCCTAAACATTTGTCATTCACTTCCTTTTTTTTTTTTTAATTCTTCGCTTCATCGGCGAATAAAGTGTAATTGCACAGCCAAACATTTGAGATCACCCTGTAAACAAAACTTTACCAGTATTTCATAGTCTGTCTCTCCAAGGCGCTGTACCCAGGGCCGTTGCCAGATTACATCGAGCCTGAGGCAAACAGTTAAATATCGCCCCTGGTGGATTATAAGACAAAAATATAAGAAAATCTCCAATTGCTATTTTGTTTTTATTACAAGAGAAACGTTAATGCAAAACGATTACATAATAATATTAATTAAATGTTTGCTCTACGGGGTTATCGCACAATAAAACTGTTTATAAGCTCTTCTAAATTTAAATTATAAGCTATGTCCGCCTCTATCGATATAGCTGCTAGACCAACCAATCTTTCTTGGGTCATTGCTGTTCGCAAATAATTTTTAATCAGTTTAAGCTTGGAAAAACTTCTTTCCGCACTTGCTACGCTAACAGGAATTGTTAGCATAGCGACGGCGCCTACCGCAATATGGTTGAACGAGCTCCCTTATTAAGCCCACCGTGAGGCAGGCTGCGTCTATGTTACACCCTGTCGGAGGTACTGGCTGTACCTATATCAATATGACTGTAGAAGAGCCCTTATTAAATAATAAGGACTCTTCCCTAGTCGTTTTCGGAACTTCAAGGTATGCAGGTCTTCCTAGAGTTCTTTTTCCCGGAATATATTGTACTACTCGATAAAATGGTAGTTAGAGACAACACGATCGAACACTAGCTGTCGATATTCCTCAAGAACAGCTCTCTCTACTTTGCTGTTATAAAGACCTGCTATGAAGCGGACATCAGACTACTCCTCATCGGAAAAGTTAGCCGGCATACTTTCAGTAAAGTAACAGTGCTAAACATTGTCAATCGAATGACATGCAATGGACCGCCATTTACAAGGTCCAGTAATGCCTGAAAGTACTAGACTACATAACCTAGCTCGTATGTTATGCTTGTCTGTCCTCGATTACTTTACTTATTTGTATTTGTTCTCTCGTATACCGATTCAGAACTTTTCCAAGTACCATTTCCCCTTCTCATCTATAAAAGTTTTTGTTGTTATTGCAATTTTTAAATTAATTTAATAATGCATATTTATTATTACCGCAGTTACTAGCGATGAAATAATCGTCTGGAATGGAAACCATATTGATATAAACCTTTTGCTTAAAATTACTCAAGAAATCATCCCCCGAAATTTTATAGATTCATCTTGTGGCACCGCAGAACATGTGGAACATGTTTTCGCTCTAAAAACAGGAATTTCTCAATACATGCATTTAGATATATGGATGAGTTGTAATTTAACACTGTTTCGTCAATTGTATTATCTTTTTCTCTATAATTTAGTGTTTTTATTGACAAAGAAATAAAAATTATTATGTCTCTCTAGATTTACGTAATAAAATTTGATAATTCGTCGTCTGTGTTGAAATTTGTCATAATTTAAATTATGATTTCAATTAGAACCATTTTAATACAAAACTATGTTATAATGATGAGGAATATGATTTATTATAAAAACAACTGATAATGCAAATTTTAATTAGATAACTTAATGTCATTACGAAGCGTACCATGTTACAACTGTCCATCATCATATTTGTATTTGCTCCCCGATAATGTATAGTGAAAACAAATCAAAATACATTTCGAATTAGCGAGTTTATACAAATATCTAGACACATCATTACAAACAGCCATAAACTTGATAATAAAATTTCAACTAGCAGCAGACTGGAAAGTTATTAACCGTTATGGAGAGATTTTTAAAAGCAATTTACCAAACTGCTTAAAAAGAAAGGTCTAGAATCAGCGTGTGTGCGCGCGCCGCTCCCAACAATGATTTATGCTACAGAAATCTGGAGTATGACTAAAAATGCCTATAGAAACTGAAAACAGCACAAAGAAACATGGAAAGAGCATTTTGGGGAACAGTAAGTTAGATAAAAAGAATAATACTTGGATAAGGAAGCAAACAAAGGTAATGAGCATTGCCTTAGTAATGAAATGCAACAAATGCCGCTGGGCAGGACATGTGATGAGAATTGTTTGAAAACTGACGGACAAAGAAAACAACAGAACGGACATCAAGAAATAGTTATCGGAAACCAGGTAGACCAGCGGTAAGATGAGATAAAAAGATGTTATGGACATTTATGATGGAGATATGCACAATATCGGCCAAAATGGAAGAAGCATAGAGAGACATTCGTCCAGCACTGGACTGAAGAAAGCTGTTGATTCAGAGTTTTTTTTTTTCAAGTACCATTTTTTTCTCAACTGTTAACGTTTTTTCAGTTATTCCAGATGTTCAATTTAGATTGGTTAATGCATGTTAAAACCAAGGCCTTTTGGTTGAAAGGATACGGATTTGAACCCGTCTACGACGTGAGAAACTTTAATCAGGTCTTTTCGATTAAATAGTAAGCTAGCCGGTCTCGTGCGGAAGTAGAGGGTTTTTTTCTACAGGAAACTTGGGTTTTTCGTCCCTCAGAAGAATCAATCAGAACCAACTCCCTTGACACTCAGTTCTGCAGACATAAAATATTCACCCTTAGAGAGATGCAACAGAGAAATGGAAAGCCGGCTGCATTAAATTGTCTAAAACCCATAATCAGGGGACTCAATCCGTCTTGGAAGGATCGCAAATGTTAGAATGCATATTTATTATCACAGCTAACCGAATCTTACTAGTGATCTCCACTATAATAAATTCTAATTATGATCAGTTTGGATCGAAAATAAGTGGACATATAAATACTGAGAAACAAGTTTATGATGAAACCTTCACAAAATCTTTATGGAATGCAAAAAAGACACCATATTTACGATTTCGAACTGAGGATCATGCTGACTTTATTGTTGTTTCTGTGATCAGTTTTGTTATAAATTTGAAAGCATTATTCTGTCTATCCACTAGCCTGTGATTTTAATCTTTGATTTGCTTCCACCCACTATCTTTTAGCGTATATTTATTTAAGATAGAGTTTGTTGTATAGAAGTGATCTGTGCTTCTGTTCGTAAGGTTGTGACAGTTGTCGATCGGCTGGCTTTTTAATCTTCCGAGAATCTCATACTGCACGTGTCAGCTTGAGTCACACTTCAAGAGTTCATGACGGATTTAATTACCGACTGCTACAACAATTCAGACTTCAAAGGTCGCAGTTGCAACAGGAATCACGCGCTATCAATTTCGGTGGACACAGTTGCCGTTTCCGTAAGTTTGTCGTTCTTTCACATACCGGATGTTGCTTAGTTAAAGAGAGGGGGGAAAAAGTGCTCATATTGTGTTAGTTCTTCGCTAAGGGCAATAGTCATCTACATTTCACGTGATTCTCTCCGCCTTTCCAGCTGTTTCAACCAAAGTACGCTTCCCTCCCCATTAATGATCCCCCTTCCATGGTTGTGTTGCTTGACAGCTGTAAAAAATAATAAATTATCTGTCGCTTATTTATTCAGCTTTTTTTTTAATACTTTGATTAAAGAAAAAAATAGGTTCCGGTTGGTACAAGATATATGATTTCCTTTGTAAACGGTTCTTGTATATCCACTTTTTAAGTTTGACTTCTAGTACTTGGTGACATAAATGAATTCCCATAGCATGATAAGTACCAAGCATTGAAAATGTGATTATAAAGGAGAAAGCGATTGGGGAGGGGGGGGGGGAGATTAATGAAAGAAAAAACATTATAAACGATGGCAGTAGTTTTCTAATAGACCATCAGTCAAAGATTAAAAAAATATTCTCACTATGTTAACCTCAAGAACATTTTGCAAATTCAATGGAAAAAAAAAGAACACTTTGATGAGAGGTTAGACAAATTGAATTTATTTGATTTCAAAAAAAGAAATTTGAAAAAAAATGAAAAGAAAAGCCATCAGATTGCTAGTATGAATACATTTACGAATTTATCAAACTTGCCGGAATACATCCTAGCCATATGTTGTGCATAAACATGCACAACAATGCAACGTATGATTAGAAATATTCCTTAAAATCATCAGATTCTTGTACAATTACATAGCAATTGTCAGCTTAGTAAATCTTTACTGTTTATCTACTAGGTTTTGTTTTTGCACCTGAAGAAATCCTGTGTAATTAAGATGAAACTGTTGTGTATTTTTTTTTTTTATATTATTAGACCATCTTCTTCTCCCATAGTCCTAAATGAACCGTTGGGGCATTCATGGCTGGTAGGTGATACTCTTTGCTAGCCTCCTCCAGTTGTCTCGGTCTCTTGTTCCTGATGTCAGTTGAGAAAGGGAGGAATTTGTCCATTTGTTGATGTTATCAGTCATTTTAATCGAGATCGGCTCCTAACCTTTGATCCCAGAACGATTCCTTCTAGGGTTTGCTTTGGAATGCCATTAGTCCTCTCCACATGTCGGAACCATTTCATCTGTCTTCTTCTGATGACTGTCAGAATATTTTCCCTTTTTCTCCCATCTATTGAATCAATCAGTATTCGGACATTTTCATTGGTTTCGTAAGCGGTATAGGGAATTCTCAAACGTCTTCTGTAAGTTTTCATTTCGAAAGACAAGAGTTTCCTCTCATCTTCCTTCAATAAAGTCCAGGCCTCACAACCATACAAAAGGACAGAATTCACCAAGGTGTCATTAGTCTTAGTCTAGTTGTGATTGTTATTCTGTTATCTCCCCACAATGGTCTTAACTTCTGTAGGGCCACGGTTGCCTTAGCAATTCGGTATTTAATGTCGGTTTTTGAACGACCATTAGACCATAATAAATAATAATAGACAAAATAATATCATATCCGGTTATTGCCTTTTTTAACTCTTATTTATCTGTCCACGAACCGGCGAAGTCTATATACTTGTGTGCGTACACTTCCGTTATTGAATGTCTAATGTTATAGTGGATAGCAACGTTCCTCTATGCATGGGGAACTCTTGTGTCCCAATTTACGATTATTTTTCTAACTAGTAATTTCCTCTCATCTAGATTCTATTATTATCTATGCTCGAGATATCATCAAAATTTTTTCTAATATCTAAGTTATTTCTCCCCTTAGCATCCCTAATATTTGTATTATGCTGCGCCTTTTGGGACATTTAGTTTAAGATATTATATGCAAAAACAAGGAGAAAGAACTAAAATATGTCAGAAAGTGTAACTATGTTGCAGGCGTGACACTTTATCTCGTTTCTTAACACATTAATTTCCCGCGTGATTAGGTTCGTAATTTTTCAAGTGGTGCATTGGACAGCAATTTCAGACAACTGTTTTATCATGGGACAAAAGGTTTATTAAAAACTTTAACATGGTACAATTCAATATTTGTTATTACTCAATTCAATGCTAAACTAAATACTTACAAACTAACATTAACTTATTACAACTAATTAGGCTATGATCCTAAAATGGGTATTACGATCAGCTTGGTGTGTGGAAGAGAGGATCCTGGTAGAATCAAAAACTCCTGCCAAACACATAATTTGAACTCAGGCAGGTATAACTTTAGATCCACAGACCTAGAAGCACGAGTCATGGAAGTTGTGACATCTGACACTCTCACTCGTTGTTTAAGGTGAGTGATATTATCTTTGGCATGAGGTTCTATTTTCTTAAAGTAATCCTCAGATATGATGGATGATTGAGCCCCAGTGTCTAGCAAAGCATTGCAGTATTTTCCATATGCATTCGCCCTCACCTTCATCTCGTAAGGATGCTTCTTTCTTCCTTATCCCTTTTTCCATACTCTGTTTGTATATGTATGTGAATCTGAATCTCTGTCATGAACTCTACCAAAGCGCTTCTTGTTAAAGTAGCAGTTTTGAGCAAAATGTCCGAGTTTGTTACAACTGAAACATCTTGGGGCTCTCTACCGCCTCTTTGGTCACTAGCTCTCCCTTGATTTTGAGGAATAACTTTTTCTTGTTGTGGTACGACTTCGGATAGCCTCTGCATAACTGAGTCTAATCTATCGAGAAGGGGTCTTTGCAGACGCTCAACTTCCTCTTTAACCAACTTAGTGGTTTCCTCAGTTCTGCTACAATTAGGCTCTGGGGTTCTTCTAGATAACGTTCCTGGTTGTTTCATTACCTCATCTAACCGATCGATAATGGGTTTTTGGAGTATTTCTATCTCTTGTTTTACAATAACCCTGATTTTATCTGAATCAAAATAAGACTCTGTCAAATTGTTTATCTCTTGATTATTGTCCTTTTCTAGTCTCTCTCTTGTTTTTGATCTTTCTCTCCTCTCCTTACTCTCTTTAATATGTCCTTGCCCCTTTTTAGAATTTTCCTTCTCCTCAATTATGTTTATTGACCCCTGAACATGTGCGGGACGAAGGTCTCCGAGCAATTGTTCGCGTTCCTTTACAGCATCGTAACATTCTCTTAAATTGGATAATTTCTTATCGAATGCTGTCTCCTTCAACTCAGGTTTGGCTCGCTGTCTGAACTGTTGGAAAATGGCCCAGTTCAAGTGAGGCTTTTCTTCACTAAGGACACTTAGGGTACTAGCTATCGTCAGTAACCTGTTATGGAATTCAGCCACACTTTCCTTTTCCTTCTGAGAGCATCTCTGGAGCTTCCATAAGTTAGGTCCTAAGCTTCCCAGTTTTGAGAGCTCAGAAATTAGGACTGTCTTAAATCGGGAGTAATCCAGGGTTTTCTTGAGAATGGGGGAAGAATACGAGAAAGCCGGAATTATTGAAGAGTCAAATTCTAGAGGGAATAGCCCATTTATTTTAGTATTAAAGCCTAATGGTGGGTTAAGGTTTGTACTGGACCTGAGAGAAATCAATAAGGTCACTATACCCATAGATTTTCCCGTGTGCAAGATTGAGGACTTGTTGATTGGCCTGGAGGGAGCTAAGTACTTCTCCAAACTAGATCTGAACTCTGGCTATTTCCAAATTCCTTTGAGGGAGGAGGACAGAAAATACTTTGCCTTCACCACAAGATGGCAGAAGTATCAGCTGTGTCAACTACCTCAGGGAGCCAGGAACTCAGCCATGAGCTTTCAGAGCCTGATGAATTCTGTGCTATCTGATATGCTGGGAGAAGGGGTTATCTGTTTCCAGGATGATCTTCTGGTTTACTCATCTTGCGTCGAGGAGCATAAGAGACTATTAATAGGGGTCATGGAAAAACTTAACAGAGCTCAGTTATCCCTAAAGTGTTCCAAATGCCAATTTTTTCTCAAGGAGGTAGAGTATTTAGGTCACGTGGTAAATGAACGCGGTATAACACCCACAGAGGAAAATGTGACTGCCATATTGAGGACAAGAACTCCCTCAACTATAAGGCAAGTTAGGAGGTATTTGGGAATGATCAACTTTTACAGGAAATTCTGATGGAACCTATAGTCAAACTCACAAAGAAAGGAAAAAGATTCAAGTGGGGAAACGAACAGCAAATTGCTCATCAACGCTTAAACCTGGCTCTAACTAAGTCGCTTGTTCTGACCTATCCCAAACTGGGAAGGGATTTTTATCTCTCCGCTGATGCTTCCAACGATACAATCGCCTCCGTTATAGAGCAGAAAGAGGAAGAGGGGTTTAGACCGATCAGTAGGAAACTTTCATCTTCCGAGATAAATTACTCAGTAATAGAAAAGGAAGCCCTTGCTATTGTTTATGCATTAAGAAAGTTCAGGTATATGTTATTAGGACAACATCTTATCTTGCGTTCCGATCACAAACCATTGTCGTTTATATCCTCAATGAAGGACAAAAATCAGAGAATCATTAGGTGGGCTCTGGAGATGCAAGAATTTGATTTGGAAATAAAATACATCCCTGGCTCAGCGAACGTCGTCGCTGACTATCTATCTAGATCTCTGGATGTCGCACATGATAGTGATGTCAATCCTAGTGAAGAGGTGATTTTCCCTATACATAGAGAAAAAGGGGGAGGAAAAAGGGGAATATATTCTTTAGAACAACAAGTATGGGATAAGTCTCGCATAATCGAAGAGCAAAAGAGGGATCCAGTATGGGGGGAGATTTATGAGAAAATTTTGAGAGGAGAGAAGTCCCATATTAAAGATTCCTTCAATCACACACTATACATTGATCCGAATGGTCTCTTATTGTCTAAGCAAAGGGTCACAGGGAGATGGAAGGACAAAATCGTAGTTCCAGAAAAAATGATCCCATGGGTACTGTTCACCTTTCATGACTCTAATCTAGCAGGTCATCAAGGAATACATAGAACGTGGAACAGAGTTCGTGATCGTTATATATGGAAGGGGATGAAGGGAGATGTAGAATCGTATGTGACTTCCTGTCATTTGTGTCAATAGAAATCCAGTATTGTAGGTAAGGCTCCTCTCCAGTCTTTCCCTAACCCCATGCGTCCCTTTCAGGCTGTAGCCATGGATATCGTGGGCCCCCTACCTATCACCAAGAAAGGAAATAGGTACATTTTGGTGATCATAGACATGTTCTCACGATATTCAGAGGTTGTAGCAATTAAGAATCAATCTGCTCAAACAGTAGCTTATAAATTTTTCAAGCAGATTATTTCTAGATATGGGACACCCCAGACACTTCTCTCTGACAAAGGTTCCAACTTCACAGCTAAAGTTATGTTACAATTGTGTAAGTTGTTAAGAGTAAAGAAATTGTTCACTACTCCTTATCATCCTCAAGGCAATGGAATGGTCGAAAGATTGAACAGGACTTTAAAGCTTAGCTTGTCAAAGATATCCGACCTCCAGATCTCGAATTGGGATACCTTTCTGCCTCACACGTTATTCGCGTGCAGAACCGCCCTACATACCGCCGTCAGAGAAGCCCCCGCAGTTATCTTGTATGGTTTTGAGCCAACATTCCCTGCTGATTTCAGGAATTCCCATGTGAATTCGGAGTTTCCAGATATTGATGATTATCTCAATAGCCTGATCGCTGATAATATAATTGCGTATGAGATGGTGTATGAATCCAGTGACGCTTGCTCGTAAAAGGCAAGAAATTATGCCAACAAATTGAGGAGATACAAGGAGCTGAAACCCGGCGATCTGGTCCTGTTAGAACAGAATTCCGTTAATAAAAAAAGGGGGAAGTTTGGAAGGAGCGCGGCAGGACCATATGAAATTCAAGAAAAATTGTCCCCAGTGACATTTAAAATAAAAGAGGAAAAGGAACAAGGGAAATCTTGGGTAGTACATTCTGATAGATTAAAACTTTATAAGACGAGGTCAAAAAGGTTGGTATGCCTAGGAGATTCAATGGAGAGTGTATGTAGAAATAGGGGGACCACAAGAGGGGATAACAGTCCTCGTCAAGGAGGAAACTGCGATATCAATGCCCCCTCAGGAAGAGAGAAGAGTACTAATTATCATGGAGAGAGGGAATTGCCAGGCTCAGATCGGCAGTTCTCCAGGTTCAATCCGTTTGAGCAACGCATGGGGGAAGGCATAGCAAACAAGCAAATGCTGACAAAAACAAAAAATGGGGTCTACAGGGATCAGAGTGAAGACAGAATACTAGAAAATACCCGATACAACTTTACGCCCGGACGAAATGGTAAAGTAGACCACAGGAAAGGAGTTTATCCTTTAAGGATTCATGCTTCTGATAAATGGACATCTGACAGAAAAATCTCAACTAAGGGGAGAATTAACTTAAGTATTAGAAAAAAATTTTGGTGATATCTCGAGCATAGATAATAGTAGATCATAGATAAGCGGAAATTACTGGTTAGAATAAAAATCATAAAATGGGACACAACAGAACCAAATAAGCAAGACGTCTGAAACTAAGCAACAATTGGCCTTGGCAACCCTGGTTCGAGGAACAGTGATTTTCTAAAAGAAAGTGCATAATATGCTTCACATGTAAAAGCTCCCGAAATTATTTAAATATCGAGAAGTTACATACTTTTATTCAACTGAAAATATAATTGTATATAAAATATACGTATACATATTGTATACGTATATTTTCATCTCAGTTTCATCTAATTCATTTAGCCACAATAACTTAAAACTTTCTGCCGCTTTACATTTCTTAAAATTCATGATATACTGCACTGATATTTTTATTACACAGGACAGCAAAATTTTACAAAAGTCATACCCCCCCAGGTTAATTTAGTCATTGCTTATAGATTTCGAGGTGCTGAACTCGAATGTGACTTTAAAAATGCAAAATTGGCTGCGGTTTGTGAGAGATTCTTATATAATAGAGTAATACGTACTTATCACATAAACCAGTAAATATTCGCCTCTCCGTCCGACATTACTTTACCTGTCGCTGTTCAGGATCATCTTTAGCAAGTGTCCAACAGTGGTCAGCTAACATGGAAGTGGACCACTTTCCCTGGTATCGTTTCTCCATCGTTGCACTTTTCTGATGGAAACGTTCACCGTGCTCATCACTAACCATGCCCCAGTTGTCGGGGAAGAAATCCAAGTGGGAATGGAGCAAGTATATTTTTAAGGACATATTGCAGCCAAGTTTGTGATACAGAGACAACAAGTCCTCAACCAGTTTCATGTAGTTTTCTACCCTGACATTTCCGAGAAAGTTAGTTGACACCAGACGAAACTCGTCCCAAGATTTTTTCTCATCACCCTGTAGCAAAACATCTCGTCAATGAAGAGCTGTCGGATCTGAGGACCCACAAAAATGTCCTCTTTAATTTTCGTTTCGCTGAATTGAGGGAATTTGTCAGCGAGGTACTTGAAAGCTGACCAGTCCGGTCCATGACTTTTGCGAAGTTTTTTAACAGACCGAGTTTGATGTGTGGGGGGCGGTAGCAGAATTTTGTGCGTCTCTGCCAGTGCTGCACATTCTTCTGTCCGACATTCAGAGATTGCCTCGCAGGCCAGTCTCTCTTCACATAGTACAAAGTCCTTGCTCGGCTGTCATTCACACAAAAACAGCAGTATTTTGTATATCACAGCTGCAAACCTGTCAACACAGACACTATCTTTAAGTCACCACAAAGATGCCAGCAGTACTTACTGTATTGAAGATAATGCAACAGCTGTTTTATGTTGTCGTAGGTTTCTTTCATGTAGACAGCGTGTCCGACTGGAACGGATGGAAGCTGGTTTCCATTATGCAGGAACACCGTCATGAGACTCGATTTCGAAAAGTCTATGAATAGTGTCATTCGTGCGGGTCATGTTTGATTCGAAGGGCATTCATCAGGCGATCTACATCGTAGCAGAACACGAGGTCGTCTTTCTTTCAGAAGTAAGGCGCAAACTGCTCATGTCGAGTGCGAAACGAAGTCACTCGGACATTCCTTGAGAAGATTCCATTGTAGAAGTCTTGATCCCAGTAATTCCGCTTTGGCCTTGGACAGCTCCAGATCTCGAACAAGATCGTTCAGTTTTTCTTGTATGAGAATGTATGGCGCAGATGACGCACCGTGGCCGACATATGGATCATCAGTAGACGCCAAAGGCTCAGGAGAATCTGAATCGATGGAAAGTTCTTTCGGAGGTTCGGGAACGGGAAGTCATTCGCCGTGCAGAAGTGGTCGAAAAGCAGATGGTATATTTGGGTACGCCATTGTCCACTTCTTATTCCTCGTGATGCCTCCCGAAACAGGTGGTACCATGCAGAAGTAGCAGTCATTTGCATGATTGCTTGGCTCTCTCCAAACTATAGGAACAGAAAACGGCATCGACACTTTACCGATTTTCAACCACTTCAGAGGCACATTGTGTGTTGTCCAGTGTTGTTATTATTATTATTATTATTATTATTATTATTATTATTATTATTATTAACTGGATATCTCTATAGAGTCTACGACTCATCACCAAAGATCCCTGCTAATCGTTTCTCAATATAATTATCATACATCTCACCGCCCCATTTCCAGGCATTGCGTCATAATAGTAGTTCGCGCCTCTCGCAAGGAGTCTTTTGACCCAATTACAATACTTACTATGCCAATCCGTAAACTGATTCACCAAAAAGGCACTGATAACAATCTCAAGCAATCCATTCTAATGATTCGCCACTCTCATAGCAAAAAAATTCAAACCTCGCATCCAAACTAACAACTGCTACTCAACTTCCAATGATGACCTTTTCCTTTCTGCCATATATTGAAAAATGTTTCCTGCATCTATACCATAGAACCCTTTTAGCAACTAATATGTTTCTATCATTTCCCTTCTCTTCTGTCTATCAATTAATTTTTATAACTCACAAATCTTTAGTCTATCCTCATACAAAACATTCCACTCTCCTCAAAGCATGTTGCTCGCCCGCCTTTGAATTTTCGCAAACACTTACACATCCTCAAGAAACCAAATTGACTAAATTTGAGTACAGTAATAATGAAGATGCGGATGTAAGTCGAATAGCGAAGAATCTATATCCCTATTAGGTAGCGTGTTTTTAAGCATCCGATGATACACTGTACTGCTTGACTAATTTTTGCAATAGTTCCTCTAAATTTCATTTCGCTGTAAAGGATTATCCGCAAATCCGGCCTCATCAATATCCAGAAGAGAAATTTCACGAATATAATATACAGACTAAAACCTTTTTCAGTCCAAAGAGCATAATTTTGCATTTCCCCACATCGAAAGAAAAACCATTATCAAGTTTTCCTGACTTTAACTTAGCTCCATCAGCAAATAACTGGATATCATTCATTAAACTACTTCATTAATATAGAGTAGAGCCTTGAGGCCCACTGCTGGTCACCTGCTAAATCTTTAATTCTACTTCATCATACTCAACTCTTTAATGTCTGCCTGACAACACCCTCCTATCCATCTATCCATTCCCTTTCATTCCAATTTATCTAACTCTATTATAGAAACAGAATAAATTGTGAAGTCAAGACTTCCCCTTAACAAAGCCGTGCTGCCCTCTATAAAGTATCTCTTTCTTATCCCCCATTCTTGAATTCTAACTTTAACCAGCTTTTCCAAAACATTAACCACCACTCCTCAGATAACAATAGGTTTGTAATTTTCAATCTCTGTTTTGGATCCTTTTTAAGTAATCACACTATTTTGCCCTCATCGACTCTCTTAGGACTCTGCCAGAGTGAGATTTAAATTAAACGGCATCAAAGATAAGGTCAATTCCCTTGAATTCATGCAGCACTCAGAGATATCCTATCTAATCCAATGGCAGAATTCGCATTGAGAGTTTGAAATTTTTAAAACATCTTCAATTCGTCCACCATAAAGCTCACATCAATGCCTCTCACATCAGAAATTAATTTACCTACTCCCATAAACCTCAAAATACCTATTCACTAATACAACTATTTCTTTATGTTCCGATACCATACTATCAACAGAATCCTTAAAGAAAAACTTTCTATAATCGTTTATCCTCTTACTGGATTCATAGCATAAGACCTCTTTGGAATTCTCTCTGGCCTGCTCAGCTAAGTTCATCTCATAATTTGCTTTTGCCTTCCTTACCAGGTTGATCACCTTTCTTGCCTGTACTTTGTTCATCAGTTACTGATCAGACTTCATCTTATATTCCTTCTGCAACTTTTTCTGTTTTTGCAACTCATATTTAATGCGGATGACATCCACCTGTTTCATTCTCCTAACGTTAGGAATGCAATCCAATTTTGCCTCTTCAAATACCTCTTGATTATTTCCATGCACTGTAAACATCCTTCCCTTGCAACTTCTCACGGCGTGGAGCTCTTCCAAATTGTTCCCTTAATCTTAACATAACCTTCAGGCCTGTAATTCCGCATCAGTTTCCCCCCCCCCTTCCCTCTTGATCGACAATTCAACATACCTACGTGTAAACGCTCCCAGTAAAATAATCAGTGTTAACTGTCTCCAGTTGGAGGTAAAATGGCTACCATGGATACGGAAAAATTCTCCAAAGTTATCATTAAATCCTGATCACATGTTGTCTTAAGTAAGGGTCTCTTCATAGCTGGATAAACTCCTTCCCTCCACTCAGGTGTCCTATAATAATTATTCTGCACTCGCTCATAGAACTGATCTGCTGGCGCATATCATCTATATCTACTCTTACATTCCAGGCCTATGCCAGCAGCCGATAACAAATTTTGGCTTGTTGACCATTATCTCAAATCAAATAGATTCAAATATACTGTCTCTCACAGTCATATCAACAAACCTATAATAACTTTGTTGATTGCAACTCTTCTGCTAAAATCAGCAACGCCCTATTTCCCATTTTATACTGTCTGAAAACAGAATAACTCTTCCACTTAATTTATTGATGTAATTGTAATCTTTGTACATCTTGTCAGGGTCCAAATTAAACTTAAAAATCACATACAGATTTACTGCTTAGTTAATACTTCCATAACTCCTGTTTGTTAGTACGTCGTATTTGACACTGAGAGGAAACTGTCTCGTGCGCCGTTGTGTGATTGCTGCTGAGCAGTGGTGCATGCGTACAGCTTGGAGGGAACATTGGCGGATGGAACCGTAAAGTCCGATTGTTACTAATCAACAGTGGCGGCTGGTGAAAATTTTATGTGGGGGGGGGGGTGATGCATATACAAAAAAAAAACCTTTTCCCCCCAATTAGTAACGAATTTATTAATAAATAAATTTACGTATTAAAAACTGCTTTATTAAAAATATTTCATCCTCACCACGAACAAACACCTATAATAAAAGTTTCGTATCAATAGCAATGACAAGCGCAAACTAATATCGGCGTCAGATCGCAGTGCATTTGTTTTGTGTAACCATAATTGAAAAAATATAATTCTTTTCATATTTTTAACAGTGGTGACAATCGTCATAATTCATCCTTGTATCTATTATAAATAAATAATTATATGTTATTTTAACAAAATGAAATAATATTTACAAAAAATAGTTCGCCACGAACACGCACCAATAATAAACGTTTCATATCTCACAGAAATAACGCGCGCAAGAATAAGATACACCGCCCAAACGGCAGTGTATCTAATGCCATAACGTACAATGACAAGCACAAACGAATATCGGTGTTAGATCGCAGTGCATCTGTTTCGTAATCTAAAGCGTTAATCGAACAATTCCAATTATTAACTATTCAATCAATTTCAAAATATAAGCTGTAACCTTTAACATGTTGTACTGCATTTATATAATGTTGTAAGCATTGTTATTATTTATAAACACAAACAAAATTAATTTTTTCATTTTTTTTTTTGAGAATAGGAATCAAACCTTGGAGATTCAGTGGCAAACTCTGAAGAAAACATTGATTGATTCTGCCAGAGAAACATGTGGTGAGGTTGTCTGCAAGGATAAAAAAAATCAGAACTCCCTGGTGGACACACAGGAAGTTAAAGAGGCAGTGAAGGAAAAGAAGAAAGCATATCAAAAGTTCCTCTCAAATAAGTCAGCTTGTGCTCATAGAGAATACAGAGACAAATGCAAGAATGCTAAACACTGTGTAAAACTAGCTAAACAAAAGTCATGGGAGGACTTTGGCAAGAATATAGAAAATAAATATCAAGAAGGTGGCAAAATATTCTGGAGGTTGTTGAAGAAGCTTAGGAATGGAGGAAAGAGTGCTGTAAAAGAAGTTAGAGATGATAAAGGTGACATGAAAATGGGAGAAAAGGATATCCTTGAAGTATGGAGTAATTACTTTGAAAAACTGCTAAATGAAACAAGCAGTGATGACAGCACAGTGGTAAAAAACACCGACCAGGCATGCAGTCAGGAATACATATCCATACTTGAAGTAGAAAAAGCCATCAAAGGTTTGAAATGTGGAAAGGCAGCAGGAGCAGATGATATTCGACCAGAAATGCTGAAGTATGGTGGTATAAGAGTCTGACAGTGGCTGCACTGCATAGTTCAGAAAGCCTGGACAGAGGGACGAATTCCCGATGATTGAAGTAGAGCTCTCATAGTACCCATATATAAAAAGGGAAATAAAACTGAATGTGAACATTATAGAGGTATTTCCCTACTGAGTGTTCCTGGCAAGATCTATGCAAGTATACTTGAGAAACGGTTGAGACGAATTGTGGAAGAAAAGCTTGGTGAAGAACAAGCTGGATTCAGGCCAAATAGAGGCTGTCAGGATCAGATCTTCACTTTACGACAAATAGTCGAGAAAGCATGGGAATATAACAGAGATCTGTATTTAAGTTTTGTCGATTTGGAAAAGGCATATGACAAAGTGCCAAGAGAGAAGCTATTCAATACGGTACAGTTATATGGTGTCAATGGGGCATTATATCAAGTCTTTATTGGAGTTGTAAGTCAGCATTTAGAATTGAAGGAAGTACAGGAAGATGGTTTAATGTTAAATCTGGTGTGAGACAAGGATGTACATTATACCCTCTGTTATTCATTATCTATATGGATCACATTATGAAGGAAAGTGGTATTAAACATGATATCAAAATTGGAGATGTTAATGTCAGCTCTTTGCTTTATGCTGATGATGTTATACTTCTAAATAAATCCGCTACAAGTCTGCAAGATTCTCTGACTAAATTGAATAGCTGTTGTAATAGATATGGTATGAAGGTCAGCAATAAAAAGACAAAAACAATGAAAATAAGTATAATCGTTGAAAATGTCAACTGTTTTGTGAACGGAGAATCTATGGAACAAGTGAAACATTTCAGCTGCTTAGGCACGATTTTTACTGAAGATGGTAAATTAAATATAGAAATAGACAACAGAATCAGCAAAGCTGGTATGGTAGGAAGTCAGTTGAATAATTTTTTTCATGCAGTACTATCAAATCCTGTACACCCCTTGAGGGTACATGGCAGGAATTTGATGATGATGATTATTTTTTCCTTCGGGGTGCTGCAGTATCGCAGTACGGGCCGCGACTGATAATCAACCACTATATTTTGAATCATTTGAAATCAGCTGTATACAGTACGTACGCAAACATAAAATTCACTTTGGAGTTGTATGATCAGCACCGCAGACTTTACATCCATTCTTTATATCCATATCATCTCTTTATCCGCTTTGATTTACTATGTATAAATCTATGGACTAATAATTAAATTTTGGCATAACACAAGGAAGAATGCAACTCTTGTCTCATTACAGAGACACTAATATAGATATGGAATCTTTTCATATTTGGCTAAAAATCCTCTGTAATTCCGAAAGTTTAATTTCCTATTAATACATTAGATTTCTTTAACTTGGATAGGCACCTGTATGCCAAAGAAGTCGAAGAGATTCATATTACTAATTAGTGAACTGGTGACAAATAAGCAAACACTGGAGAAAATAAGGCATTCTGCATTTGACTGATTCGTATGAATGATATAGTCTTGGTAATATTTAGTACGCGGTAGAATTGAATCAGAACCCCTGAAGTGTTGTTTTTATTTTAATCCAAAACAGATTTGTTTGAAGTTATGATTTATTATTGCTATTACACTAGCACACCAAGTGTAGTTAGTGTAATATTTAGTATTACATTAGCAACTAAGTTTGAGGCGGAGTTGTCTGTATTGTGGGAGCGAAGTCCGGAGATTTTAAATATTTTTGATGTCTTAGACGGGACCCAGCAGTGCCTTGATGCATTAATTGATAACTTAGTCTAACATACGTACTTAGACAAAAACTTAAATTTCCCTCCTGTTCAGTAAGTATTATGCAGTCAGTCCACCATCTCTCCTTGAGGCAATTATCCGAGTATTCTGTAAATAGTACGTGCCCGCTGATTCCCTTATCGGTCGCTGATCGATACCTATGATGTCGCAAACCAGTTCAACATGTCTGCAGGTGAGATGGCCAAGGAGGACGTTCTCTGAAGGTTACGGTAATTACCTTTCTCCACTTTGAGGTCAGACTGTCTGGTGTCAGGATTAATGTCAGTTGAGGTTTTGTAGACACGCTTGTTAATTATTGAAATAAAAAGCCTTCATTGCTCCTTTTATGTTTCTGTTATTGTGTGCACAGTAAGCAACGTGCTCAGAAATATTAACGAATGTTAGGACAGTGATTTGTCGAAATTTTAGTTGAAATGCCCTTCGGCGTTTTTCTAATTTTACCTCAGCTGAATTTCAACATGAATGTGATTGCAACAGTCATGCTGTTCCAAGCACTGTAAACATGTTAAAGACCTTTTAATAAATTCCACAGATGCAACAGATTAGACTGTTTTTCTGTATATTGTCAGTATTATTATATGTTCTGTTAAAAATAAACTTAAAAGATTTAATTTTTATTTCATTTTAATTTAATTTATTCATTTTAAGTGTGTATAGTAAAAGAAGGCATATTTGATTCTTTTTTTTTTTGAGATACATAATTACTTAGAGTCTATTTAATATATTTTACAATATAGAATGCAATCAAATCTATATTGCCTTTATTGATATACATGCATATATTTTTTCATTTCCTTTTGATGTTGCTACTTTACCTGCGCAGACAAGTGTAGAAACAATTAACTTTCTACGGTGTAGTTATTTGTCTCATATCAACGTTCAGCTAGTTTGTTGTACCACTTCTTCAATATAATTATATATATTGAGAGTAAAACATTTTCCCCCCATTTCGAAGATCTGCCATAGCTCAGTTTGCAACTATGATGTTCTTCGGTTGGAAAGATGTGGGGTTAAATCCCGTATAAAGGAGAAGAATCTTATGAGATCCTTTTAACAGAAAATGAGTTAGCAGATCAAGATCTAATCTAATATGGTTTTGTATGACTGAAACTGGGTTTTTCATCAGACCCGAAGAACACACGCATTAACAAATGTAATTACACTGAACTCCTGAAATGCACTCCTAAAAGGGAGATAATAATCTTCCTTTTAGGAGTGCATCTCCGTTTTCATAATCTTTAGGAGGAGTGAAATAAGCAAATAGGAATTTTGTAATTTTGAGATTTCTCAAATGTCAGAAATGTAAAGAGCTTAATAAAATTTGTGGGAAAGGATTATTTTAATTGTTATACAATAATTCTAAATAAACAGTAATAACCTTATGAAATTTACGGCAGTTAGTTTCATTGACATCGTGTTCACATAATTCGGAAATTCTGAACATACCTGATTATAATAAATCCTAATTATAACGAGGTGATTGATGAAAGAAGATCGAAGAATTTTATTGCAAGAAAGAAAGGAAAAAACAGGTGGAATAAAGCCAAGGTATATCTTGTTATGGGTGTGACTGACAGGGTGAATTTCTTGCAAGGTACGAACGGTGTTGTCATCCACATTGGCACAAACGACGATATCACCCACAAAGAAACCGAATATTAATTGGATAGATTTGTAGGCTGAACTCATCATTAAGAGTAGAGCCCGTTTTGGATTCAAGCAGTCCAATATTTTGTCCTAGCATGACAGTAGAGAAAAATTGTAGTTATGCTCTCTGAAAAGACTACTTACATTTAATATGAAATCGAACGGCTTTATTAATGGAATTTACGAAATTTATTTATTATTATTATTTTTTTTTTTAGAAAGCGGAAGCTATTCCATACCAATTGGCAGAAATTCGAGCAGAAATTAAGTCAAGAGCGCTGACAGGTGTGATTAATGTCTCTTTTAAGAGACCGAAAAGCTAAGTGTGTGTGTGTGAAAGAAAGGGAGATGATATAACGGATATAAAAAGAACGCCATCAAACTTACTTGAGGCTGATATCCATCAGAAATAGAAGAACCCATAATTAAGAACCGATACTTAATTCAAAATTAAGTATAATTCATATGCTGATTGTTCAGCATATGGTTGTTAACTGATGTTTTATATTAACTGTATGCGGGTTGACATAAAAACCTCAATTTTATATAAATAGAGAATGTTTCCTAGTATATTTACGGAAACTGTGTAAAACTTACGAATCCATGAAATACTGTCGGAGTTAATAATCCACTTGATTTATATAATTTTGCATCGCCGAACTGAAGCCTTTTGGCTCTTTATTTTAGCAAGTTATATTATTCTGATTTCTTGGTGTTATGATATATAATTCATAGACTACACCAGTTGTTAATCTCGTTAAGATTCTGTATAATTACCCTAAGTTGTATTAGCTACACAAATGTAATAAATACGTTTTGTCACGTATTACAAATTCATAACCCCTTGCACTCCTTCATGAGCGTTACATAATTTACAAGCAGACCAGTTTGTGGAGTAGACTTATATGTATCTCTTTCTATAATCAAATAAGGAAAGAGATGGCTTAATTTAAGCGTTAAATTCAAGGGATATCTCAGTTTATTGAAGAAGCACAAATGAAACGAAAAGGGGACAAAGACATAACTTGTCAACAAAGTTATAAGTGAATTAAAATTAAGATCATATGCTGTTTGTGAATTCTCGTTCCATCTTGTTTACTAGATGACTGTATTGCATAATCGTTTCGTTTACAAATTCGCATAAATGATCATCATCATGCGTATCAAGGATTTAGGCCTCGCATGGCCCGTTCTGGCCTTAGAAGTCATCGTTGAATCGTTTAAGAGGATGTCCTGTTTTGTTTTGTTTTTTTCCTAATGGCTTTGTACTTTAAGGCTTGTTTTGGTAATCTTTCATTCTGTGAATGTGTTCCATCCATTTCTGTTTATATTTTTTAATTTTTTCTATTACTGGTTCTTGGTTTAATTCTTTCATAATTTCTTCGTTTCTTTTGGGATCAAATAGGGTATACTTTGCAGTTTTTCTCATATTCTTCATTTCTGCTGTTGTTAATCTTCGTTTGTCTTTTTGTTTTATTCCAGATTTCGCTTCCATAAAGACCGGTAAGGCTAGTGTATTGTATACTTTTAGTCTGGTTTGCTTTGGAACTAGGTTTGCTTTAAATATAGAGTTAATTACACCTGTTATTTTTAAATATTTTGCAATTTTTAAGTTTATATCCTTTTCATTTTCATATGTGATCATACATCCTAGGTAGTTAAATTAATTCACCTGTTCTAAGAATCTTGTTATCTATTACTATTTTAGTTCTTGCTGGATCTTGTCCTTTAAAGGACATAGTTTTTGATTTTTCTGTTGATATTATCATACCATAATCTTTGGATATCTCATTTAGATCTAAAATAGCTTTCTGTAAGTTATCTTCAGAATTTGTAATTATTATTTGGTCGTCGTCAAAGAGGAGAGTGTTTAAGTTTACTGTAGGAGAAAGTTTAATTCCTTGATGTAAATTTTTATTCCATTTCATTATTATTTCATTTAAGTAGATATTAAACAGAGTTGCTGAGAGGGGACATTTCTGTTCAGACCCCTTGGTTTATCTCTCTCGTATATGATGGCTTGTGATTTAATCTTATTTGTATTTGTTTATTTTCATATATACTTGTGATAGCTTTTAGGATATTATTTGGTATTTGTCTTTCTTTTAATATGTTAAATAATATGTTTCTTTTAACTTTGTCAAATGCTTTTTCAAAGTTTACAAATTCGCCTGTAAATGCAATATGTGTTTCTAAATTGTATTCTCTTCTTTTCTCTATTATTAATTTTAGGCAAAAGGCCGGGTCTATACATGATCGTCCTTTTCTAAATCCATTCTGTACTTCTAAAATAAAGTTTTCGGAATATTTCATTAGTTTGCTATTTAAGATTCTGCTATATATTTTGTAACAGGAATTTAGTATACTGATACCTCTATAGTTTTAGGGTCATTTCTATTACCTTTTTTAAAGATAGGAATCACAATTGCTTTTTTCCATTCTATTAGGAGGATACCAGTTGAGTAAATTTTATTTAAAAATAATAAGAGTCTTTCTTTGAATCTTGTTCCTGCGTATTTATATAGTTCTGAACCTAGCTTATCTTCTCCAGGTAATTTTCAGTTTCTTGTTTCTTTCAGGCTGATTTCTAATTCTTCTTTAGTTATTTCCTTTTCATTTTCGTTAATTGTTTGCCAGTTGTCTTTTTTAAAATATTTGTCTGTCCACAGTTCTATGTAGTAATTTAAAAATTCTTCTAATTTCAATTCAGTGTTTAATTTTATGTTTTCTTTGGTATCTGCATTTAGGTGTTTCAAAATCTTATATACATTGGGTCTTATTTTATATAAATCATGTTCTAAATTAGAAACAAATTTATTCCATGATTCTCTGTCTTTTTCTGACTTCTCTTTTAGCCATGGCTCTTATTCTTTTATATTCTATTTCATCTTCTAATCTTTTACTGCTTAACCATTTGTGATAGGCTTCTTTTTTCTTTTTGATTATTTCTTTGATTGTATCATCCCAGATCTTCAGTTTTTTCTTTTATCGAATTTTTTGGTCTTTCCTAAGCTTTCATTTGGCTGCATTTAGTATCGTTTTTATATTAAGCCATTCTATTTCTATTTCTTCATTTTGTTTTATTTTATCTAGATATCGGTTAATTCTTTGTTCATATAGCAATTGTACATTTGTGTCATTCAATAGTCTAGTTTTATAAACAAATGTTTCAATTTTTCTTTCTGTTCTTGTTACTTGTAGCCATTTAGGTGGTAATCTTAATTTTATTTTAACAAGGAAGTGGTCACTGCTTATTTCATATCCTCTGTGAACTCTAACATCCAGTGAAAATTTTGATGTCTTTTCATTTAATATAAAGTAATGTAATACTGATTTCCATCCTCTTGCTGCCCATGTATATTATGTGTCTTTATGTTTATAGAAGGAATTCATTACTTTTAGGTTATTATAAACTACAAAGTCAATCAATTTTTACCATTCCTGTTTAGAGTATGTTCTCCATGTATTCCTATATTATTATTAATTTTCGTGTTTCCAATTCTTGCATTTAAGTCTCCTGCTAAAATTGCGTAATCATTTTTATTTATTTTATTATATATGTTTTGTAGCTGATTATAAAAATCAATATTATCCTGTTCTCTTCCTTCTTCTGGGGCAAATAAACCAATTATTGTTAAATAGCCTCTATCTATTTTTATTCTAGCTTCTATTATTCTTTCATTCCATAATTTATAATGCTTTAACTGTTTTGAAAGGGTGTTGTTATGAATCCAAATCATGACTTCTGCTTTAGCTCTTTGGTCTCTGTCGACTCCACTGTATATCACATTAAAATTTTCGGTTCTCATAGTTCCTTTTAATTTCTTTTTTGTTTCAGTGATTACTGCTATTTTAAAATTTCTTTCATTTAATAGTTGGTCTAATTCTATTTCTTTATATGCCATTCCTCTTACATTCCAGTTTGCTATGTGTATTATTGTTTCCATTTTTGTTTTACCTTTTCCATTCCAGGGTCGTTTCCCATAGATTCAATCCGATTATATTTTTCTGTCAGCTTACAAGTAGAATTTTGTTATCCATGTCAGGGGACTAGCCTGACGATGGAATAGTTCAGTGGTAAGGCTGCTATCTTAAGGCTTCTGAACTAGACTTCTTCCGAATTTAAACCCATAGGAAGAATAGGGTATATTGAAGGGGGAAAGAGAATTATAGTAAGGTTTATAGAGAGGGCATAGTTGTAAGGCCAGAAATCAAAACACCCCATGGCTCTCGAGTACTCTAATAGCATAAGGGTCATAAAATAAGAAGAGTTGGCTAATAAGGCCTTATAGGAAAGATTAGAGTAAGTGGATCTTTTTCAAAGTAGAAGAAGATAAAGGATAAGGTATTGAAATGTCAGGGGACTAGCCTGACGATGGAATAGTTCAGTGGTAGGGCTACTATCTTAAAGCTTCTGAACTAGACTTCTTCCGAATTTAAACCCATAGGAAGAATAGGGTATATTGAAGGGGGAAAGAGAATTATAGTAAGATTATAGAAGAACTATAGTAAGGTTTATAGAGAGGGCATAGTTGTAAGGCCAGAAATCAAAACACCCCATGGCCCTCGAGTACTCTAATAGCTTAAGGGTCATAAAATAAGAAGAGTTGGCTAATAAGGCCTTATAGGAAAGATTAGAGTAAGTGGATCTTTTTCAAAGTAGAAGAAGATAAAGGATAAGGTATTGAAATGGTCAAAGCATAAAACGCATAAAGGATAAGGTAATGAAATGGTCAAAGAGTCGATAAAGATTAAGGGAGAAAAAGACAGGGAGTAATACTAAATGTTCATGCGTTCGACTAGGCTTTTTTAACCAGCAGGATTCTACAAGCGTCGTTTCTTCATACTTGTTTTCAATTTTTTAAGTAGTATTGATCATGTAATTAAACGTTTGATATCTATTTCCGTCAGATACTGGCAAAAGCCTTCAGATAGAATAATACGGAGGTAGCAGGTTTTTATTTCCAGGAAATTCGGGTTTTACATCCCGCAAACAAACTGTTCAGAAGAACACATGCAATTTACAATAGCCACAAAGTCTTACTTGCTTCTGCCATTCAAAACAACTCAACCCTTCAGACGGATAAATAATATTCATCATTGGTCAGTCTCTATAGTGCAGAGTATAGAACATCGCGGCATTTGCCTTCAATAAAAAAAAAAAAAAAAAAGTTGGAATTTAGGACGCGAGGGACTTTTTAGAAGCGCCTAAACTTAAGATAGCTGGTCTTCTCATAGAGGGCGATGAAAGGGTTCTCTTCTCGAAAATTTGTTTAGTTTTTTTTTTTTTTTGAAAAACAAGCAAAGCTACCAGCACGCAATTAAAAGACACGACTGGTAGCAAATATCCAAGTGCAACTTTCTATTTGATTAAGAATAAAATGTAAACAGTAAAAGATGAAAAATATGTACGAAATATATTTCAATATTTTCTAAAAGTGTATAAAACAATTGTTAGTTCTTTTTTTTTTTACACTTTTTTTTAGTGTACAGTATTGAAATTCGGATTTATGAATATTGGACAAGAGTGGCTACCCATATAAATAAATTGTTCAATTTTCAAATTACAAACTTTAGAGACAAGATTAATTGACAAGATATTTGACTAAAGTTTATAAAGTTTTCAAGATCATTAGTTGAAATGTATAGACATCTTAAGATTTTTCTTCAAGCATTCCATAGTAATGGACATGGATTTAAAATAATAAAATAACCTTTCAATTAGATTTAAGGAAACATTTAGTGAAAGAATTGTCAATCATCAGGAAAAAAATTCCGAAAAGTATTTCACGCTTATATACTTTTAAGCAAATAAAATTATGGCCCGGACAAATATTTGGGCATTAATTTCCTGTAAAAAATAATGTTACTAATATTATTGTAACTAAGGTATCCCTTGTGAATTGTACTTAGATATTATTCCTTTTAATAAAAGTCTTATTACTAAATGATGATGATTCTGTTGGCGTTCTAACATCGATGGCATCCGCAATTCGTTTCTGCATCAAATTTAATATTGTATTAGTGTTAAATCAATAGTATGTTATAATATAGTAGCATAATAGTAAATGTTTAGTGGACTGTAATGTTAAATACAAAAAAACACCCTTAAAATAACAAACTTGTTTTACAAACATAATTGTGTTTAAAATGAAAGCAGGCTTTGAAAGTATTAATTTTCAGCACTCGAAATCTACGGAGCACACTTACCCACTTAAGGTTCCATTTTCAGTTATTGAGATTTATGCCCGTTGCGAAATCATTAAAATCAGTTTTAGGTAAGTTTCGAAATGAACAGTATTGTTTCATGTGTCATTCCTTCGTGGAAAATTGCAAGAGAATAAGTTCAACACATTACCTCTCTTTCTCTTTACTGGCGTTTCTACCAAGAGAACTAAGCGCTTGAGGGTGTCAAACTTTGACGCCCAAAACCGTTACTTTTCTTGGGTGGTACTTTGGGCGTCAAAATGTGGACGTCAAAAATGAAAATAAATCTGGAAAAACAGAAATTCAACAATTTTGATGCCGTTTCAGCTGTATCGGATATTGTGCAAGATATCAACCGTGATGTGCTGTGTCAAAAGCATTCGCTAACTTCTACTAAGTATAATTCGAAAAAAAGAAAACACCGACATTTAATATAGTTACAAGGGAATTAAATCTCGCTTATGACTTATTATTCCTTATTATTTTATTTATGATGTCTAAAATGACCCCGGGATAAGCGTATAATTTACACTGCTGACTTGCATCTTCGCCGCACTGATAGGTCGTGACCTTACATTTTTCAATCAGTAAGTGTAATGTGGTGACGCACTTCCTACACATGAGTCTACATACGATCGATCGCTGAACGGTATGCAGAACTTTGTTTTCAGTAATAACGTTATTTGCTTTCATTTTTAATCGCGAAGTAGTAGTACTACTTCTTTTCTTATGTTTAGCAAATTGTACCCTTTGATTAAAAAGGTCAGATCGGGAAATGAAGCCAGCTGAGAACTCTTACAGATGCACAAGAGAAACAATACCCTCACGACTGGGCGCAGACAGCGAAAAACGTCATGTTCAGATAATAAGATTATTTTTTTATTCGCAAGTTGAGCATAATCTTTCTTCTGGTACAAGCGGATTTCCACCGTAGAATTCTACTCAGTTTTTTTGTTTTCTTCCTATTGTTAACGAATGCTATAGTTTTGGTAGTCATTTCTTGCAGGAAACAATTCGTTTTTAAACGTCCTTCTGTTTCGATGAATTTCACCTGCCAATGGAATGTATGCATTTGAGAACGCTGTAGTAGGGGACGAAAATATCAGTAAATAAGCTCGTGCGTGATTTTTGATGCCCCCTCCCCCAGATTTTTATTTATCCCATATCACTAACTGTGAAGGCGGAAAGTGATGTTTCCCATAAAGCATCCTTCAAGACTGCTTGGAAAGAGGTAGCGGATGGCTAATAACTGTTTATTTTCTTGACTCGGATTTAAATTTGACTTCATCATTCTCGTAAGACTTCTGCGAATGGAGTTGCATTTATGCTCACTCTTGACTAAGGACACCCACGTACTATTGGTACCTCGATTTTACCATGAGTACAACCAAGATATTGACCCCTGCCATAAGTAAGACATTTCTTTACAAAGAAAATTAGTACGTTTAAATAGCTGAATGAGACCGATGCATACGCATATGTGGAAAACTGTTGATGGGAAAGACGGCATTAAGTGCACAAGAGGTATTGAATATTTAAAATGCATTATTGTTTTAATGTAATAAGATTACCTTTACTTGATAACAATACACTTTCAAACTAGACTTACCAGAATTAATAGAATTATTATCCCTGACTTATCCCCATTATTGCGAAACTCTATTAATGGCCGTAGTTTATGTTAATCGGATTGCTTCTTAGGATATTACTTATTTATTCTTGAAATTATTATTTCTCAAGCATATAACGGCAAGCACTCAATTATGAATTTATAGTTGCCTGTGTCTTTCATGGTTTCGTAGTATTTTCATTTTCGGGAGCAATTGTCATAATAATAACTGCATTCTCCTCTAGTGACGTCATTTATAAATAGCATTCTCCTTTGTCTACCAGTGCGAATATGATCCACCAATGATTTCCATATTTGTGAGTAAACAGATTCGAAGGCAGAACTAGATTTCCAAGCAGCAGTACCACAGGAGATAAATGAATTGAAAAGGGAGAACAGTTACTTCAGCGAATTTGCAATCTGGTTATAATTGAATTGCGAATGTTTGCCACACTGTTTCCACAGGTTTAAAATAGCGTTGGAATGCCGCTTGTAAATGCCATTGATGATGAACAATATTCACCGAATTTGTATAACAACAGGCTGGGCGTCTGGGTGAAAGGGAATAGAGTGAATGAGTGAGAAACCGGCTAGTTATTAACTTAACTGCTGCTCTAAACGAATAAAACGAGAGCTTATTCGTTTGAGAGAATTTGTACAAAGTTGTCAAAATACACCCTGTGTCCAAAAAGAAACCAAACTTTTCATGGAAAATAAAACACAGGCCAATTATAATTATTCAAATCATTTATTTCAATCAATACACTCTACTTCAGCTTCGATACAGCGTTTGGCACGGTCAATTAATTCTTTAAATGAGTTTTTTTTTTTTTTTTTTTGTCAGTTTTTGGGATACTGTTGAGGGTCGTGGTTAGTTACTGCAGTTTGAACGTTTTCAATGGTCGTATCGCTTTTCTTTCATTGGCAAATCAAGTCGAGGGAAGAGAAAGAAGGTGCTAAATCACAGGGTGCTAAATCAGGTGAATACGACGCGTGATTCAACACACAACTTCGGTTTGTGTGTTAGATCACTGTGTTTCGATGGTTTTTGCTCAAAAACTGTCTCACAATGTTCGAACGATGAGATGGTGTATTATCATGCAAAAGTGACCAGCTGCCTGCATCACGATATTCCTGCCGTACGCGACGAATTCTCGTCGCTTCAAAACTTCGAGATAAAACTCACTACTGATCGTTTGACCAGGCGGAATGAATTCTTTGTGTATACTGCCCTTGGAATCGTAGATACAAATCAGCATTGTCTTTACTTTTGACTTCTCCAAGCGATTTTCTTTTCGGATGCCACTCTTCTGGTGGTCTCCACTCAGCACTCTGGCGTTTAGGGCTCATACTCAAAACACCACGTTTTGTCACCAGTAACGATCGTTTCGAGAAAGTTTGAGTCCTTACGAGCGGTTTTAATGAGGTCTTTGCAATGTTCAATTCGATACATTTTTTGGTCGTCGGTCAACTTGTGAGAAACAAATCGCGAATTCAATTTACGAAGGCTCAAACTCTTGGTCAAAATGTTGTGCACAGTTGATTTTGGAATCCCCAATTCATCTTCAATCAATCTCAAGGACGATTTCGGGTTTTCTTTGATGAAATCACCACTTTTTGGATGTTAACTTCGCTCAGTCCAGTTTTTGGACGGCTCGACTTTTCGTGGTCCTCAAGCGTCTCACGACCACTTTGAAATCGCTTAAAACATTCGTAAACTTGAGTACGGGATAAGCATTCATCACCGTATGCTTTTTGAAGCATTTGATGCGTTTCGGTAAAACGCTTACCAAGTTTAACACAAAAGTCAATCGCAGCTCTTTGTTTGAACCTCATTTTCCGACCGTTTGTCAAAACACACTGTCACTCTTGGCACTATAACTCGGCTTCTAATGAAACAAATGTCATAAACAGTTGACACAACACTAATGGAGGTTGCCGCTTTCGACAACAAAAAGATACAACAGGTGGCGCCACTAGTTTCTTCTGTTTTTGAAAAGGTTTTTGGACAGGGGGTGTAGTGTACATGCAAAAGTAACAATCCAGCTTCATAAATGCAGACAAATTACATTTATACAAAAATAAAAATAAATAAATAATGAAAAATTATATTATTCTACTGTGAATATGAAATCAAGAGTTGTTGGAAAGATGAAATTCAAATATGTTATAAATGTAAAAAATCTGTGTGTGTGTGTGTGTGTGTGTGTGTGTGTGTGTGTGTGTGTGTGTGTGTGTGTGTGTGTGTGTGTGTGTGTGTGTGTGTGTTACGCCTTTGTTGTGTGAAATTTTCACCACTCTGCCTTTTTTTGGAGTCCTGAAGTGAAGTGGCTTACGAGCAAGATTCTTGGAACAATCCCTCAGTCCACTTACGTTATTTAATGTTTACTTTCGTGAGTGGGAATGACATAAAAAGCTCGAGAACTCAGACCAGATCAAGAAGAGAGTGCAATTAGATGAGATGCATCCAATCCTCATATCTTGACTATAATGTACATTGAGGTAAGTGGCCAATGTATTGGCTGGACCATCATGAGCTTTATAAAATATCTTGATGCAACGTTAGATCGACTTCGAAAGGTTCCAAAAATACTTCACATATATCCTACCAAGGGCGGACATTATAAATTCCTGCAAAAATAGCACGACTATCCCGTTCCAGCAAATCACAATGATACATATCAGTGACTGAGAAGAGAGTGGAATTCACTAAAGTAAAATCATTATCTTAGCAGATACACGATATATCTCTACCTTGAAACTAATTTTATTCCCTTTCGTCATTGACAAACCCTTGTAATAATTGACTCAAGCTTCAAGATATTCTATGACTAATCCCTTAAATACCGATCTTCTATCCCTTCTCAAGTGGGATGAAAATAATTTAGTAAATTTTAATGCTAACAGAATACAAGTAATAACAGAATATATAAGTAAATACATATATATAAGAATAATAAGTAATAACAGAAAGACAAGTATAACAGAATACAAGTGCGATGAAAATAATTTAGTAAATTTTAATGCTAACAGAATACAATCCTCTCTTATTTCATAGAAAAAGACGATGCCTTACTCTCACAATAACATTCTTCTCGCCAGCTGAGATCGGTTTTTTCTTGTGCTCACGTCGATGATCTCTTCGGCCTCCAAAAAACTTGGCATTCTTTTTTGCATTAAATATTACTACTCTTCTGCTTAACTCCTAACACTTTATAAATCCTAAATTCTCCCAACATTAAAATTTCATTTCTGGAATGGCGATGAAAAGCTCTCTCAGAATGCTTGATTGAATCCAGAGGAGAATTATTCGCTTAATAAATGACCTTTCTCTTACTGGCTCCTTCCACTCGCTTTTCTATTAAACTCTCTGTTTTCTGTAGTTATTTTCATTGACTCTGCTGCAATGAACTAGCGGCCACTTTCCTTTGCGAACCAGTTTCTTACCCCAACTCCTTTTTTTTTTTTACATTCAATATACAGAAGTACACATACCACCTACTGAATTAGAAACGTTTATTTAATATCGTGTTGGATGGACCTCCTTTAGCCAGAATTACAGCACACGTGCCGTTTGGAATTGATCTCAGAAGGTGTTGGATTGCATTTACGCTTACAACATATCAGGGGCTCACCAGACAGTCATTTAACTGGCTCAGATTTGACGGAAAAAGCCTTTGCTCCTGGACCTTCTTTTCTAATATGTCCTATACATTCTCAACGAGGTTCAGTCCGCGTTTTGTGTAGGCCAGGGAAGATGGTGGAAGTTGCTGTCATGCTCGCTGAACAAGGTAAACTGGTTTCATTGCTTCATAGGGCTCCCGCCAAACCCTTGCACCATATGACTTTTTTCTAGTCTACCAGTGTCCAGTCACTGTGTTTTCCTGACACCACTGTAGACGAACTTTCTTTATAGGCATACGACTGCTAGTACCAATCCTCTTTAATTCCCTGCGCATAGTTCGGTGAGATAGAGATCTGGAACAGCCTTCATTAACCGCAATTAACAATTCATAATGACAGCAGTTGACCGAAGCATTACATGCTTCGGTTAATTGCTGCACACAGAAAGTTCTGTCTGTCCGTACAAGCCTTCTCAAACGGCAGCAATCTCGTTCCTTACAGACTGTCTTTGGACCACAGTTACGCCTGTTAGACAAGCAATGTGGATTATTTTCCCACTGATTAAACATTCCGGAATATCTCACCTTTTGAGAAACCAGTCAGCTCTGCTGTTTTCAAAATCGTGGCTCCAGCCAGATGGGCACCCACAATAAGCCCTTTATCGAACTCCGAAAGATCCTTTGGTTATCCCATTGTGATCAATACTATTGACGATTACTGAGTAGCAGTCTTCTGAAATAGTTGTCTATAACACATGGTGACCCATATGACCAAGTTTTTACATATACGTTGCGTAAGTGCGTTTTCGTACATCTGCATAAAGGTTTCTAATTTAGTGGCCGGTATGTGTATATGGAATATGGGCATGAAGGGTCCATCAAAACAGTCTTCCCCACACCATTTTCCTGAACGCGTACTACTTTCTATTCTTCAAGAACATAAGACGCCTTCTCTTCTGTGTGTCACTTGACTTGCTTATACCCGGAACTATCGTGTTTAGAGTTAATACTGAAAAATAATAATAATAAAAAAGCGAAGCATTATCCTCTTTTGAAGTATCAGTCACATAAAATGGCCAACATCAATGGATGTGCTTGATCGGCAGCAATATTCGGATGAGCTACACTATATTCTACTGGTAAGAAGTTGTCGAAGGAGTACGAAATCTAACTATCGCTTTACAAGCAACACACTCCAGTTTTGTGTCTAAGCATGACGAATCCGTGACCTTCCATTCTTGCCATAACTTTGTATTCTGTCCCTTGCATTTCCCAAATAACAGGACTCTGAATTCATCACTCTGTGCAACCTTTTTCTTCTTATCAAAAAAAGAGACCATAGTTGTAATGCGTCTATCCAATCTCCGTAGCTCAGTTTCTATAGACTTTAGATTATAGACTATTGATTTAGACTTTAGATTTAGACTATAGACTATAGACTTTCTATAGACCCTTTGGTAGGAAAGACCTGGGTTCGATTCCCGCCCATGACATGAGGAACCTTTATCTGGTCTCTTTCGACTAAAGTTGAGTTAGCCAGTCTCATACTGGGTGGAGGGTTTAGTCCTTTCAGAACAGGCAAACCAGCCCCTGTGAACACACAGATGTAAGGTTATACTTTCAAATTCAGAAATGTGTTGCTGTATCAGGTTAGCGGTATTATTATTAAAAGCTATAATTAAAATTATAGCTTTTAATAATAACTATTATTAAAAGCTATAATTATTTAATATTTATTTATTTGATGCTTAATATTTAATTATTTAATATTTAATAATTATTAAATAATTAACTATTATTTAATAATTAAAAGTATAAATACCGTAAAGTGCTTGAGATATATGTTACTGTGGAATAGTCATCCCACAGTAACAAAGCTTTGATTAGAAAACATCTGGTACTGTGCGTAGATTTGGTCGCCAGGATTTGTACGAGAGTCGACAGGTCTAAAAAGGTTCAGAGGCAGATTAATAAAGATAGTAACAGGTTTATGGAATATGCAGACTATGATAATAGAGTGAAGACCTTGGTCACTAGACGGAGTAAGGACAATATAATTGATATTTGTAAATTCTTAAGAGGAACTTGCCAGATAGACCTTGGATTTTTTCAGGTTGAGGAGCTTAAAGGGATAGGAACAAGGAGCCATCTCTGAAATTGTGGCATCTCTGAAACTGTCATCAAATTGTATGAATGTGTGATGCATAAGAGAGTGATACTTTTTTTTTTTTTTTAGCTGCATAGAAAGTAGTTGGTAAAATGGAATGCGTTATTACACGAAGTAGTGAATGTACACACATTGATACAGTTTAACACAAAGTACGACGGGAGATTTTGTATAATGATAATAATAACTACATTTTATAACTGCTACTAAGAACTTCGATGAAATAATCAAATATATCATTTATGTTTATTAAATTACCATCCCACGAAGTTTTAAGTGAAATGCCTATTATATAAAATCCACATTCGAAATAAAGGATTTATTTGTTATTACATTTTCAAATTTATCAACTTCGTTCAATTGCTTTCCACTAGATGTCAGCACAAAACAGATGCATCTGCTTATGTTGTTCGAATAGGTTAAAGAGCCATTTCTTATTACTTTTACTTGCTATATAATGGTCACGAATTAAGATAAAATATTTGAAGAAGAATGATTATAATTTCTGTCCTATTTTAAATGCTTTTGTATAGATAATTTTATAAACATAAGAAGGTGAAGAGATCGACATGTTCTCTAGCAGTTCTGATGCATTAAAAAAAAACCTTCACAAGAACGGAATATTAATAATCGCCAACGTCATATTACTCTGTATCTTTTTTTTTTTTTTTTAATTCTTCATCCGTCACAATGATTGTTGTTCTATATTTCGGTTTCTTTTATCACTCCCCGATCCATGGGAAATTCCTCTATCGTGTTTGAATAAAAGCGCATACATGAATGGTAAAGAAAGAGTAACAAGCGTGTGACCCTATCAGTACCGGCCCGAGCAAATTTTGAGAGTGCGCAAGATTTTTTTTCCCGCCCTTCGGTCGAAATTGTACACAATGTATATATAAAAAATATATATAAATATATATATATATATAGTGAATAAATAAATAATAATAATAAATAAATAAAATATTTTGTGTATATTATTTAATGAGTACATAATTTTAACACAATTTATAAATATTACATAAATCACATTAAATATGACAAAACAAATATGAAAAAAATCTAAATTAAGAATTAACAATTTTAGTTATTTTAAAAAAAAGACCCTTTCTAGCCTTAATTTCGGCAAAAGACCTAACTGCTTCTTCTAGATTTAATGTCTCGGCTATGTCACTTTCAATATGTCTCTCTTGGGACATTGTGGACTTCAAATAATTTTTGATAAGTCTTAATTTAGAAAAATTGCGCTCTGCACTTGCAACTGTAGTTGGGATTGTTAAAAGAATTCGTAGTGATGTGTACACATTAGGAAAAAGACATGCAGTTATTTGCACAAATATGATTTAATACTTCTTTGGGAGAATAATTATTTGATATCCTCCGAGACAATATTTTTAATTCATCTAATAAATCTATTGCTGAAATATCTTTTTAATCACCATCAGACAGAACAATTTCAAAGTCGAAAAAAGCTTTTTTTACTGTATCATTATCAAATTTTAAGTTACCAATGTTAAAGAGAAACTCAAAAACTGATTCATATTATTTAGCTATTCAAATCTCTCAGTAATTGATGTTATTGCTGAATCAAGAATTATATTAAAAAAATTAATTTGAAACTGTCGCTCAAAATTAGTAATTGATTCGTCAGGACATTCATAATTGAACTGAGTTTTTATATGTCGAGTTCGTGTGCTGCCGTTAGGAAATCAGCATTTAACCCAATATTTAGAGCAAAGTTATGGACTTGGTGCTTAACTTTCAAAAAAATTATTTTCGCTTCTGTATGACGTCAAGAATTTTTCGGGACATCTAATGATTTTAAGGATTTCATAATATTGCAAGAAATATTTTGCAATTGATGATAGATGCATTGACCTCACTTAGAATGTCATACCAAACAAATGTGCCAAATATAAACTTGAAAGAATTATTTTTTTTTGCTAACGAACTAGCTTTCAATTTTGTTTTAATGCCTTGTTGCCCAATTAAGCTGTCATCTTCTGTGATAAAAATTAAAGCTTCATGTATTTCTTTTACTTGATTTCGTATTGCTTTTACAGCTTCAACGCGACTATCCCATCTCGTCGTACATAAAGGTTTTAAAGTAAAATTTTGGATGTGGTTTAGAACAGCGCTTCCCAACCTGTGGGCTGTAGGTTTGTTAAGGCCGCCGTGAAATAATGAAAACAAATTGAAAATGTTTTAAGACTAAGTAGATTTTTTTATCTTAAAAGAAACGTATTTATTATTTATTATTTCTTTTTTGTTATTTTTTATATTTTAATGGAAAACAGTCACACATTGGTGCAGGTTCACAAATTTTGCTTCCTGCGTATTTCGGCGCTTAATGAATATTAGTAAATATATGCTTATTCGTATAAGTTTCATTTCAAAGCAGAAATCTAAGATTGCAGTTTCAAATATTTCACCTGATATTTGTTTGGCAGTATTGAAGCACATCCATCACATTAAATTGTTATTAAACTTCTTTTCTGTTTTTCATTCTTTCTTTATTACTAATCATTTTACGTTTCATGTGCTTATACTGTAAATGTACAATAACAATATATCTATCTACATAAAAATATGAGATAATGTGCCATCAAATGTGTATGTAAGATGCTAAAAGTGTAATATTTGCATTTGATATTTGCAATATTTATTCGCTGTGTATGTTTTGCATCGAATATAAATACAATAAATATTATAATAATATATGTCTATATTACGATTTTTTTTCGCGGGGAGCCGTGAAATATTTTAATTTTTTCAAAGGGGGCCTGATATCCAGAAGTTTGGGAAGCACTGGTTTAGAAGAACCTCCCATCGACGACTCGATGAAGAAAAGAAATTATAGATTGATTGAATAATGTCAAAAAATAAAACCGTATCTACATTGCAGCTTGCTGCATCGCTCAATACCAAGTTCAACGAATGCGCACAACACGGAAAAAAAAATGCTCTAGGATTTTTGTTCCTTAAAAGTGCTTGTACCCCTGCATTCTTCCCCTTCATATTTGACCCGTTGTCATATCCTTGACCTCGGATATTTTGAATATTTAAGTTTTTTTTCTTTTAATAATTTTAAAATTACTTCAGCCATACTTCCTGTTTTCCTATGTTTGTATAATATCTTGAGTTTCTTCATTTTTTTCTTTTATAGAAACTTATCTTACAAATAATTACAATTACAAAAAAAAAAAAAAAACTGAAAATGGGTATGACTTACCAAGAAGCTTCTATTCTCCATCACTTCTTCTGTCCTCGAGAGTGTAATCCAAATAAAGTCATCTTCTTTCCCATTATATCAAGCAAAAATTACCAGTAATCTAAGACTTCAGATACCTAATGACCAATCCTTGACAAATTACTAATGTGAAAGATGTGCGCGATTGTAGGCCAGTAGAGAAAGAGCAGCTATTAAGAAGTGCATATGATTGGTGCGATATTAACAAAAGATCGCGCGATCCAAACAAAAAGCAAGCTGACAACTGAATGGGAATGTTAATTCTCTTAAACCGATTTCTATAATATCTGAAATACATTCATTATATATTTCTTAGTTTTAACGGTTTTGCTTGACGGGGTAGTCAAGCAAAACCATATGTTGCACCAGCAACATGTGGTTTTGCTTGAGTCTATACAGCAGTTTCTGTTGGAGGAGAGATGTGATTCATTAGTCAGTGTTTATATTCCCAGTTGTCTCTAATTGCACTATTTGTTGAGAAATATATTACACAGTCTGCAAATGTCTGTGAACCTTATTCAGTGACATGATAAAACTATTTGTTTTTCGTGTTTCTGCAGTATAGTTGCTGTTGTGGAGGGCGTATTAAGCAGCACAGTGAGGCAGGCTGCCTTTATGCTACACCCCGTCGACGGTACTGGTCCCGGGGATTATCAAAATAAAAATAATTATTTGGAGCTTATATAATTAGAATAAAATATAATTATCTTTATAAATATGTAGATATAAATTTAATACTTTTTAAGTATATGATATATCCAATTTAATTTTTTTAATTTTTAATTTTTTCAGCTTCCAGTATAATTGTAACATAAACTCTGTAAGTTTTCCGCCCTTTTGCTTTTCTGCCTGTGGCATTCGCCCATTCCACCCTGCCTCGCACCGGGCCTGGACCCTATCCTTCAATTTGTTGCTTTAATATTCAACGGTCAACTATATATTGAAAGAAAATTTTTTTCGTGGTCAACATAAGTAAGAGAAATATAGAATGCCAATTATTAGTATTTACTGAAATATGTTTAGAGATATGATGATTGTTTACACTTTTTTTCCCTTCTTCTTCTTCCCCTCTTTTACCTTGGGGTGTCGAGGGTTTTCTATTCATTTGACGGCTTTACGAGGATAGGGTGGCCCTATGCCTCCCGGTGTATCCTATGTCTGTAGAGATGTTGAGTTCTCAAGGCTGGTTTGTCTGCTTTCGGGATGAGAAATCCTGGCTAACTTGGCTATGTTTGAGAAAGATCCTAAGTTCCTCATGCTAGCGACGGGAATCGAACGCAAGACACTCCTTTCCCACGCATATGGTTGCGAAGCGCATAGCCACTCGGCTAACCTCGCGGACTACAATTTCTATTTATTTAATAATATTTTTTTATTTTTTTTTATTTTTGACGTTGTAGTGGGTTCAGTTCACAGAACCTACGGAGATCTCCTCTACGAAATTTTCATTTGTTGATACTCTAAAATAAATCTTTTCGATCTACTTTATTAGGAGTATTATTTTACTGGTATTTCTGTTACTGTTATGATATTGCTCGAATTTTAGAGAGGAAGTTATACTCTCAACAATTAAACCAACAATGTCACCCAAATAGACATTGTCAAACTGCAGTATTTTACTGTCCCTCCTGCTTCCTCAGTACCTGCTTTTTTATCCTATAGGAACTGTTTTCATTTGCGAGATGTCTTGTTTTTGCAAGTTAAGCAGAGAAAACAGTGAACAATGCGACTTGTAGCAGTGTCCGCAGTATTTTACACTTTTCTCTTTTACACAATCCCCCACCTTTCATTTTAGTTCACTTTCTGCAGATATTGTTCAGAGGACTTTAACATGCGAAACAAATATATTTCAATTTAGTCGGAAACAGCTGAACTATGGTCGGTACAAGTGAGTGAAGGGAAGCGACCCGCATAACCCCTAGCTTCATTTTAGCTCAATTCAGCTGAATTTCCCAGAGAGAACCTTAATAGTGCGAGAATCGATTGAAATTTGGTCTCGAAAGCGATTGAATGCGACTTGGAGGTGAAAAAGGATTCTTTCATTTTAGTTCAATCAGGGAGAATTTCTCAGGAGACCTTTAGTGAAGTAAGCCACAATCATATTCCAAATCGGTTGAACCATGCAGCATGTAGAGCTCTCTGCGGAGGATGCGACCGTCTGCAATTTTCCCTATCTTTATTTTAGCCTATTCGAATGAATATTTCAGAGAGTTTCGGCAATGTTAGAAATAACTATATTCCGTATTCGGTGGGAATTTGTGGAATAATTAGACATACGGAAGTGAAGGAAGCACTTGCCTTACACTGTCCTTCATTTTGTCCAAAATGGAAAGAAATGTTCAGTGAAGTGTAAACATCGTATGAAATAATTATAATACAAATTTAGTCTAAATTAATTTAGAAAGATAAGACCTATAAAGGTGCCGGAGGGAGAGAGGGGAGTTTTCTTAAACAAGCTTTGGCTCTCTATTTGAAAAAGAAAAAAATCTATCAGGTCCCGTTTTTTTTTTTTTTTCGAAATATAGAATCTCTAATTGTTTTGAAAGATGGTTGGAATATAACAATGTAATGGAATATTTCATTTGACATGGAACTGCTATTGAAACAACATGGAACAGTTGTTTCTAAACTAAGTCGGAAACCTAATGTAGTCTTGTACTACTTCTGCTGTTTCACTCGCAAATTGAGAACCACTTTCTATATCCTTCATAGAAAATTCGAGTTTTTAATTATATGAATGAACAAAGAAAGACATTCGAACTTCGCATAATTCATGTGCTAACATTACTCATTGTTAGAAAGTCTGAATTAGCCTTTGACAATAATATACTATAATTATCTTTAAATAAATAAGATTCCTTTTTTTTAACCGTCAAAGATTTTTATTTTATTATATTATCATATTTATTTACAATATATATTGTAAATAAAAAGTAGAATGTACGAAAATCCTGAGCACTGATGGGTTCAACTACACCAATGCAAAATGGGATTAGAAACGTGAAACAAATCCCCTTGAAACCTTCTTATTTCCTAATCTACCTAAGATATGTTTTCTAATATAATAAATACAGAATAAGAGTGCTTGTTTTTGCATGCAGTATAAATTTCGATCCTCTTGTAATTTTGTAAGTCTTTTTCCTTATAAACAGTGTATAGTACTCATGATTTTTGTTAATGTTATTAATCTGTAAATCCTTTTTACAGGAGTTTTCTGTTAGTGATATATTCTGTGCATAACTGTTTATGTACTTCATCGATAAGTTTTTAACTGAAAATGTATTTAAAACGTTTGGTTTTTATTTAGCTCTTTTTATGTACCCCCCCCCCCCCCAACAAAGGGTTGTAAACGTATAAGCCCATGAGTAGGCTACGATTCGAAAATCGAGAAACCTTGCTGTGATCATGTCTGCCGGTTGGTCGGGTAGTTAGCGTACCCACTCTTCAACCAGCAGGTTATGGTTTAAATCTCGCTGCGAGCATGGATGTTTGTGATTGTCTTACCTTATGTATTCCTATTACCTTTAATATGGTACAGTATGAACTTTGCTGTCCTTGAGCCATTAAAACCATAAATCATCATCAGCTGCGATAAAACATGGAGGTGTTCAAGCTACTAAGGCTTTTCATACTTTATTTACCACCTGAAAGTAAGATGTATTTTTAAGGCAAAAATGGTCGCTGTAACTTAAAGTTTTGAAATATCATCTATTAATGATATTACTCAAATACATTCTACAAAAATCATCTGCCACTAAATGCTCTTGTATTTCATTATAGAATTTACCGCAAGTTTTTCATATTATATTACTATATTTTATTTTGGAAATACTGAACAAAAATACAAATTTGAAGCTATACATTGTAATTTTTGTGAATAATGTGAATTTTCGAATCGATTTTGTCAATAATGTGAATATTAATTTGTGAGTTATATTTTAATATTTTAATTTATTTTAATTAACTCACTACACAAACTACCACCTCATTCGCCTCCTTTGCCACATCATGAATATTTTTGAACGTATAATCGATGCCGTCTAAGAGATATTGTTCATGTAACATCAAATC
Source organism: Typopeltis vanoorti (assembly GCF_054136105.1). Classification (NCBI taxonomy): domain Eukaryota; kingdom Metazoa; phylum Arthropoda; class Arachnida; order Uropygi; family Thelyphonidae; genus Typopeltis; species Typopeltis vanoorti. The sequence goes on along the minus strand of NC_143563.1, from coordinate 100,254,026 downwards.
AATGTTGCTTTTGTAAAAGGTTGTGGGGCGACAAATGCAATCCATGCCGTCCGCCTACTAATGGAAAGACACACGGGAGAAATGAAAGACGGTCCGCGTGGCCTTTCTGGACTTGGAGAAGGCGTAGATCGGGTCCCACATGAACTGATTAGGTACTCTCCAAATCAGTTCATGGATCTTCAGGGACTCACACATGGCGTCCCTAAAGCCTATAAACACTGGGCGCAGTTCCTCTACACTAACACCACCAACTCCATTCGCTGTCCTGCTGGTATCACCAAGCCATTTAACATTCAGGTAGGCGCCCACCAAGTATCTGCCCTATCACCACTTTTATTTATACTGTGCATAGACACAGTGACTGCAGACTTGCAACAACCTCACCTCATACTTTAGCTGGCCCACAAGACCAGCTAAAGTACACTAAAGAGGATTGGCGAGGACCCACGGACAGAAGACCAAGTTCTCTGTGTGTAAGGTGGGATGGGGTGATTTGAAAAGTAAATATGTCTTTACTCTTTATTTATGTCTTCTTCCCATTAAATGTAAAAGACAATGTGAGAAAGCATTAGTTATGTTTTATCCCGTCTTTCAGAACAACTACTATTTATCACATTAATTATCTAAATTGCACTTTACACGATATGGTCCGTCACAAGAGGAAAAGAGAATACGTGTGATTTCATTCGTTTATATCTGGCATCAGTAGTATGGGTGACGGTTCTGACCAAATGCTTCCGGTGGGCGTGGATTTTCCCTGAGGGTATATATGTCAATGGCTTCAGCTCATAGTAGGAGTGACGGTTCTGACCAAATGCTTCTGGTGTGGGTGGCTTCATGAGTCATGAAATTCACCGAGGGTATATGTGTGAATGGCTTCAGTTCTTGTGTTTTGGTTCACGTATGGAATTATGGGTGATGGTAGAGATAAGGATTCGTGTTGTGATTGGTGGGACACTTTAAACCAAATGCTTCCGGTGTGCGTGGCTTCATGGGTGTGGAATGTTTGGAATTTCCCTGTGGACATATGTGTCACTGGCTTCAGTTCTTGTGTTTTGGTTCACATATGGAATTATGGGTGATGGTAGAGATAAGGATTCGTGTTGTGGGTGTGTGTTGTTTTCAGATGTAGATAAGTGACGTCATTTGTTATTTGTAAATAAGTGACGTTGTTGTTTTGAATGGAAAGGATGATATTAGTGGATAAGAAATCGTGTCGTGATTGGTGGGACACTTTAAACAAGATCAAGATCAAGATAAGATAAGGAATCGTGACGCGAATGTTTGTTATGAGATGTAGATAAGCGACGTCATTTGTTAGTTGTAAATAAGTGACGTTATTGTTTTGAATGGAAAGGGAAATATATTAGTGTATAAGTAATCGTGTTGTCATTGGTGGATACTTCTGAAAAGATCAAGATAAGATAAGAATCGTGACGTTATGTCTTTGTGCGGTATTTTGGTTTGGCTATGGAATTGTGGGCTATGTTTTGAGATAAGATATCTTTGAATTTTCCCAGGGTGACACACATCCGTCATTGTCGTCTGTGGGAATTCTTAGAGTATGTAGTGATGGCGGGTGTGATTAGATTTTTCTGAATAATTAATTATATACTGTGTCACTCAAACATACGGTTTTTTTTTTTATTGTTATTTTATTTTATATAGATGTTTGTACTAATTTTCCAATACATTTGGGGTATTTCTTTCTGTTAAAGGGTGGGAATTCTTAGAGTAAGTCGTGATGGCGGCAGTTAGTGGTTAAGTAATTGTGTCGTGATTGGTGGAACACTTCTGACAAGATCAAGATCAAGATAACATTAGGATTCGTGACGTGAATATTTGTTGTTATTGAGTTTGGAATGATAATTTAATTTAACTATATTCTATGTTACATAAACATACATTTTTTTTTCCTTCTATAGATGGTTGTACTAATTTTCCAATACATTTTGGGTATTTCTTTCCTGTTAAAGTGTGGGAATTCTTAGAGAAAGTCGTGATGGCTCTCGTGTTTCGAGTTTTTCTGAATAATTAATTATATACTTAAAGTACCTGTCCTTAAACACACACACACACACACACACACACTAGACATAAAAAATCGCTAATGTGTCCATGTTGATACTCTAACATATACCCTATGATTATTCTTATGGAAAAAAAAAACTATTCAGTATTAGAATTACGCTTACCAAACAACATGCGATCAGTTATGTTTAAGTTAAAAAAGTACTTACAGCTTTCCAGATGACTCTTCTAAATACGAATATTCCAAAATAGTTCAATTTTATATCCACAACACAACACAAACACAAAAACCACAAAGAATGAAATAACTGTAAATACTGTAACCTGAACTAGTTACTTCGTCCTTTAGATTACAGACAGTAGATGCTGGGGTTTCGTCATTTGCAATATCCCCGAGCGAGCGGTTTTCTTCAAAGGGGATGACATGAGTCACATCCGTAAATTGGGGTATTGTTCAAAAGGTAGTATTTCCTCAAGTTTGGATATTTCTCAAATAATTACATATAACTAAGGACTTAGTATCAAGATGTTTGAATAACACATATCCTAAAATTATTCATTCTTCGTTACCGTCGGAATTCATTGGTGTTGTTAATTAATGCTTACATTTTATTTTAATTTAGAGTACTATCCGATTGGTTGTCTGTATTAATTCTTTCCCACTGTTGTCCAATTTGGTGGGAAAGTCTATGCGCCGTTTTGTTTAGGGTAAGTGTTATTTCCGTTTTCGAATTCCGATTGCTGTTAGAGTATGGAATTCAGACAAGTGAAATTTTTTTTTTCAATTGATTCGTTATTTTCTGTATTTTACTTTTACAGGTCATATTCTAACAGAATAACTCAGCAGAATTAATAAATATATAAAGTATATGAGAAATTATTTTCCAACACTGTATATTTCTCATTAAGTCTTACCTTTAAGGTATCTATCTTATCCGGTCGCCTTTTGTTGTACGTAGGTGAGAAATCGTGTGTTTTGTTTCGAACTCTTGGTTTCCGTTGGGAAATTACCAATATAACTATTAATTTTACCTTCGATTCCTTGTGCTCTTAACCTATTTCTGTAAGTAGAATTTATTTGTGAATTATTTTCCCACACTGTTAATTTTCATTCATTAACCTTGTTTGTAGATAACGAACAAATAAGACTTTTAATTCAATGAATCTCTGGTTACTCTGGTTACTTTGTGGCATGAAATTTCACAAGGGAAAAAATGTTATCTTCCTTCTTAAATTTGTATAACACATCTACGACACCCAATTTGTTCATTTAATTTACATATTTTATTGAACGAAATATTATTTACAAATTATATTTACTGAATCTAACAATACAGAAAATAAATAAATTGAAAAATACATCAAAGGTTCTTCCATGGTTGTGGAATTGCCATTCTATGGTTTTGACAATGTGACTCTCATCTGAAAGTTAATTTTTCGTTTGGCGTTCGTCGGGAATTTATTACTGTAGTAAAATTAAGGGTTGTGTATTTATTTCTTTGAATCCAATATGTATACTTCAGAGAATTATGAAAAGCCCAGAATCTTTCGTTATGTTTCCAAAAGCATTTAAAAGTACACGGTATGTTTTCACGTTTTGGGCATCCAATTTCATTTAAATCAAGAACAGGCCTCCCTATTAACATCGTTAATGTTTTTGATTTTTCTCTTCCTTTGGCAAGTAATATATGATATTTGCATGTTGATTCTATCATCCAATCTCTTAGTTTGTCCAAAGCTAGTGAACCAATTTCCCACTTCAGCTGATGGTTATATTTTATTAACTAAGAATTCTGTTTTTTAACTCTTTCAGGTAATTCTTTCCAACTACAAGGTGATTTTGTCACTGCCTATCTTTCAGTAATTCCATCAGAAATACAAATTTCTTTAGGAAATAAATTTGAACTCTTATTTAACAAAAATTGTACATCAATTATCCCAATGATAACTGAAAATTCATATTTTTCACCCACTGTCGATTTTTCATAATCGTTTTCCTTCATTCTTCTTCTTCTTCTTCTTCTTAGATTACTTTATATGGCACCACAAATAAATAGTTATTTATTAGCTCTGATCGTATACTTTATGGTAACTTTCGTTTACAAAATTCTAAACAATTAGAACTTTTCACAAAGAAACTTTCAAAGAATTTGTGGCTCACCCATTATTTTTGCATTACCAAACACAAATCACAAAACAGCAGCTGCAGTGGATGAACGATTACCTTAAGTCCAAAGTCACTCGACTCTATGGTATTTTCTTATAGTACTGTTTACACTTACCATCCCCTACCCTGACCGTTCCTTCAAAAATGAACCTTTTGTGCAGATGACTCAACAACATGTTTTCACATGCTGTTGGATATACTGTTGGTGTGTTTTTATCTTACTTTGTGTAGGGAAAGGTAAAATTTGTATATGTGTTATCTGTAGAGTACAAACATTTTCTCTATGCCAAACTTTAAAGAAGTGTTAAAGTCACGTTTTGTTGGTTTAATTGGGTGCTTCTCTCTTTTTCTCTCTCTCTCTCTCTCTCTGTAAAATAACCAAATTCTAACAGTTCGGATTTTCGATTATGTGAACGATTTGTTTTCAGATAACTCAAATAATATTAATAGGTAGCATTAGACAATTTCTAAAATAATCAATACATGGATTTTCGTTTTCAACACTTTTTTCCTCACCTACGTACAACAAAAGGCGACCGGATAAGATAGATACCTTAAAGGTAAGACTTAATGAGAAATATACAGTGTTATAAAATAATTTCTCATATACTTTATATATTTATTAATTCTGCTGAGTTATTCTGTTAGAATATGACCTGTAAAAGTAAAATACAGAAAATAACGAATCAATTGAAAAAAAAAATTTCACTTCTCTGAATTCCATACTCTAACAGCAATCGGAATTCGAAAACGGAAATAACACTTACCCTAAACAAAACGGCGCATAGACTTTCCCACCAAATTGGACAACAGTAGGAAAGAATTAATACAGACAACCAATCGGATAGTACTCTAAATTAAAAATTAAATGTAAGCATTAATTAACAACACCAATGAATTCCGACGGTAACGAAGAATGAATAATTTTAGGATATGTGTTATTCAAACATCTTGATACTAAGTCCTTAGTTATATGTAATTATTTGAGAAATATCCAAACTCGAGGAAATGCTACCTTTTGAACAATACCCCAATTTACGGATGTGACTCATGTCATCCCGTTTGAAGAAAACCGCTCGCTCGGGGATATTGCAAATGACGAAACCCCAGCATCTACTGTCTGTAATCTAAAGGACGAAGTAACTAGTTCAGGTTACAGTATTTACAGAAATTTCATTCTTTGTGGTTTTTGTGTTTGTGTTGTGTTATGGATATAAAATTGAATTATTTTGGAATATTCGTATTTAGAAGAGTCATCTGGAAAGCTGTAAGTACTTTTTTAACTTAAACATAACTGATCGCATGTTGTTTGGTAAGCGTAATTCTAATACTGAATAGTTTTTTTTTTCCATAAGAATAATCATAGGGTATATATTAGAGTATCAACATGGACACATTAGCGATTTTTTATGTCTAGTGTGTGTGTGTGTGTGTGTGTGTTTAAGGACAGGTACTTTAAGTATATAATTAATTATTCAGAAAAACTCGAAACGCGAGAGCCATCACGACTTTCTCTAAGAATTCCCACACTTTAACAGGAAAGAAATACCCAAAATGTATTGGAAAATTAGTACAACCATCTATAGAAGGAAAAAAAAAATGTATGTTTGTGTGACATAGAATATAGTTAAATTAAATTATCATTCCAAACTTAATAACAACAAATATTCACGTCACGAATCCTAATGTTATCTTGATCTTGTCAAAAGTGTTCCACCAATCACGACACGATTACTTAACTACTAACTGCCGCCATCACGACTTACTCTAAGAATTCCCACCCTTTAACAGGAAACAAATACCCCAAATGTATTGGAAAATTAGTACAAACATCTATATAAAATAAAATAATAATAAAAAAAAAACCGTATGTTTGAGTGACACCAGTATATAATTAATTATTCAGAAAAATCTAATCACACCCGCCATCACGACATACTCTAAGAATTCCCACAGACAACAATGACGGATGTGTGTCACCCTGGGAAAATTCAAAGATATCTTATCTCAAAACATAGCCCACAATTCCATAGCCAAACCAAAATACCGCACAAAGACATAACGTCACGATTTTTATCTTATCTTGATCTTGATCTTTTCAGAAGTATCCACCAATGACAACACGATTACTTATACACTAATATATTTCCCTTTCCATTCAAAACAATAACGTCACTTATTTACAACTAACAAATGACGTCGCTTATCTACATCTCATAACAAACATTCGCGTCACGATTCCTTATCTTATCTTGATCTTGATCTTGTTTAAAAGTCTCCCACCAATCACGACACGATTTCTTATCCACTAATATCATCCTTTCCATTCAAAACAACAACGTCACTTATTTACAAATAACAAATGACGACATTTATTTACAAATAACAAATGACGTCACTTATCTACATCTGAAAACAACACACACCCACAACACGAATCCTTATCTCTACCATCACCCATAATTCCATACGCGAACCAAAAAAATCACCCATAATTCCATACGCGAACAAAAAAATCACCCATAATTCCATGCGCGAACCAAAACACAAGAACTGAAGCCATTCACACATATACCCTCAGTGAATTTCATGACTCATGAAGACACCCACACCGGAAGCATTTGGTCAGAACCGTCACCCCTACTATGAGCTGAAGCCATTGACACATATACTCTCAGGGAAAAGCCACGCCCACCGGGAGTATTTGGTCAGAACCGTCACCCATACTACTGGCATCCTATGCCAGAGAGGGATAAACCTAGAACCCTCTCTCTCTCTCTCTTTGTCATACTCTGGTTAAAATTTCCATGTTGCGTTTTGCAGTAATCATTTGCTGTTTTTATCGCTCTCCAAGCAGGATAAACGTTCCAGCTACTTTGATAAATTATACCAGAAATTTTACCTTCTGAAGTCCAGATAGTGAGATCATCGGAAAAGCCTTTGCTTCACATCCTGTACGGGATTCGAAACAGGTCTCAGCTAAAATGAAATATTACTGACTGAGCGGAATTAGAAATGGGAAACCATCTTGAGTTGTAAACTCAAATTGGCCATGACAATCCCCGGGAAGGTGGCCTTACTATGTGAACATCAGAAAGTCGAATTTCTGGGACAAATTATCGAAGTGGCTGGAATGTCACTACTTAAAACTTGAAATTAAATGATTGTGAGTATGGATTATAATACCTACTAGATTCATGCTGCAATTCCAAACAGCCAGAAGCACAGTCCAATTCCACGTAGTAAGTTGGAAGAGATGCAAAGGTCTATATTGCTAGCAGTGACTTAACAAAGAATTATCCGAATATTGGTTATAATCTTTGCTTATCAGTTCCAAATATGAGGGATGACATCCGTCATTCTACTCCTCTTTTCCAAGATCTGAATAGTATTTCTGATAGTGAGTCAAATAACAAAAATAATTATAACTCGAACGAAGGCTTTCATTCCACATTCTATTCAAAATCGCTATCACTATTTTATTTTTGTTCTGCAACAAAATGTGCAAAAACAATCAAAAAATAATGTATAAAATAAGACCAGAACTCCGATCGAACTCAACCCGCACCGCAGTGCAACATCTGCAAAAAAAAAAAATCCAAACCTGTGATCTAAATGCCCTCTTCTTCTTTTTAGGCCATTAGATGCAACTTTTACTCTTTATCCTTCCACTTCACACATCCAGATAATTCCATCATAACATTATCCAAAAGGTAGAGCAGACTTTCTTCTGGCTACAGTCTTCTCTCCCCAACTCCATCATATGGAACAACAGCAGCAATAATCAGAACAAATGACTGTATGCCTCCTTTTTTCGTCAGAAAGAGAGATATCAGAAGAACCCTTTTAGTGGTACTCAAAGCTTCTAAATTAACAACCATTCTATGTCGTCTTTTCAATCTTGCGTATGTTTAGCACTGCCATGCAATATGGTAGCAAGCTCATATTCTGCTATTTTTTAAAAAGTGATACAAATCAGCCATCAGTCTCTCATCTTATTGCTTTCTCTTCAGTCCTCCCAACAATCACTGAGAAGTTCATCAACACCCACCTAATCGATCTGCAATATGGGCTCCTTCACATTCGATTTAAAACACATTACTCTCTCTCTCTCTCTCTCTCTCTCTCTCTCTCTCTCTCTCTCTCTCTCTCTAGCTTTCGCCAATATGAATGCAGTTCCGTAATCCTTTCCGTAAAATATTCATATTTTTCGTACTATTATGATTCTATCATCATCACCATCATTATTCGAAACAACATATACAAAATGTCTAAAATCATTGTTATGATTTTACACATTTTGTATATGTTGCTTCCTTGAGTTGCTGACTCTGGGTGGAATAAGAAGATGCCCGTCATTTTTTCCCCAGTATTTAAATACCGGCATCGATACAAAAATATCGGTTTCCTGTACTAATTTAACGAATAATTGTTTGATTTATTCACATGAAGGTTATAAAATTGTCGTAATTTTGTAGAATCTGAACATGAAGATAATGATGATGATAATGAGGTTTTGTAATTATAGAAAAATTCTTATAGGTATTGTTCTTATGATTTGAATCAATGTTTATCTCCTCTTGTAACAAAACTAAGAAAGGTAGTTAGCATTTTTAGAAGCTCGCCAACCAAAAAGACAAATATTTAATTATATGGTAGCAGAATTCGATAAAGAAACTGTCTTGCAATTAGATTTCTAGATTCGTTGGAACAGTTTACTGTCCACGCTTGAAAGGTTTTTTTGAGTTGAGATATTATGTGCTTTAACTTGAACTTGTAATTTAACCGATTTAGATTCAAATCTTAATTTCTGTGCGGCTATATTTGCACTAATGCTTATACAGCTAGCAGTACAGTAGATGCACTTTCGCGAAAAAGCTTAGAAAATATGGTTAAAAAGGAAACAAGAATTTTGAAGATGATGAAATAAAGGGGGAACACCTTCAACTCTTCTCCGACTATAGTACACAGATCTTTCACACTAACTAGAATTTTGGGATTTATTCACAAAAAATGAAGCAAAATGGACTGCAAAAATTACAAAATAATGCTTTTAAGAGTCATCTGGGGAAAATACTTATGATATTAGCAGAAAGAATAACGAAATCATCAAAAAAAAAAAAAAACAGAAAGGGCGTTTCTGAAACTAATCAAATATGTACCAAATTTGGATCCAGTTTAAGCTATTTATGTTTTTTAGAAGTTCACTTTATTCAGACAAGCGGTATGGATGATTAATCATAACAAACTTTTGCTGCATCAATAGTTATATTTGTTTATTTATAGAATAACTGCATTTTAATAACTTTTTTTTCAAAATATTATTATCGTAACAAAAGTTTGATTTAATACTAGAATTCAAGAAATGACTTTTTTTTTCTTTACTTTATTGCACCTAATTGCCATCAAAGTTAAAGAAAATTTGTCTTTTGAATAGTAGTATCCGGATTCATAAATTAAAAATACCGAAATACTGTTATTAAGATTTTGACCGTATTGTGAATCATATCTGCAGCCTTTAAACTCGAATTTGAAATTCTTTCCGTTTCTTGTTAATAGATGGCGCCTGCTATGCTTCATTAAAATCTTTAAGGTAACTCATTGGTTCAGGATATTTATACTTATACGAAAGAAGTATAAATATTGGATTGAGTAACTAGGCGAGCATATAATTCAGCATTCATAATTTTCTATTTTATTTATGGTAACACAAACGTCCCTTGAAAAGATAAATTTATTTAAAAGAAAGTCAGTCCACTGATTTAAAACTTGAAATATTTAAAAAAAAATTAGAAAGGTCTTTACAAAACAAATACTGCTTTGTAAAGACATTTTTAAAAGCATTCGACTGTAGCCGGTCTTGTTTGTAGAGCATATACAGGGTGTTCGGGATAAATTTGACAGTTTCGTAAGGAAAAAGAAAATCTTCTTTGTATCTATTAAATTTAATGAATTGACAAAAAAACATTACAGGCAGAGTTAATTACAATACTATCAACAAGATTTACTCAAAATAACCACCATTAGCATCGATCACAGCTTCAATTCTGCTTCGGAACCTCGAACAAGCTGATGCTACAGTCTCCCTGGGAAGGGCCGCAAAAACTGTTTTAATTTTATCCATTAACTGGGCTTTTGTATTACTGGAAGTGCGATTGGTGTCTTTTTCAACTGCGTCCCATACAAAATAATCCATGGGGTTAAGGTCTGGGGAGTTTGGAGGCCAAACATTTGGACTGGTGAAGTCGTAGAAATTTTCAGACAACCATTTTTGACTTTTCCCAGAGGTGTGGCAAGGGGCCGAATCCTGCTGCCATACATACGGCCTACCATTGCCTACCCTTGTTATCCAGGGCTTGACTACAGTTAGCAACTCCACGAACAAAGCCCGAATTCCAATGCCAGGGTTCTTCAACACCTGTTCCTGCAGATTTGCGAGGAATTCTGCTGTACGAACGCAATCAGATCGTCTGCTAGGGATCTTTCTTCTTGCTACATCCTCGTAGTCACCATTGCAAGTCTCTAGTTCATGCCTGATTGTTTTTACTGTATTCAGGGAGCATTGGGCAGCAGTCGTAATATCCTTATTTTGATGGCGGGCACGAATCATCATGATACAAGTTATTCTCTTCCATGATTCAGGTGGGTTCCAGCTATCCATCCTTTCTGACATCTTGTATATGAATGAAGAAGGGTCCAAACTTTTAAATGAAGAGAAGTGTGTATTAATACATGTAACTTACGGAAAAATATAATTAATTATAAATATGTCAAATTTATCCCGAACACCCTGTAATTATAGCTGATCTAACCGTTTATTGCAAAAAAAAAGCGTTTCTGTCGCCTTATGTTTTATTATTGTAATGTATAAATTTTTCTCTTTATTCGGGTGTTTTTTCCAACATTATTACTCGACTTCTCTCAGTTTAATATAAATAACGAAATGTCATCGTATACAGACGTGAACAAGTTGAAATTCATCAAATTGAGTTGAAACATTAAAATAATTCTTCTTCTGTAAAGGAGCACTTTAGACAGTAAAAATTAATTACTGTAAATTATTTTAAATTTTCATTCAAATACATTTAGAATTTATAAATAAAAATAAATCCTCTATTCCCAAAGAGAGTAAGTAGATGGAGCTCCTTTAGGCCTAACCTTTTTGAAGAGAGATAACCCATCAATTCTTCACTGATAGCGAGCCCAAGGTTATCAGTGAATTAAAACATTTCCAGAGGAAAAGAGAGAGAGAGAGAGAGAGAGATTTATATATATTAACCGAGTTAAAAGTAGAAGCATCTGGTAGAGGGGAAAAACCTTTTTTGCACATGCAAGAGATAGACTAACCGAAAAAAGAAGAACTTAGAAAACATTTCCTCTAGGGAACGACTATAAAGATGTATGCTAGAAAGATGGTAGTCTAAAAACTAGAATCTTTCTAGCGCTATTGATGCAAACAGCCATTTCACACAGGGCTACAGTGGTGCCTAGAAGTTGGAGTTTATATTTAGAATTTTATGTTTGCTATTTTACATAAGGTGTATCTATTAACACTGGTGTCCATTACTCTTAGCAGTTGTGTATATATTAACAGTGGTATCATTTTTTCCCTCCTTGTTAAACTTGCCAAACTACTGTTTTCCCTAGGGAATCCTCTAGAGCAGCTCTTCCCAAACTGTAGGCTGCGACCAAAACTGTAGGTCGAGGGAGCCGTGAAATAATGAAAACAAATTTAAAATATTTTAAAACTAAGTAGATATATTTTTATCTTAAAAGAAACGTATTTAATTTTTATTATTTATTATTTCTTTTTTGTTATTTTTTATATTTTAATGGAAAAAATCGCACATTCGTGTTGGTTCACAAATTTATTACGTCTGTATTACGATTTTTTTTTCCGATGGGGCCTTGAAATATTTTAATTTTTCCAAAGGGGCCTTTACATCCATGAGTTTGGGAAGCAAACTTTCTAGGGGAAAGTTTGTCCAGTCGGAGAGGCGAAAATCTAAATTTTCGGAAGAAAACCATTCCATCACTGTATGAAACCTTCAAGTGAAAAACCCTGTTGAAGGGTGTTTGGATCCTAGACAGCATTCGAACCCAAGTTTGGTCTTTCCCACCTAAGTGCTTCGTCGAAACCAACTGAGCTACGGAGGCTTTTCTTTAAATTATTAGAATTCTTGTTAATATATAATTATTTTTTATTAAATAATTAGAAAAGTGCCGTTGAGAGATATCTGAGATCAGGGTAATTCACAAAGTTTAGGTAAAAACAGCACATTGTGATCCAGTAAATTTTCTTCAAAAACGGGCTGAAAAAGTGAATTTGTGGTATTTATGCCTCTACTTGTGAACGATGAAAGATTTTACAATAATTTTACGTTTTTAACTTTTTTTTGAAGTTATTATGACACAAATTTTTATAATTGATAATTATTAATTTAATTATTTGTAATTGTTGTTTGATATCATTTAATGGTGAATTAAAATATGTATAGTTAAAATGCTGTATTTTTTTTTTTTTGTCCGTTTTCAGGAATCGAAACAGCTGCAGTGATTAACTGTTTAATGCCAGTAAACAATCTCTAAAGATTTGCCAATTTCCACATTAATCTTAGTCATTATATCCGCTCAATTCTTGGCTTTCCCCCCCACCCCCCTTGTTGAGACAATAACACTATGAAAGACAGTCGACGTAATAAGCATTCATGTTCTTTAAAAAATGTCTGGCTTTTATTTTAGGTCATATTTATGACCCTTGTTTTCGCTAAACATTCCTTCCTGGTTTTGATGGGAAGAGGGCGTAATATAGATGAACGTTGACGCCTCCTACAGTGGGTAGGGGGCGTCACCGTTCACCTTCATAACTTTCGTGATTACTCGATTCGAAGCTGGCAGAGTTCGTTCTTTTCCTTACAGGCATATCGCACTATTATTTATAAGCAGGAATATTTTTTCCTGTCGAGTTTTTATCCATGGATTTCTTGTCAAACTCCGTACATCAAGACACCTTCATATTAGTGTAGTGAAAAATGATTTCTTTGTGTGCGTGTGTTTCGTCTCATGTAATTTGTTTTCATACACTGACGAATAATTAAATTCAAGAAAACAGAAATGTTAACGAAATTCCTACGAGATTCATTTCATTCGCATCTTTCATTTCACATGGACTTAATTTAGTGTAGAAGGATCGCAGAAGAATCATTTCAGCATTTGTAATTGAGAATATATGGTGTGAACCCCCCCCCCCCCCGTAGTGTTTAATATCCGATGATAATTCACGAATAGTGCTGTGCTAAAATTTCATTTTACTTTCAAAATATGGAAGATGAATTAAAGATAATAGTTGCATTGAAAAGAATAGAAGTTTTACTATAGAATTTAAAGCACCAAGAGTTGAGTAAAAATTATATTTTTGTATATAAATAGTCTAATTCTGAGCGCCAAATAAACGTTAATTAGCTTTTAAATGAAGTAGAAAAAAATAATTTCGCTTAATTTGGTATAACACTATTCATTACATAGTATATAACGGCTAAACAAACATTATACTACTTATGATAAGCATTGTGCTGGAAGTATATCACGCACTCCTGAACGAGAGTTTGATGCCAAAGAAAGCTCATTCCATATCGCGAAAATGCAAATACACTACCTGATGTATTATCAGGTCACCCCTAGAGTTAAATAGGTTTATCCCTCAACCGTCGTTTCTGTGAAACAAAGAAGATCATATCTGACGTTAGTAGTGTTGCGGGTGTGTGCTAATTTCGGAATAGTGTACTGAGAAGTAATTAACAGTGGGTATCGTTGTTACCTGAGCATTTCATTTAAGCCTATTTTAATATTCTGGTAAGATTTTAATGTTTATGTGTTAGATAATGTATTCAGTTTTAGGTTTATTTTTTCAACACGAAGAAACTGGTAATTAAAGAAGCCGAAATGCTCTGTGAGAATTATGACTCCAGTGGATTCGATAAAGCTACATTTTATAGCAGCACTATTTAAGTCGAACGGCTTTAATTAATTTTGAAAATGTTTTTTCAGCAAGTAAATCCGAATTTAAGCGTAATCGTTACAGTAATTTCAAAGGACTGCTTTTGAAAACGTTCTGGACACAAACTATGCATAATTTGATTCTTTTTTTTTTTTTTTAATATGTATGACGTTCATGTTGATATCCAATATTGTTGAGATATTAAAGTTAGTAAATGGGACACCGTGCTTAAAAATAAAATGAAACTGTTTATTTGCTAAACTGTTAGCATCAACGTGACGAATTGTGTCTAATCAAAATGCCGAATTTTAGATTTTTTTTTACATAATACTCAATGCATATTCATTTGTGGAACATATAAAATGTTCCCTCCTTAGTGTAGAATAATATTGCCCACTGAATATTTTCACATCTAATGTAGCGGTTAATATTCTGTTATTGCTTACCTTCTGTGTCGATTTTTGTTGATGCATTATGGGTAAGATGTATCTTTTCTGATTACGAGGAGACTTTTTGCCTGTTTAAATAAAATTGTGCATTTCCCCGTAAATATATCATTTATTGATCGCTACGTTTTTTCCCGCAGTTGTAAAGATAGGGGTGATATGAAACCGTCTTGTGTTTTCACGGAGTTAAAATATTAGCTGAAGAAACTGACTTTTAAAGGTAAGTGGAACCCTCACAACAGATTAATTATTCATTTACTTAAGCTTTGCAGCCTGGTGGCATAAAAAAATCAGGAAAACAATAGATAATAAAGACAGTAGTAAATTACAAATGCAGTAGCAAAATAATGGAATTTGACTCGGGCCTGTGTTACTTTATAAACTGGCATGGCCTTTTTTTTTTTTTAGCGTAGCGTACATCGTTGATAGGACAAACATTTCCAAACATCACAAGGAATACTTTTGTAGCCTAAAACCTTTTCCTACTGCAAGAACACAGCCATTAACCCACTGTGCAGAGAACTACATCACCCTTACTGATGAATTCGAATTTCTTCGATCCACAACATGCCACAGACTTTCGTTACACAATTGGCATAAACAATTTCTTTTAAGTCCATCTTGAGTGTTTTGTATCATTATTCTGATGACTAAAGATACTTGCACACATAATTCAGGTATCTGCATTGCAATAATACATCTTATGTTAAGTATTATGTACGGATGAAAAAACAAAGCAGATACTTCTTACCATATTAAATCTCGTAAGAAGTAGCTGCGTCACGCTTTTACTATTACTATGCATTCGGAGAATATTGTCGCTACAACGATGAAAATTAACAACTATCTATGAGACATACGAACCAAGAAAAGTTTTAAAAAATCAGGAAACACGAACTTCTGTTTGCATGTATACAATTCGATACTATCAGTGCATCGGAGAGGCATTATTAACCAAGCTTATCTCCTCCCCTTGTATATTTGTTTAGCAGTCTACAACGCGAAAAATATATAGTTGAGTGTTTCGTGAATAGATATACGAAATAAATCTCTCTCCATCCATCACTGATTATGCTCTCTTATAAATGTATCAACTCTCTACGTTAAGGTAAATTATAATTTCAGGTTAAGGCGACATTTATATATTTTATCCTTATTTTGGACCTTTCTACTATCCTTATTTTGTACCTGCCTTATTTTTATACTTGAAGAACGCTTTAAGCAGGTTTTGTTTCTGTATCACATTAAAAAGGAATTCACATCTGCCTTATTTCGAAGTATTTCTGAGTTTTCGTGAATAAAGGAGGTGTGGGAAATTTAAGTGTTTAAGCATTGGGTATAGTCAGCAATAAATAAATGAATAAATAAACTTTATTCCAGTTATCATTTTCTTACAAACGATGCCGCATGTTTCTTAAATTATTTTTCTTCCTGTTCTAAAAGCAACATCAACACATCGATGTTCTGTTTCCATTCGCAGCGGTAACCATCAAAGGAAAATAAATAACACTAAATCAAAATTTGCTAACCTCAACACTTCCTTTTAGCACAGCACTCGCGTTTTTAAATTAGGGCTTAATAATTATGCCAATATTTAAGTGGATCAATGATAAAATTATTAATTCGAAATGTTTAAAAATTGTTATGAGTAACTCCAAATATCAAAAAATATACTTGCGGGATTGATTAAAAGCAAAAAAACGAATGTCTGTAACATCCAGCTATTGGAATACACGTAGACAATGATAGCCCATTTAGAGAGCGGGGGGGGAAAGCATTCTCTTAAATCAGTCATTACACAAGAAGTAATGACTTATCGTCAGATTCTTTCATCGCATGAAAACAGAAGTGTAGCCACATAAGTTGCTCTGAAGTATCCAAATTTAGTTCTCGAGAATCCAGTTTTTTCGATTTCTGCACTGCCACAAGAGTCATTGAAGATTGCTCGAGGTTAAACTCCTATGCGTGCCACTTCAGTTCAAACTGGACTTAATGTTTACTGAGATTCACAATCTGCACATATAACATGTTAATTTCCATCCACGAAACGTATAGTACTTTTAATACTGTCAGTGAACGAATGGTTGCATAATATGCGAATCCTATAAAGATACAAACATTTTTAAGACAGTGAGGGAACATAGTATGATATTTCTCACCAAATATAAGACCATCTAAAGACTTGCGAAACATCTATGCCACAGTAGAAGTGAAACCCACAGCCCTGTTGTTGGAGATGTTATCTATCAGGCAGATTTAAGGAAACTATTTAATAAAAACAAACATATTGTGTATCTGAACAAAATGATCTAGTTTTCCTGACAAACGATGAGTGTTGTTTAGATTAAGTCTTCAAGCTTTGAAACCGTCTTATAAAGATTAATGATCTATCGTCTGTACTTCACATTTCCCTTTTTATTGTTATTTTCTTAGATTACTTCGTTTTTCATTTCATTTTCTTACATATTCGGCTACATTATATATTTCATCCAGCATTTCTTTCTTATAAGCCTTGTAGTTACTACTAGAATTAAATATTAATTTTGTGTCTCTATGCACATTGTATCCCAAGGGCCAGGTTACGTTCTGTTTAAACTCAACAGCATTTCATAATTCAGCGATATGCTACATGATGAAATATATCCACGACATTATTAAAGAACTTATCTCTGTGACATGGCAATATCTCCCATAGTATGATTTACTACACACACACTGCTTGAAAAGAATTCAAATGACACCCCGTGGGCAAGGTGTATCATGCCATGGAACGAGTCACGTGTTTGTAGTCGGTATAAATTCGAGGAAAATGATGCTCCCAAGTCAGTGCAACTAAGTCCATGGAAATGGCCGCGAGAAGGGAACTGACGGAGTTTGAAAGAGGCGTTGTAATAGGATGCCATGTTGCACGCTTATCTGTTCGGCAAATTGTTGACAAATTGGGCCGTCTTAGGTCAACAATTAATGATACCATACTGAGAAAGAAGCTCAGGGAGTCAAGTGCTACTCGCAATGGATCCACCACACTCACCGAACGTGACTGTAGGGTGCTACGAACGATGATACGCAAAAACCACCATTCGTGGTCGACGGGTTAAATGCTTAGTTCTGGGCATTGACTGGAACGCAAATATGCACAAAAAACATTCAGAACCGAGGCTCGCAACATGGTTTTCTATGGTAGTACTGCAATATGCAAGCCCTACATTACCCAAACCAACATGCAGCGTAGTCTTCAGTGGTGAAAAGAGCGTGTACCGTGGGATACGGAAGCTTGGAAAGCTATGTTATAGAGCGATAAATCACACTATATCCTCTACCGAGCAGATGGACGGTGTGGCGGATGCCCGGTGAAATATACCGGCATGAATAACTTGAACTGAAAAATTCGGAGGTGGTGTAATGGTACTGTATGGTCCTGTTTCTCTAGGTTTGGCTTCAGGTCTCTGTTTGTGGTGCCACAAACATTGAACTTCGTAAGGTTGAACAATGCAATACTAAGTACTTTGTGGTGTTTCTGCGGAACTGACCATTGTTTCTTTCAACCAGACAATGCACTGTGTCACAAGACTGCTGTAAGTGCGTAGTTCGTGGACATGAACGTCACCACACTTGACTGGCCTTCAGTCAAGTGTGGTGACGTTCTCATGACGTTCAATAGGGTTGAAAGCCCTGATTTCAACCCTATTGAACATCTGTGGGATGAACTGAAGCCCTGGGTGATGCGATGAGGTCAAAGGACGTTCACCCCACAACAGCCCATTACCTCTTTACATGTCCACAGGAAGAATGTCCAAAATTCCCATTGATCGCTATCGTACGGCTATTTGTTCCTAACACTATGGTGTCAGTTGATTTCTTTCCAAGCAGTGTGTGTGTGTATTAACAAGCTGTATTTGTGGGTGTCCATCTTTATATTATTGAAATAAATTTGGTTTTAACTAAATTTTAATTTATTCATAAAAGAAATGACATTATAAATTCCAAAGTCTAATTATATAAAGCTATAGTATAACAGAAAAGTTATACTATAGCTTTTCTGTAAGTTCACCTGCTCAAAAAAAAAAAAAAAAAAATAGTGCTAAACCGCGGTGTTTTTTTGGAAATAAAAATCAGATTAGTATTTCGAACGATATAAAAGGGAAGAAGTAATGGGTAGAAAAAATGAAATAAACTCTGCCCATATCGCTATAGGAATAAACATATTCAATTGCATGCCTCGCAACGTAACTCTTAGGTGTTATCTTAATATGAGCTACTAACACTAAGAGTTAGATGTTAGCTTAATATAGAGTATTTGGAGTAAGGAAATCATGAAGACATACCCAGGAATGTTAAGTAACGATAAAACAGAATGAGAGATGTGAAAATGAAACGATGCAGGAAAATATAAGAAAACGTTTTGTGAATAATCGGAACAATAAGATGGCTGAGTAGAAAAAGATGCAGAAATTTACTACTTAATAAGCTTTCCTCAGCAGTCAATGTGCTTAAGATATTAAGTTACTGCTTAGTGAAAAAAAAAAATTTTTTTTTTTCGTTTTGCAAAACAGTGTGCAAGACAGCAGGCGGTATGCTGACACTCCTGTCCTTGAAGGTTCAATTACACGACTCCCAATATCGCACACCAACGTTTATAACACGCTTGAACTGGTGTTTTTATGGAGCGGTGTGGTCATAAACTAGAGCGAAACGGAACTTCAGTTATTACAACACCGCCTTTGTCCTCTCCAGTAAGAAAGATTTAATTTCTCAATAGTTAACAGTTCAGAATTTTCATAATTGTCTAAGTAACTTGATCATCCTGCTTAACTTACAATTTCCCAGAGTTCGATAACCAAACATCCAGTTATATTTTAACTTTTTCATTAAAATCATCCTAAGGTCAATGCACGGACTCATTTCCTTGTTTGCAGTCTCTTTTTCTATCATATAATGAAAGCATAAAATCGAGGGGTGGGGACACGGCCATTTGAGAGCTATTTATCGAAGATAACTGTAAAGAGAATGACTTCTTTGAAGAGGTCGCCAGATTTCAAGTATTCAGTACTTCAGATATGGAGAGAGTAGCGTATTATACGCCATTCAGCGAAGAGTTGGCAAGAAGAGGTTTAACAAGCAATGTTTTATTATATTTTTAGCTGAACTTTTTCTGTTACATTGAATGTAACGGAAAAGATTCAGCACTGCATGTGTAATTTTTTTGTTTTTGTTCCATAAAGTCAAGAAAATGTAATTGCACATAGACTGCTACTACGAATTAAAGTAATTTGAAGTAAGACATGAAATCATTCATAATATAAAGATTTTAAAATACAGAGGTATTACAAAAACTAAAGCGCGCTAAAATATGAAATATTTTCCCCTATTCAACAGAAGATTTGCTGAGTAATTTGGATTTGCTGTAGACAAACGATTTGAAGTTGATTATCATTTCCAGAATATAAACATTTTAAATATGGCATATGAGATGTCGATAGAGAAAATCAAGCGATTAAAAATAAAAACTATATGACAGAAACATAACTGCTTATTCACGTTTACTGACCTGATATTACATATACATACATGAACACATGTACGTGATCAAGACAAAAAAAATATACAAGAAAAAAAAATCTTTATATTAAATTTAGGCAATACTGAGCTAGATAATCCGAAAACAGTGCGGTAGAGGCTAAACAGAATTTTTGTCAAGCCACGTTAGGTTTCCAATAAGCAAAGCGAAATGAAAATCACCTACAAAAGACATTAACAAAGATAGATGCCCATGGTTGGATTCGAATTCTCCTCTTCCTCGGCGTGTTGGTCGCAGAGAGGAGACGATATCCAATTGGACCAAGCGAACCAACTAAACTGCTTGATAGAATGCTCATTCATACGCCCACGTTGGAATCGGAATAATACTGAATCATTTCTAGCTCATTTACTAAAATAAAATAACTATAAAAATAACTAACAAGGCTTCATAATCGGATATAACTCATCCCTGAAAGAACACAAACTCCGTACAGGGAGAACCACATCAGAACTGAAGACAGTGATCGGTAAATGAAAACAATTCTCACAAACTCACATGTTACTGTATCGACAAGTATATGCCCTCGTCTCAGTGAAAACAAATAACACTCCATTTGCAAATCACTCTTCATGTTAACCTGAATTGTTGACAAATTGAAATAGTAATGTCGTTGATTGCGTTGATATGTAGCTGATTATTTATTCAGAGTATATCTTGAAGAGCTACAGTTTTCTGAATTGTTTTCTAAGTAGAACACTATAAATGAAAATTTTTTTTTCAATAAGTAGCGAAGAATTTTAATGTTATCCTATGAAACTGTAATCAATGTTTATTATAAATTAAACTGATTGTTTTGTAGGAAAATATTGTTATAGTGAATTAAATAACCCGGTGTTCGATTGGCAATTATATTACATGTTTAATTTAAACATTAAGTAATAACGGTGACTCGCAGATATTCGAAACACAAGAGAACTATAATAGTTCTCTTATTTTATAGTTCTCTTGTATTCGAAACACAAAAAAACTATAAAATAAGATTCATAGTATGATACTTACTTTTTTCAGCATATATAATCACTATTTATTTTCCCTTTATTGACAGTTTAATTATTATAAATACCGCAAAAAAATATAGTTGCACTCTAGCTTGGCCATTGACTACCTTACCTTATGCTCGAATAGCATGAGAGACTAATCATTTGATTTAAAAGTTAGGTTCATTAATACAGGAAGGAAATACTTGAACTCAGATGCTGAGCAGTGACATTTTAGAGTTGCTGAAGAGAGAAATGATACTGCTGGTGCATCGAATTCGTTCATATATCTGCTTTTGCATCAATAGCATACTTATTCTGAGTTTTAACAATTCTTCTTTTACAGTTAACAGCAAATGTTTGTAGTGCCTCCGTTTTCAAAGACCATTTCACCATCCTTTTCTTGGTCTTCCTCTATTTCTTTTTTCTTTGGTATCCAGTTTACTTCTTTAAAAAAAAAAATCCGTTATCCTGTATTCTGTCTATATGGTTATTCCTTTCTTTCCGTTTTGGGATCCAATCATTTATTGGCTGTATTTTTCTCCGAGTTCCGAATTTTGTTTTAATATTGTTGCATTTTCATTTTTTTTAATGTTTTTACATCAGCAGTTTCATTGATTTGTTTAATTTTTGCAAGTTCTGCTGCATATGTCAATACTAGTCTGATGCTCTTTTTCCTTAATCGATTCTTATTTTTGTTTCTTTGCTTATGTTCTTATTCTTCGAGATGAAGCTGTTGAGACATCCAGATATTCTGCTAGCTTTTATTGCATAATCTTGTACCTCATTTTGTGTAATGCCCTAAATGTTTATTTCTATTCCTAAATATTTAGTAATTAATATTTTTAATGTTTGAATAACTTTCGTAATCATTTTCATTTTTTTTAAATATTTATAAATTTCATTTACGTAATAAGTAATTGAAAAAGAGTTACGGAGCTTAAATAAGACAGAGTTGTCACTCAAAGTTTGAGAGAAAGAAGCTTCTTCAAACATGAAATTCTGAAGATTATTATTAATGCAGCTGATGCTTAGACATCGCTTACCACCTGTGGAAAAGTTCATTCGATTCTTAACAACCAAGGAATATATTGAAAGTGCCACTAGTGAGCTCAAATACTGTACTCAGAAAATTTTATGCTCTCCTTTTACATAATGCTCATCAAGAGTAGAAGCAGTAGCTCTTATCAAGTACTGTAGTATGTCATTGACTATCCTTGTTACAAAGAATCATTAGGATCAATATTTGACCTCCTGTAGACGTTCTAAGTGTATCTGCCAACAACATTTCTTCAAGAGGCGCTAAGATAGGGCCTACTAAATTTCAAAGCGTCAAATGCAATCAATAAAAAAAAATTGATTAACCACTTTGAAAATATTAAAAAAAAAACTTCCCGGAAATATCATTTTTCTTCTCCTCGTCTCAATGTTTACCCGCCGATCCATTTTGAAATATTTGTTTCTAATGCTCCTTAAGGTCCTAAGAAAAAATTAGCCCGTTGAATTAATCTTCGCCAAATATTTTATAAGTCGCACCTTCATCAGATTTCGATCAAATTTAGAATGTGGTTCAGTACGCTAAGTAAAGTCATCTCCTATATCAGCCCAAACGAGCTGAAATGAAGGGATTGTTGGAGGGGAGTGTAGACACTTATACAATGCCACATACTTTTGAACTACTTGCAAGTAAATTTGAAATGTAGCTGGCATTTGCTGGAACATTTTTCTCCCGGGATGAAGGTGGGGTTGCAAAAGAACTTGACGCATTTACCAAACATCAAAGCTATTATGGCTGATAACATGATTTTAATTGCTAAGAATGCAAATTCCTTCTCAAATATGAGCAATAGTAGTAATAATAATTAGCTACTTACAAATGCAGCCGGTTTGATGGTTACGATGTGTTCATGAGAAAGATTATTTAAATAGCCTAACAGATAACGAAAGCTGCATGTTTTGTTTTCTCTTTTAATTTACTAGTTATTTTCGAAATATTTATAAGGGATTTTTTCGGCTATATTACTTTTAAATACATTTGTTACAAGAATACACATTTTTTTACTGATATTTTTTACTCTCACCTGAACTCTGAAAATATCTTAAAAATTTTCATATAACATCATTGTATGTAAAATACCAACTAACAATAAACTTCTGAAGATGTACATTGCTTAAAAAAAAAAGGTGGATTTGCCAATTTTCAAGGCATCTTAACAGTAAGACAAGTCCAGCATGGTACAAAGAAAAAATGCACTAAAAAAGCAGAGAATTATATTTTTATTGAGAATTGGATCTAATAATTGTCTAAACGAACTTATGAATGCATATATTAGATTATGTATGATTATATGATTAGTAGGCGAGTAAATTATAAAGAGTGAAAAACTCGGAAACAGATACTGGTAGCAGTTATTTCAGGTATGTTAAGTAAACAGAAACAAAAGCTGCGTTCGTAAGAACTATTTGAGTAACTTTTATCGTTAGGAATGTATGAGGAACATTCTGGAGCAGGTCTGTGGCCAGAAAATATACACCCACTTAAATTCATGAGACAGAATGCTAGCAACAATTTTTCCGCCACGAAGTGCAGTGACAAAAGAACCTTTGTCAGAGATTTTTTTTTTTTTCAAAACTTTTTCTAGGTTGATGGTGTTAGTGAAATATTTCGCTTTGTGATAAACGTTAGCACATCTTAAGTGGAGAAAAACTTATAAGTTAGTCTGGATGTTTTATTCTGCAGAGATAGATGAAGAACAAAAAAAAAAAAAAAAAAAAAAAAAACGTCATAAATTTACGAAATACCTTTTCAGTTTACTTGACAAAGTGTTATGGATGAAGAAAATACGTAAACCCGGTGTAATTTATTTTAAATAACATTCGTGCGTCTCAGAAATCCCAGTACCAAGCTGTTATCCCAAAATAAAAGATTGAGATAACCATTTGAATCTGTCTTGGCTAAGCCAAGGTAGCAGAAGGAACCATCTTGTGATATGTGTTGACTTGTCATCAGAAACGCCAAACGTAAAAATGAAACAGGGAATTACATTCATTTTTGTTTGTATAATATGAATAGTGTTAAAGCACCTTGTTTTTATTCTACTCGAAAACATTCATTCCTTTCTCACATATTTGGCAACTTTGATTTACTTGATAAAGATGACCAAAGGATGATTGCTGTATCTGAGGTTTACGAATAGTTTGAAGTTCTGATTTATGAAGTATTTTTCTTCCTAACATGGATTTAGGTCAGGTGGCCTGTTTCGGTCTCATGCCATCTCATTCGTGGGCTTCCGATTCTTCTTTTTCCGCTTATTTTATATTTGTATAATATTTTCAGTAGTCTGCTTTTGTCCATTCGATTTAAATGTTCTATTCATTTTAGTTTGTACTCTTATTTAGTAATTAATTGGTTTTATATTCAGAGATTGTAAAACTTCTTTTATTTTATGGTCCCAGGTTTGTGTTTTTCATCTTTCCTTTTTATAGTCCATGTTTCGCTTCCGTATAGTAGAGTTGGGTTTGACAAGACATTATATAGTCTGATTCTAATGTGTTTTTGTACTAGGGATGACTTAAATATATTATTTATTATGCCATTTACTTTGACAAAGTTTGATATTTTAGTGTCTAAGTCTTTTTCTTCTTTGTATGATACATCACATTCCAAGTATCTGAAAGTGTTTACTTGTTCTGGTATTTCATTAACTATCACTATTTTACTTCTTATTGGGTTTTCTCCTTTAAATGCCATTATTTTTGTTTTTTCTTTAGATATTGTCATAGTATATTGTTTTGAGATATCATTTAATGATTTTAATGATCTTTGTAAATCATCTTCTGATGTAGCTAATACTGTTTGATCATCTGCAAATAGCATTTGTGGGGTTATTTGTATACCAAATAGGTTATACTGTTTCCAGATTCCAGATTGCTTTTCTATATATATATATATAGAAAAGCAGAGGTGAGAGGTACATCCTTGTCGTACTCCTCTTGATATATCTTACCATTATGAGATGTATTCTAATTTAACTGCTATTTTATTTCCTGTATATATTTCTTGAATGGATTGTAAAAGTTGTTGGTTTGGTATATTTAAATCGGTTAATATTTTAAACAATTTTTGTCTACTAATTTTGTCAAAGGCTTTTTTATAATCAATAAAAGCCATGTGTGTTTCTTTTTGAAATTCTCGTCTCTTTTCTATTAATTATTTTAGAGTAAAAATTGTATCTAGCAGGATCGGCTTTTCGGAAACCGTTTTGTTCTAGTAGTTTGCCCTCTAAAATACTGTTTAGCTTCTCTTTTAATATTCCTGCATATATTTTATATCCTGTATTTATCAGACTAATTCCCCTATAGCTATTGCAATCGTCTTTATTTCCTTTTTTATAGATTGGGATAACCAGTGCTTTTTTCCAAGAGATAAGTTTTTCCAGACATCCAAACCAAATTAAAAAATTTCAGAAGTCTTGCATTAAATTTCTCACCTGCATTTTTGTATAGTTATATATTTATATTGTCTTCTATTTTTCATCTTCTTTATTGCATTCTTCAGTTCTAACATTTGATTTACTTTTTTATAAAAGTGACCAAAGGATGACTGTTCTGTCTGAGGTTTGAGGAAAGTTTGAATGAAGTTCTGATTTATGAAGTATTTATTTTAAAAAATCGTTTCTTTTTTCAGAGTGTAAGTTTCAGAATTGTACTGAAGAAAATGTTCAAAATAATAAATTCCACTTAAAGCCCCCCCCCCCACACACACACTTTAATTTCTGATGAAAAAAATGTTAGGAATAAAAGCAATAATTCCCAATGTGTAAAAGAAAGTAAGCCAAATACTGAGGTTGTTGAAGACTGGCTAAATTTAGCAACAGCTAATTTTCTGAAATCAGTCGAATTCATTTTAGTAGCATTCCTGTTGGTGCTCATAGTTTCCAAAGAAATTTACATTACAAGCAATTACAAGAGTTTTAATCAATTTTAACCGTCGGTAGATAGTGTTTCCGCTCTCCAACCAATTAGACTATGGATTCGAATCCCTGCACAACTATTGACTAGAAAATGTCATTGGGTGGTTGGTTAATTCGATCGCTCAGTGCAAGACCACCAACCCCGCTTTTTTGGAGGTTGGAAGATTTCATGTTTAGTCTATAGAGCAGGGGTGTACCTGATATTTAATCCGTATATAATCCGGCTACTTCTTATATGAATCCCGTCCAACAAAAGATTAATCACCTGAGCGAGATTCCACCCCCCCCCCCAAAAAAAAACAGCATCTGCGCATAAATTGCAACTTGGTTCACAGTTGACGTACTGGATATCTTATATATACTTCTACATGAAGTAGATAATAGTTGCGGAATAAATCATCCACATCGATTGTGAACGATGCTACGATATATGGTGGGGGTATATTTGTATACATATATAAGGGGGAGATATTGCAACGTTTCACTTTCTTCTTCCCCTTACAGTTCCCCCACTCCCTCCATGTTTGATATAATTAGTGCGAAATTGTCCGCGGACTTTAAAGAGCATTTAAAGCCTGATAAGTCATCGCTGCATGATTATTACTTTTAATATTTTTTATTATTATGAGTTACTTGGATACGCTACTTTAGTCAGTACTATGACGCTTGATCTTAGATTGCGTCTGTATACAATTTAGTTCAAATCTCGCACAGTTACTTAACATAACTAACACACACGCTGCCAGTCTTGTACGAAAATCCCATCTGTCACGGAGTAGAAACAATCCACCTGTTAGAGAACTGTAATCACAGCGACATCCTCTTCTAAACGATTACCTAACTGGAGACTGATAAATCCAAAATCCTTATCACAGTTCTATCAGTTTTTATTATTGTTTTATATCCAATTATTTTATTAGCGTGTGTGTGTCTACTTGATGGTAAACATTTACATGTATTAAATAGTTATATTAAGAACGACATTTCTGTCTGTAAAATATGCTGGAGAATGCATATTTCACAGACTATGTCTTAAGTCAATAAGTCTCGTAGTGGAAAAAGGGTGAAAATCTTTTTGTAAATTTCCAGATCTGATTGGTGATGTTATTTTTCTGCAAGCAATTGATCGCCTGAATGTTTCGACTTAAGTATGTTTTGTTTCTTGTTAAGATGAAGTCGAGAAAGTAGTTTCAGAATATTCCCACAGTGGAATATTAATCATAGCATTGTTGAGTTATGGAATATGTGATTATAGAAACTTCATCCTTAACTGTATCACATGAGAGTACGAAGAATGGTTAGCTCACATTAAATTAAGGTTTCTTCGGCTGTACTTCCAAACAATCGCATTAGAAACTTTATTTGGCTTTCGTTAAGAAATTTTGAATGTAACCAGCTACAATGAAAGTGTAACGTCAGTATTTCCAGTAACGTTTGTTAGGTACGGGTATTTCAGTGGAATTTCCAACAAAGTAGCCATTTTACGAGTAAGTGATCTGTGCAGCTTATCTCATTTTCTGAAGACATTCTTTTAGTGAATGTTTCGCTTACCAAATTTAATTCGAATTCGTTGACTCATTTAGACAGTCGTGCTAGATTAACGAATAGACATTCACATAATTATTTTGGTGTTTTGCAACTATCGAAGAAATAATTTTTATAAGGTTCCTACGGTTAGATTTATTGAAGAAATTGAGAACACAACCATAATGACACGAAGCTGTGGAGTTGAATTAGCCTCGAAAATGAGCAATACATGAAAAGGAAATTATCATTGCAAATCGTTTTGACAATTAAATGTATAACAAAAAGGGAATCTTTTAATGACTCTTCAATCTAGGACTCTTTGAATGACAAAGACAATGGTATTTGGTGAGAAGAACATGAAACAAAAGATACAAGTGGATGGAATTGATATAGAAAATGTAGAACAATTCACATATTTGGGAAGTAAAATGACATGATTTGGGCTGTAAAAAAAGAAATAAAGATCATGATTGCAAAGAGAAGAACAAATCTTAAGGCCATGGATAATATCTGTAAAAATAAAGTGATCAGCCTTCAAACAAAACTGAGAGTGCTGGAAACATGCATCTTTAGAGGTGTACTCTATGGATTTGAAACGTGGGTGATAAATAAGGAAATCAAGAAAAAATATTTTGGCATTTGAAAGAACTTGTTACAGAAAGATTCTAAGACTAGGATGGCTACAGAAAATCACAAATGAAGAGCTTTATCGGAAGATACAACCAAAGGAGAATCTAATGCAGAAGATTATAAAATGGAAGCTGCAATTATTTGGACACATCTGCAGAATGAGTGAGGACGCGAAGATAAAGACATTCATGTTTGGTATTATGGATGGTGTAAACACAAGAAGTAGACCATACAGAGAATGGATAGACGACATAAAGGTGAAATGGGCGTACAGAAACTGCAACACTGCACTGGATGAAGATAGCCAAGGAGGAATCGGACACCAACGGGCAGTGAGTCCGTTGGTCGTGATGATGATGAGTTTTCGATTGTAGGTATTTCCATTGTTTGCGCGAGAGACATTGATTGTTCCATCACAATGTAAAAATAATACATTATTCCACAACGTATTTAGCATATGTAGTCTAGATGTACGCTATTGCGTCTGATTAAAATTTGAACCTACTTGACAAATTTTAATAGGTTTGCTAATAAGAAATCTCATCAATTCCAGTGAGATATGTGAACATGTTTGAAGACAAAATTGAACCTCATGGATAAATTCTTCTGTACGTCCTAAATCCCAAATTTTTATTTGGTTCCATATATCAAGTGTACACTAAAAGCCACTCATACAGAGCACAAGACACTTGTGTATGAATGTACGAAGCAAATAGGTAGTTACATGTTTTGAAACTCGACTAACAGATGTCTTTCAATTCAGAAATCAACATACTGATTCTGCACCAATTCTCAATTTCTGTTGAGATTTGTTTCAACACGATCCATTCTTTACTTATGGAACCAACATGCCCAGTTAAAGATGTTACCATTATTTTTTGGCAGTACCGTCTTGCGAGTTACTACAATTCCGAAATTCAAGTATTATCAGTATGATTTAGTTAAAACAGCATTTGTTGAGGTGAATACTGACTGAGTTCAAACATCAATAGTCGGTAAAAACCAATACTTCCAGTGCATCGCCCTTTTATCAACTGACCTGGTGACCTCATGCTTTTTCTGTAAAAGTCGTCACCTCCCTGTTAGAGAAATTTGCATATTTGGTATATAAAAGAAGAATATCAGACTAGAGTTCCCAAATAATGATATTCACGCGCTATTTACATAACATTCATTCTTTAATGATGGCTGTTTAGATTGCTTGAAAGCAATAACGTGCTTAGCACACCAATGAATTGTTGTTCTCTGTATGTATTGCGAGGTGAAAAAAAAAAAAAAACAGATTATAGGAGAAATGAACCACGCCAATTTAAAGACTGCAATACAGGAATTCAGTTTTTGTTGAAACAACCATATACAAACTTCCGTCCCTGAAATTTATTACTGTACTCGTCTACAAGTATAACGTTTTGATTCCTGTATTCTGTATGTACATTTTGTATATTTGTTTCTTTTGAAGATATTAATTTCATATCTTCTTCTTGAACGCTCCCCCCTGCCCCAGTTTCTCCATAAGTAAACACTTCTCCTTCTCTCCTCCCCCTCCCCAATATGCGCCCCTAAACACAATAGTATGTATGTGTATATATATATATATATATATATATATATATATATTATTAACACTAAACCCGGGTTTCCAAATTTATTTTTCCCGCGTCAAAAACACCCCCCATGCTCCCTTCCTCCTCCCCCCCTCATTAAAAGCAACCTTCAGCAGGATCATGAAATTGGAAGACATCCTAGTATTCAAACAAGGTATGTACAAAATTTTTCCACCTCTTTTATTCTGCTATAATTGCCTTCTATACTCACCCATAATGCCCTAAAATATATATATATATCCCTTTTTTGAGTAGTAATAGCCAATGTATTTAAAATAAGGGACACTCCTAAACAAAAACAGGCTACAATAGCCGTAATTATAATAATATCTTCATATTTTGGAAATTAAAGTTGTTTCATTCCTTTGAGGTAACCGGTTCCTTACGGAAATGGGACTCCTCTTCTTGAAAAAAACAGACAAAACCGGCCAGAGAATATATGCAGAGAATATAGTTACAATTTTTGTTTCCGGAAGCCCACAGTAGTCCCAAGTAACGAATTCTAATTAGGCTCTACCTTTTTTTTTCATTTTTTTTTCATATTTCGATTGCTTTGAAGAAACTACTTTAAAATCAGTGGTGCTGTACCAAAGAGAGATAAGTCAATGAATTGCATATATTATGGTAATTATCAGAATCGGTTAGCTAGTTGCAATCTGAATTTATATAATAGCAGAGAGGTTGTATGTAGTTAGTTCAGTATATATATGACACCAGAAGTTGCCTGCATTTGGCTGAACTAATACAAGGCATAATAAAAACTTAGTTGAAGAAGTGTCTGAATAAATATATGAATGTCATTTTTTACCGTTCGGATAAAAAATATATGGAACAGCCTTCATCAAAGGGTTAATAGAATCGGTGAATATTTCATTATTATTATTATGTGACACCTCCAGAGAGTCCAAAGACTCATCGACGGAGAGTGTGCCAACAGCATCGAACAATAAATCCCTTCCAACTACTAACCGCGCTGAAACTTGCTTAACTTTTTTGCGTGAGCGATTAGTAGCAGAGGCTCTACCAACCGACCAACCTTTGCTGGCAATTTGGAATTGTCAAAATTAAGGTAATCTCAAATCTTCCCGGAATTAACTCTGTTTAACGTCTTTGCACCGTAAATCTAAATCTTTTTATACATGCCAGTTGAATATATGACGCTACAAAGTAGTGCACAGGTATTAAAATGAGCATTTTTGATTTGTATTTTGTCTCAGGGATTAGTAATTATGTAATTATGTTATCACATAATTACATAACTAGCGCAAAGTAATTATGTGATTTGATTTTTTAATACGTGAGAACTCTATCAAAAGAGAGAGATTTCTACCTTTTGAAAGTACTGCCAATGATGTCGATTTTTTTTTTTTTTTTTTTTTTTTTGTTGAAATATTTTTAACCAAGCTAAGAGAAACATTTGTGTGCAATGTTATTACAATGTCAATGATATTATCACGTTATGCTGCATCCCTCACATGCCCCTCTACCAACTTTCAAGCACTTCGGAGGCCTTAATACTTCCCACTCTTATCGTTAAATAATTGTTGATATTATCATTTTCATGTTATTGCATAATGCGTTTAAACGTATATTTAATGATTTTTTACTCTTCATTCAAAAATTAACATTTAGGTTTTCAATTTTGAATTTTTATACTATCTATTGGAAAGGCCCCTGGGAGCCAAGGACCATCGGATGCACCTATGAGGAAGGTCCTCAAAAACAACAGGCGTAAATCTGCACATTCCAACTATTACAGGAAGATAAAACAACCTGATTAACCTCTATTTGATATTTTCTTTCTTTTCTCTCCATATTAAGTTGTCCCCCATCTCATAACATCGCGTAATATAATACTCAGAATATTAATGAACGGCCTGGCTGGTCGTCTAGTGGATAACTGCTACGCTTTCCAAACTGCGATTCGGCAAAGCCTGAAGCAGCTGGATAAAGAATCATGCATGCTCTATATCACGGTTTTACCTATTACCTATCTAAGGCACTAAATATGTTAGCATTCACGTCCAACATTTCTTCTTTGTTATAAAATGCTAATGATATTTTCTCTATGATTGTTAACAAATATATTTTCGCATCTCTATTTCGCATCTTTGCAATAAAGTAATTCCTTTACTTTCGCATTCCCCACAATACAATTTGCAGACTATTTAATACAGACTTTAATAATATTGTAAATAATCATGATAATTTACAGACCCTCTCTCTCTTGAGTGAATTGCATAGTAAAATCATTCACGCTCGGGCGTTTTTTTTTTTTTTTCTATTTTATTAACAAATTTAAATATAAATAGAGGCTATTCAAGGGTACATTCCTAGCAGCATCTTAACTCGATAGGAGGAATGTTATGATGAAAGACCTTATTAGTTTTTGGATTCAGGGCTTAGTTCTTGACACTAAGTGAGAGTGACAAGGTTCCGACATGCGTTAAACTATAGGAGAATTCCACTGATATAGAACTTCTCGCTGAGATAGGCAAGAAAGAAAGAAATAAAAGGAACTCATCTCCGGTCGTAATGAACAATCAAACTCCTGCAGATAGCTTGCTAGGAAACGGGGGGGGGGGGGGAAAGGTGTTGAATTGTAAGTCTCACTGGAAATCATCTGGCCAGCAAGACGAAAGTGATGAATACCCCTCTTCGCCCTGCCATTCAGAAGGTTAGATCATTACAGCGGGATAGGATTTCCGTAACGATCCTGACAAGTACGAATTAAAAATCAATAGCAAAGACAATAGGAATTTTCATACTGAGCGAAAGAACACCATCGGTCGTAAGTGGTACATAAGAATACGGTCCTCTAAACTGCTTTCTTTTTGTTAACTTAATGACACGAAAGGCGATAAATTAGACAACAGCGCTTTGTACATTGCGAAGTAATTATTTATGGGATGGGAAATTTTTTGCTTTTTCATTTTATCTAGAAGTTAAAATAGCTAACCCATTTAATAAAAAATTACATTCTTATTGGCATTTTAGTTGGTTTTACTTTTTAAGAAAATTTTAATTAGATAGTTTCGCGTCAGAAGATGGGCTTATCTCGAAGAAACTTGATTTTATTCTCAGAACATTTAAATCGATGTGGCGATACGCACTTACAAGACACGGAACCTTAGTTACCGCGAAGTATTCAAAAAACTTCAAGTGTAAAATAGAAAATCATTTTTCGAACTCTAGTCGGTTAGACAATGATTTAGCGTAATGGATGGTACCTCTGCTTTCCATCCTTAAACGCTGTGAAGTTGATGCTTGATAATGTGTATGGAGAGGAAAGATGGCTTTTGTTTTCCAGTGCGACCATCACTGTGCTTATTAGAGTTGAGAAGTGACTTGAAAAAAGTTCTTTGGATTTCGGAATCATCTAACTTTTAGCCCAATCACGCTGCTCATGAAGAAGAGTTTAATTTTTAAATCTTCTTTTGATTTCTCTAACAGGAGGAAAGTTAAAGCCAAGCACATCTACTGTTTTATATATGCTTATAAGACCCTGCATTTAATTCGAAATTCACGTAAGTGGATATCTGTGCTAGTTTCATTGCTTTTATGCAGCTCTTTTTTTCAACAAATATATTTTATACTTGTTTAAACAGCAAGTATAAAATGAAAATGAAATGAGCAACAGTTTGCTAATTTCAATTCTTTTTTTTACAAATATCACTGTGAATATTTGAGTATTTTCACCTCTTTTATTTGTTTTGTTTTATTGAATGGTGTATCGGTTTACTGAAGTCGACATCCTGTAGGAAAGTTTGATTTCAAAACTTTTGGAGCCGCACTGGCACTTCGGTTGTTCTTTTTTTTTTTTTTTTTTTTCCAACGCTTCTCCCTAAGAGACACCTAAATGCTGTAGATATATTTTAGGCGGGCCAAAGGCTGTAATTTACTGAAATCACGTGATGCGTTTTATCTGTTTCTAGCGCTTAGTGAGCTCCACTGGCCTGTAAAGATACTAGAGGGAGTTCACGCTTCACGTGTCCAAACTAGGTTTCTGGAAATTCAATTCAATTTGAAAGAAGTTTGGAAAGAATAAAGTTTTAAAAATGTCATTAGAGCAGCGAGTTAAAGTTCGTTGTATGCATTTGTTAGCTCCGGGGGAGGGAAGAAAGAAAGGGGAAGATCCAATGAATCGTTTCTGAAGAGTGACGTCGGGAGAAAGTTGTGGCTGCTGTGAAATCTCCATTACTGGAGTGGTTTTTTTTTTTTTTCTTTTTTCTTGGAACATTTGCTGGGAACCGAACAGGTGTACTCCACAGTGAACAGAAGTCCCCTCAGTAACTCTCTTGTTGTAATTCCTAATGAAACAGTTTGGGAACGTAAATAACTGAAATGACTAATTTCGAGAGGGAACCGAAAGGTTACAGCGGTACTGATAGAAATCACGTTTTAATTAAGAATAATTAATTACAAGCCTTCCCCTTTTCACGTGATTAATAAAGTTGTATTATATTTGAAAGTCGCTGCGATAATGAAGCAACAAATGACTGCAGAGTTATTTAAAATAGAATCTACTTCGCCATTGCTCCTCGAATCGTGTTTATAAATTAGTGGGCTTGCAAAACATAGTAATGGTGTCCTCCTACAGTACATTTTGTGTATAAATGAAGATGCGCTGTTCAGTATAATTGCTGTGGATTACTTCAATAACCAGCACATTTTGGGATCCTCAAGAATGCAAGGAATATTTCTATACGACTTTTAGACGAAATTGAATTAATCAACTTCATGATGATTCCGTATATTGCTTTTTTCGTATATGTATTCGAAGAGTAAGAAATATAGACAGTCTTAATATCTCACTGGGTAAGAGCGATGTCCTTTGATCAGCAAGACTTGATTTCGAATCCAGTATAGAACGAGAGAAAACAAGGATTTCTATTTTTCAACTGAAGGCGAGTTGCAGGATTTTCCGTTCCACAGGCAGGCGAATACGTCTCGGAAACATGCAATCCACCTGCCTTTAGGGGATGCAACTGAGGAATGACAAACCGGCTGTATTGAAAATTCCTGTAGCCACCCTAAGCAGAGGATGCAATCCTTTTAAATAGCATTCAAGAACATCTACAGCTGTTTTAAGGCAAGGATTTTTTATGTCAAACCGACCCACTCACACACCCGTAGTATTTTTTATGCTTAGGAACTAGATAATAAGAATCTTAATCTATATGAATCAAGCATGTAAATTTTCATGACCCTTCAGACCTGCAATAAGTAGGGTAGTCTCATACCAGGACACTGTTTCGTCTCCTGTCAACGATTTTTATTAAATGTTTTTAATACTGCGAATAATAATAGTCTATATATCAGGAGTAGAATGTAAATATTCAGTATAAAAAATATATAACGATAGGTGAAATGCCAAGCGCAAAATATGTCACCAAACACGCACATCAGTATTGCAATTAGTACGCGCCGAAAAGCATATCTAAAACTTGGTTGTCTATTGACTCGAAATATTTATTACGAACAAAAATTCATTAAGCATTATAATTATTTCTTCCCATAAATAACTGTCATAATGAAATGGTTATTAGCTTATAGCGCAAATTTATATAGCCCATTATTAATTAGTAAAGAAATGGCTTAAAAGGATTCCACAGTGAATTATGTATTTAGTTAATATTTCGATCCTTTATATATCCAACAAAAAATGATGCATTTTGTAAAGTTATTTCTAACAGTAAAATGGTTGATCATTTAAACACAAACTTCTATCCATGAAATGGATACAAATTTGTGCTTTGAGTACGCTTTAATATATTTCCTGACTTCGCATTGAAACAGTGTTACATATGGTCCCCCCCCCCGTAGAACCAGAAGAGCCACAACAATATCCTGTGCTATTCAACTCCAGTCCTTGGGGATCCGAGAAGTCATCTTTTTCGCAACTACCGTGTTTTGTTTTTTGTTGCATCGGTCCGACCAATCAAAATTTCAACGTTAACCCATTGTCACTGGTTTCCTTTTGATACTATCTTATCGTTCCCCTTTTTCTTTATAAACAGTTTATTTCGATAAATTCATCTTTCACACTTCCTGACGATTTAACTTATTCTATGAGCAGAAGACAACTCAGGTTTTTACTTCCTCAAAATAGATGCACTTACCTGAAAGCATTCGTCATTATCGGATAAATGTATACTCAAGGCGCGAGATGCCTCAGTGTTAACTCTTATCTGGCATGAATCGTTAATAGATTTCATCAGATTCGCATAGTCATGCTAATTATGGAATTTTTTTTCCTTTTCACAAAGCAGCCTCATTTTTTTCCGTATTTGTTTTCTGTAAACTTTTTTTTGCAAACTTTCGAGTTAATTAGCATTATTTTTCAATTAAAGTTTCTCATTTATTCCTCGCAATAATCAGGAATTCAAGAATCTGACAGCTTTTTCAAGTAATTATGGATATCGATGCAAGCAATTTTATAGTTTAATTATACTTGAATGCTAAACCTATTTGTAACCTTGAACATTCTTTTACTTTTTAATTAGTCGTGCGTGATGCACTCCGAAATATTTGAAATGCATACGATAGAAATCGCAAACAATTTTGAATAATACAAGTTTCATATGAAGTATTTAGTTTTCATTACAAGAAATGAAGAGATACAATGACATTTTTTCTTTAATCCTCATCCTCTTCGCCAAAATTAGAGAAAGCTTTCCATTTTATTTCTTTGAATGGCTATTCAAATATATCCGTGGAAGAAAAAAATACTTCATCCTTTTTTTTCTTAATTCTTCTCGATTGCAAATACCAGTGTGTAGCTACTGAATCGTTATCTGCGACTGTAAACTCCAGATGACAATTTATTTTCCCATTAGGATTACTTCTTTCTTCGAACTTAAGTATGACCTCCATTTTCTCTCTCTAGATATTACTGGATTTAGTAATTAAGTGCATATTTCGCCTTATTTGCTTTAAAATAGTTCAACAATAAGTTAAAAGTACTTCAAGTATTTCTGCATTAAAAAAATAAAAAAATTTAACTCCCCTTGCTGTAAAAATAACGGAAAATTTAATAGATAGTGAGGGAAATGAAAAAAAACTTATAACACGAATTAATATATTTTAGGCTTCTGTGAATCGGATAGTTAATGGCATATAGGATTTTATCCTACATGCCAGTATCTATATGCATCTATGGTCTAGTCGAATCATGAATTTCTCCAAATTATATTAGCTAGCTTTTTTAATATACTTTGGATTATATTAGCAAAAATCTTAGCTAACTACTAATTAGATATAATTCGTTGGACTTATGAAATTTGTTATATTTTATGGAGAGAGAAAATGAATAACACAAATTGTGAAAAAATATATAATGCAAAGCTTTATATTCAAAATTCAAGCGAGTTTAAATTATCTAATGTGATTAGATAATAGATTTTCTAAAGGATAAAATATATAAATCATTTGCCAGTTTTCTTACATGATAGTTCGCTGGACTCGGAATAATATGGTAGATCAATTCCTGCTAATTGCACTAGATGGCACCACCACCGAAATGAGAACACTGTTTTGTGTATAATACGCGAGGCTTTTTATTTTATTTTTCAGCATATTATTATACACTGTTTTGCTTATATGCATATTAGCGAACTTAGAGATGCAACGGCATATTTTTTAATTAGTTCTCATGGTTTTCGTGAAATGACTGTCTTTACATTTCATGCAATAACAGTCTATTTAGTTTATTGATTCAGTCAGTAAATCAGTTGGAATATGTTCGGTAAATATGTCTGCAGATTTCGAAGGTGAGCAAAGAAACTCAGCAATATACATTTGAAATAATTTTTATAGCCATGGTAGTGCTGGACACGGCAAGGAAGGCAACGGGAAACCACCTTGCTCATAATCATCTCTCCCTAGAATGGTAGCATATAGCTACCCTCCCTCGGCCGTATGGCAGATGGGAACCAGAAGAAGAAGTGCTGGACAGCTATAAGCAACAAAACGTTTGAATTCTAGGGAAAAATATCATGTCAAAAAAGTTAAACACAGCAAGGCAAAAGTGAACTGTGCGCTTATTTCATACGTAGATTTTCAATATAAACAAAAGACATTCGGAAAGAATCTGTTGCAAGTAGTGCATTTTAAAATTTGATATTTACAGATGTTAAATGTGTGCTTATCGTAATGTAGAAGAGCATCCAGCCTTAATTTTGACAAAATAAATCCTTCTGAAAAATTTCCTGCTGCCTTCTGATTTTGCGTTCTGCGATCTTTTACGTATTTCCAAACTTGAATTCAGCATTCATGCTTTGCCAATGTGAAAAATCAGCGTTGATTTCAGCGTGGCAAAGTTGAACATTCCCCAAAAAGACTTCAGATATACTTGACATGTGAAGAAAATGTTGTGATTTTTATCTGTAAAGTTGAAATAATTCAAGCAGAAAAATTATCTTGAAGCACTTTTCTTTTAGATTGTTAGTAAATATGAATTTTAAGCTATTTGCGTTCTCTGTAACGAATAAAAGTACTTTTGAAGATAGGAAATAGAAGAAAATGTTTATAATTCAGATATAGTGTTTTCAGATGGGTTAAATATTTGATGCAATTTAGTTGACCAATGTCCATTGAAATATCTTCGAGGGGAAGGAGAAAATTTTCTCCAGGAAACGCAGGAAATCTGCCAACCTTTCCTGGGTGCCATTCCTATAAAAATTAACCCATATTCTTCTCACGGAATAATCAGCGCCCATGAGAATGTTTTAGGGATGCCCTTTCAGATGAGGAAAAAGTTTTCTAGCAAAGCAATATATTTGGATTTCTAGAGATAATAGTGGTAAAGAAAGCCAAATAAGTGTTTTGGATGCCGAACTGTCTGCAGATTTCTAAAGTGCTGATTAGTCTCAAATAGAATATATTTTTAGAGAGAATAAGTGATTCGCATTGTAACCTCAACAAGACATGATTCTTGAAATTTTAATAGCTTTGGAGTTAACATACTGCCTCTCCCCAGTGGGAAAGTAAATTGTAGATTGGCATTTAATGTGTAATAGTTAGAGGCTTTTGGGTTGTTTATCAAATAAAATGCAGAATACAAAAACTGCCTTTGATTTGCAGTTAACATTTATTGATAACTTTTCCCAAAACGATATGCAAGCATACTCGTATATTGTATATCCATAATTTTTCTTGCATATTTCAAGAAGGCTATTTATAAATTAAACAAATTTATTTATTTAAAAAAAAAATAAGGAAAGGACAAAGTTAAACTGTAGTAATAGAAGCTTCAGAAAAACTTTCTGCAGCTTCAAACTTTTCTGTTCAGAACTCAAAATCCGTTATACCGAGAAGAATGTATTTGGCGAGCATAACATCCTCCTCGGTATATTTTGGCGAATAACCAAAAATAACGAAGAATCGAGATTGATTATCTTGTTCATTTAGGTGAGTAAATGAGCTGCTTTAGTTAATTAAAAATGCTTTCATATCGTTACCAGTGGGTCAGCACAGTAAGAAAAGTAACCAGTTAGATTTAATGCATGTCTTCTACCGTATCATAACAGAGCAGTGTGCGGCGAAAGCACTCACGCCGTATAATATAATGTATATTATAAATATTTATTATAATATAAACTATGTGTGAGCAGAAATAAATATGTAACTACAACATTTTAGCCTGTTGACTCGCTGTAAGAAAGAAATGTAGATCACTATATATGTGTCCAATTAAAGTTAGGCCTCTTATTGCACGTCGAGAGACCAAAATGATGTGGTTGTTTACTTATTTCTGCATATGATTTCGAATAAAGTGGTGGTAAACAGAAAAGGAAGTGACATCAATTAAGTAAATGAATTGTTATTTTATAAGTGTATCAATATTGTTATGTTTGTATATAATTGTTTAGCTAAATAATAACCACATTTTTTATTATTAAAGAGTTTATGGTCGGGCAAAACCGAAAAAAATTCGTCTCGATGTCACCTTTATTGTCATTCTGCACCTCGTTGATATACGAGACTCCTCTTTCCTAAGAATCTAGATCATTTATCCTCGAATAAATCCTTCGAAACTTGAAGTGAACAATTCTGATTCCTTTTAATTTGAAGACCTTAAGAATACTCGAAATACTGAAGAATCTGATAAAGAAAAATTCTTTCAAATCGTAGGAGATATTTTATATATAAAGAAACTATGAAAATCGTAGAGCTTAAATGATAACTACATTAAAGGTAATGAAAATTTCCGTTTGTAATTATAATGCGATTACTTTCGATGTAGGTCACTTCCACAGTTATTCATGAAATGAAGGAAAGAAGTAACCCCATCTTAATGGAAAGAGCAAGTTCTGGACTAATATGGATATAATACATACGACTACTGAATATAATACAGCTACTTTAAGTATACGTTACAACTGATCCAGTATTGCAACATAATCTGTAATAAAAGTAGGGTTCTTTTTATTATGGATATATTTAGTATATATTAACACATGCATGCACTGTAATGAAATTGTTATCGAAGTGGATTCTGTCTTCCCTGGTCAGGCTGATTAAACCCAACTATGTTAAACAGTAACAGTTGATGATACTGGATTACATGGCTTTAACTTTTTCAATCAACAGTCACATTTCTACTTCTCCGTGTAATAGCGCAATTTTACCTCTCAACATTAATTGAAAACTTTCTATAAAACCAAGCGAATATCAGTAGTTGAAGATAATATGAAATCCCTCTAGTCAAAGTAGAAGAATCATAAAAAGAACATAATAAATACAATGGAAAATATATTTAACAATAATATAGTATTTTAAAAATTCTGATAGCTCTAGCAATGGATAATATATTCTCCAACACTAAACTATCAGTCTGGAGTAAACCAACCAGGAGTGAATTTATTGGATATGAGAAAGTGCTTGCATTTCTCAGAAAGGCAAAGCATTGTTGGATGATAAATACATTTCACACCGGTTATTAGGAAAGGGCTAAAATCACTTGCTACTCTAAAATAACGTCTCAGGATTCTTTCCTCCTATTTCTTTGATCATTAGATCAGGTATCATGAAGAGTTCTAACACATCGAAAGCACAGTTTAAAAACAGTTATTGAGCACAGTCATCGCTTGATATTATGAAATAATAGATTCAAAAGCGAAGGATTTTAAAAAAAAATCCTTTGCTTTTGAAATAACCATAGTATCCATTTTGAATGACGCAAGTAGTTACTAAGATTTTATACAAAAGTATAAAATCTTATAAAAGACAAATTCACCACTAAACTTTCGTCGTCTTATTTAAATGAACGCTGAGTGTTTCCTCTATTATTAAGTTTCTTATTTTGGTTCATACTAAGATTAATGAATTTTATTCCCGTTTATATTCCGTGGCTTAGTGACAATGCTCCGCACCGCATTGCAGCGGCGAGTCATTGTAAGCACGCGTTGAACTTTAATAAAATGAAATAGGTGACTGTATGAATAATTGCCGCTGGGATTGAGCGGCTTGCAA
Source organism: Typopeltis vanoorti (assembly GCF_054136105.1). Lineage (NCBI taxonomy): Eukaryota > Metazoa > Arthropoda > Arachnida > Uropygi > Thelyphonidae > Typopeltis > Typopeltis vanoorti. Next base: position 100,212,618 of record NC_143563.1, on the reverse strand, counting down.
AGTTATAAATGAAAGATATTTGTATTGGATTATTCGTGAGGTTATTTTCTTTTATTGATTCGTAGAGGTCATTAGGGGGATTATCCGTTTCGTGCTGGTACGTAGAATAAATACACCGCTGTCACATACTGACCATTTTATCGATAATATCGCGGAATTTCAGACGAAAAGATAAATTATGTAATTAACTCGAAAGCCGGAGCGTGAATTTTCAATCAGAACAAAGCACAGGAAATAAAAAAGGACAATAAAGGAAAGGTCATGTGATTAGCTGAAGCAATAATGGTAATCATCGGAGAAAGGAATTTCCATTTTCTACTGGAAGAAAAAAAAAAGCAAAGCTGTTTTAGAAGAAATGTAATGACTTATGTTCTCACCTAATTAGATTATTACACTGCATTTCGCTTAACTTGAATCCGTGAGGAGGGAAGGCAACATCTCGGTGACAACCTCTGGTAATTGGATGTTTTTCAAGAAACATTCTTTAGATCATCGATGCCTGTTTATGATAACCAACACTTCTAAAAACTACGGGAAATATAGTTTGTTTCAATTTTTGGGGTTTTATTAGGTGCTGGTGAGAAATCTCAAGAAAATAAAGAACAGGTATTGCCCTTTGGGGAGTGAATTCCGCAGATCAGGTTCTGGTAGAAAAAATTCTTTCATATGGTTCACTTTGCTTTTCTTCAGAATATTTCTTTTAATACTAGAATTTAGTTAAAGCAGCAAAAGGATCTCAAGATTTAATTTTCTACTTACTGTTGTGTACGAAAACAATGTTATGCTTCCGGCCTGTCAGAATCCTAATACAACTGACTTAAGGATAATGTGGCACCCCCCCCCTCTCTCTCTCTCATTAGCATAGCAAATATCATCAAAATATTTTTCAACATTTTGCTCTTGAGTTCAGATAACTTTTTATATTTAATTAAATTTAAAAAAAATTAATAAACCATAAAAAGTGGACATTTTGAAACACTTTGAGAGCGAAAAATCTAAGTTAGAACAAGAATCGAAGGCGGCAGCTCATTGAATGACTGACACACGAAAAAGATGAGAAGTTTGAAGGCACTGTACCTGGTGCATAATTAAAACTTTAAAAATATAATAAATGTCAAAGTAGCTGTCCAGGTGTTATCACTCTTAAAAGCAAAGATAATCGATGATTACTCGTATTTGTCTAAGAAAAATAGTTAACGTTAATGTTGTTATCATCAGACTTCCATGGAGTAGTCAAAAGCCTCATCGCTAGAGGTCCCATTCTTTCTCTCACACACCATACCGCGATATAAATACATTCGCTGTCTCTACACAATCCACACTTTCAGGCAATGCATTTCAATCACCCACCACTTTCCATGCAAAACTTCTACTCCTCACACCCTGGTTGTACATCTGACAGCCTCTGGTTCTCCTCCTGTCTCCACTCATTCTATGAAAAATCCATCCACATTACATCTTACGCATTATGCCTAGATTCCCCCCCCTTCCTTCTATCCACTAGAGTCTACAATTTGAATTCTTTAATCTGACATCATACACAACATTTCAGAGAATAGATGACTTACTAAGATAGTCTCGAGCACTTTCCAACATATCTTCATCCTTTTTTTGAAAACCTGGTGACCAAATCCTCATACAATAACCCATATGCGGTCTGATCAAAGTCGTATTGGAATAATAGAATCATGACATCATACTTCTACATGTGTCCTACTCATCACTGCCAAAATACTTTATGCTGCCTTCACAATCTAAGCAGAATATTCTCGAAATTCAGGTTCCTATCCCAATTTTATACTACTCTACATCCCATCTTCGCTTCCCAAAATTACCATACATGTGACCACTTTGAATCAGAAACAATCTGAACAGTAATAAATAAGCAAATATATCCGTTATAATTTTGAATTAAATATGGAAAAATTTACTGGATCATCACATTGCATTAAAATTTTTTACTGGTCTTGAAACTGTATTTTTGACCGTGAAAGGACCCTTCGTATCGAACACTTCCTTCTATGGCATCAAAGAGTAAATCCAGGAGTCTAACAGCATCATTAAGGTAAACAATACTTCAATAATCTTGCATTCTTCAATCTTTCCATATTGACACTCCAACGTGTTGCAATTTTGTGCCGAATATTATGTGGTGTCTTAATACATATTTGTGTTCAGTATAATTATAAACGTAACTACATAAAATTCCAGCTTAGAGTGAATAACAACAGTGTTATTCGTAAAATGTTATTCGCAACTTCGTAAAATGATAACTATAACGTCAGTTTTGCCTAATACGCCTGAAGGGATTAAAAATAAATCACTTAAAGGTCGATATTGTAATACAGTAAACGACAACTACTAGCTTAAGGATAAGTATGAAACTTAAATCAGTGATTTAAAATTTACTGCCTGAATAGGCAGTTAAAACGTTCCAGAGCTATCGTAAATGTAACAAATAATGCATCGCTTACAGATAGTAGGAAGTGTGGAATAAACGGAAGTTAAAATAATGACTTTTGAACCTAATTATATCATGAATGAATATCAGCTACATTACCGAACTTGACGCCAAAAACAAAATTTTCAGCATTAGTTTACTCGTTCACAATTAAGTAGAAGAAATATTCAGATCTTTGTAGCATATTTTCCTGTAATTCTACGGGTCCTGTTTATTTAATTACTAGAAGATCATAATGTGAATGCTTTCAAATACACACAAAGATCAGCTGTGTACATTTTCTAAGACTCATAAAATTTTTGTAGTTTTAAATGTTATTTGTTGAATGCTTAGCTTCTTTATTTGCTGTGAAGTTTTTCTTTCAATGCCATCTGTTCGTTTCACTGCTTGATATGCTTCAAATAAAGGTGACGAAGAGCATCGAAGTTTCGTCTCTATACCAGGTTGAGAACTCGCCAGAGTCAGCTTTAAGATGATCTGTTAGATTTCTCATGAATCCCGTCTGCCTCCTTATAATGTTGCGCCATGCTGTGATCTTATGGGTAAGAATAAATGTCTCATACGTTTCGATCTCAAAGGAAAATAGAGACGCAGGGACTTTTCTTTTCAGGTGTGGATCGATACCGTCACTTGAAAACCGACAAAACTAAACGTACATCTGATTTTTCCTTCCTTTTGAACTTGGAGATATTTTCATTGTCAGCCGCACTGAAATGCAATTGTGAATTGCTTTTAATTTACTGCTGTGAATTTGACTTCTCAAGGTTGACATCCTACATGCTCCATAATTTTAAACAGAAAAAACAATACTCGGACCTAATGCATAGATGAAGTACTGTCATTTACACAACGTGTAAGAGAAAGATGTTTAGAATAAAATGGAAGATCAAGATTCTGTTTAATTATGATTTTAGACCCGATGTAAAGTAAATTATTGCTGATAAACTCACCTACTGGTCTTGCGTAAGTGAAATAGATTATTCAGCAGTGATCTCTGATTGATGTAATTAGAATTACATCAATCAGAATCAATAATTACAATAAAACAATTAGGCTTACTGTTAATGTAAATAACAATGGGGTTGTTTCAAAAACAAAATGAAGGCAGCGCGCTTCGTGGAAATAGTGTCTTTGGATGACAATGCTTAGGAATTATTTCCCCTTTGATTTTCTTATGGGATCAAAAGACCATTTTCAAGACATCATGACGATTTGAAATAATCATATGTAGCGTGGTCCGGTTTGTGTATGTTAATACCGCACCAGCAGGAATTCTGCTGGAAATCCAATTCTTTCTTCCAACAAAATAAGCAGACCTGCCCGAAGAATTCGCGCAAGTTTACAGCCATAATACGCTAACATGATAGGCTTACTTGCTTTGGTCGTAATTCCAAAACAATGATGAAGCACAGCGTCATCTCCATTTAATACCGTTCGGGGTAATACGGATCTAAATCCGATTGAGTTATTCAGGGTGAAGTTGAATGTTGTGTGAGGAATCGTCCCTGGAGGATAACATAGCCTGTAGAACTCGAGACGGTCGTATGTAAGAATGGAAGTTAATGTCCATTGAAATCAACTTACAGGTCTACCATTGGCAATAACGACGCAAGCAGCAGACCTCTTCTTTTTAAATGCAAAAAGGTTTTAGCTTGAGCATGAAACAGTATGTTTGCAAAGAACCTCTGTAGAAATCCTTATTTACTTGAAAAAAATAGGAATAAATTAAATAACTATTATTAGTGCAAGTCTGCATTTTGCAACTAGAGGTTATGTGCTAAAAAAGACCGCACTGCGGGAAGATTTTCAATTATTACACTGACATGTTCATTGAATTAGTACAGTCACGAATTTTATGCTTCCATATTTTCAAATCCCGTCTAGGCTGAGAAGCCTTTTATAGTGTCAGCAGGAGGTACGCTAGCTCGTTTCATACGGAATAATAGGATTTTTTTCCACTGCGCAATTCAAAATAATGTGTTTTGTATTGGTTTCACAGCAGCTGTCTTTCCCACATATATATATATATATATATATATATATATATATATATCCACATTTCTGGAGATAAATTTCCATCAACTTCATCGGATTAAATTATTTAGAATCATCGCAGAAATTGTGCTGCCATTGGCATGTTGCTTGCATGTCAGGTTTGAGATAAATACAAAATGTTTACTTTTTCGGATTCTTTGCTTTCTCCCAATTAAAAAAAAAAAAAAAACTCTTCTTTGGAACTCTCAGTGGTCTTTTCATAATAATATCGGATGCCATCCACTGATCATATTCTTGATTTGCACTGTCGAGGAGTGTACAGTATGCAGTGATAGAGCACTACGTGGAAAGTGTAAATTATTACTAATTTCCTATCAACAAGAGATCCAGCTTCAGGTTCATAAGGTAAATTGATTTGAACAAAGCCATGTGTGTACAAACAGCTATTTAGTGTTTTGAGTAATTTCTTTCTTATTCCATATTAATTTATTCAGTTTCTTCCCACAATATTAGACCATATTCTGTTGAACGTAGGGTTCATATATAAATGACCATATTCACCAAAAAGTGTACCTAAATAGCAGAAACAATTTACTTTCCTATCAGTTTTCACTGCTGGTTTTCATGCCAAAATAGTTAAAACAGCTATTCGTTTTAGTTAAATACACTACAAACTTGTAGTAGAACAGCATCTGCGGTACGTCCGATTTTGATATTAGGTTTAATCATATTGTCCTTCATAATGCGATCTATATAGATGATGAATAGTGCACACTGTCTTACACCGATTTTACACAATCTTCGTGTACTTTCATCAATTCTGCCTGCTGGTTTGCAACTTGAATATACATACTACACTGGTCAAAACAATTAGGAGATACCTTTTTGTATCTGTAAAAATAATTTACAAATGTAACGCATTTATTTTAAAATATTCTTAATATACAACATTGTAGAACACTCAACTGCGTACAAAATCATGTTCAGACTTGTCGAAACGATCGCTTCAAGAGCTCGAAATTGCTCTCGCAGAAGAGTGGGGAAATATCCCACAAGAACTCTTTGATCAGCTTATCCAGTCCATGCAATCAAGATGTACCGCTGTTAATGTTAAAGAGACCATACGCCCTATTAAAAATTAATAAAAGCGTTTTTGGCTATTCTTGTTGTTTTCTTGTTAAAATTATTTCACGCTAAAATGTATGATTTGTTAAATTTGTAATGAATATCTTATTTAAACAATATCTCATCAATTACGCCCTCTCCATAAGTAAGAAATATTTATTCATGAATAAAGTACCCAATAGTTATAATTATTTGCAGAAATTTATAATTATCCGACAAACTAAAATATCCTCTAATTGTTTTGAGCAGTGTATATATATTGCTTTGTATAAAGTTCTATTTATGCTATATAATTGTAACTTTTTGAAAACATTTTCTCTGAGCACTTTATCATATGCCCTTTCCAGATAAAATTAAGCTTAAATGCAGATCCTTGCTATATTTCTTGTTTCTCTTAACCTCTTAAACGAGCGTACTTTGGAAATCTTTCCGGGGAACACTTAGTAACGAAGTTCCTTTTAATTCTTACATGAATTCCTTTTTTATAGATGGGTACAATGAGAGCTTTACTCCAGTGATCTGGAATTCAATCCTGTGACTAGGAGCCGTCTGAATTATGTCATGTAGCCAATGTAATTTTATTTCTCACTTTTTGAACATTTCTGGTCAAGTATAATATCATTTACTCCAGTTAATTTCCCAAATTGTGTTTTTTTTTTCACTTTGCATTCCTCTTGAATATTTTATACTTTCGTTCTCTCACATCTTGATGTCTAAAGTGATTACTAAAGACATCTATTCCTTTTACAATAACTATTTCAATAGCTTCCAGAACATTTTACCCTCCCTGATATTTATTTTCTATATTCTTTCCAGTTTTCTCATGACTTTTGTTGAGCTATTTTTACACACGTTGACTTACTTAATGGGAACTTTCGATATATTTTCCTCTATATCAGGGTGCTCTCAATTGTTTTGTCTTTGCAAACTACTTCAACACCTGCCTCGGCTCAGTCAATATTTTTTTTTTCTTCCATGTAATATCATGACTAGATTCTTAATGATAATTCTTACCCTTATTATTAGCTCTTCTCTCATCTCCAAATGTGCCGAAAATATTTACATATAAATAGTATTCATTTCATAATCTTTCATTCACGTAAAACAAAGCAGACTCTACCAATCGACCAACCTTTGCTGGCTCTGAATTATTATATTTGTTCTTAATGTTAATGATTATTATTATGTAGCCAGTACACCAACGAACGCAACTGTGGCTTCCTAATAATATATGCTTATATTCGATCTCTAATCTGCCAATAATTAGATTAACTGGCAGTACGAAATATACAAAATATCCTATATGATGTATATTCGAAAAAAAATATCTTATATGATGCATGCCAAAAAAAAAAAAAAAAAGTCAGCTAGAGTTGACTTCCTAACAACTGTCGTCACCTTCCAAAATTTCCTCTCGAATATTCCGAAACTCCATGTTACGAGACGTATTAGTGCTATACGACTGGTTTAATATTTAACAGTAAGTTTATCCTTTTATCCTGTGATTGGGATGGTCTTAGGATATTTCAAGTTCGCTTTTGTGGAATGCGTCAATAATCTAAGTGAACATCATTAACATGAAATTAAATATTTACAATACGGTGCGCATATCAAATTAAAGACTAATGTCTCCTATCTTATTAATAATTTTAAAATGACAGTACTAAGCGTTGATTTGAATTATAGCTGAAGCAACAAAGACTGAGAGACCAGTGGATTTTCATTTAAACTGCATGTGTTCATTTAGGCGGTTTGCTTTTTCTGGAGCAAACATCCTGCAGCCTCCGTACGAAACAGTAGACTTGTTCAGGTAAAGTTCCTATCCCTCTTGGCGTTGGTGTCACTTAACTAAGTCGCCAGCACAAAGATTAATCGACATAAATGAGGGATAATAGTTAAAACAAAATACGACAAAGTTATCACTGCATTGTTTCTGCAATGCAGTGATAACTTTCTTATTGCTAAGTGAAGTGAACTCGGTACAGACATATATCAAAGTAGTTCATTAACTAATTGTCTGTTTTATCCAATTAATAAAACATAGATTCATATCCAGAGTACCTAATAGTAATCAAGAACAAAAATTTTAAAAAATATATTAATGAGATGACGGAAGAAATTTGAATTTCTCTCACTCAAACTAATATCTTTATTTACAAAATAAATATTAGTGCTATGCATGTGTATAAAATGGGTGTGTTTCGAAAGCGATATATGCAACTCATCCTTATAAATAAAACTTTATCTAAAAGAGCTCATAAAGTACACAGCAGAAACACATCTCGCTTAATACATACAATCTCTTTTCTTCACAATGAGAGGAATTTATAAGTACAAACAAAATATCCCAGCTAACTCCTTGGAAGTAAAGAAGCGCTTGATTTTTCCTTTCAGCTGCGGTTGATTCCAATCTAATCAAGTACTTTTTTTCTTGCAATTAAAAAAAAAAAATTTCCGCATCTCATGTCTGGCTCCAGTAGTCTTTGTATATCTGGAATATAACAACGTTTCTCTTTTAATGCTTTCGCATCATATATAGTTGTAAACAAATCTAGTTCTTAAACTACTTAAAATCTTATTGAACTTTCCGACTATTTCTTTTCCTTTCAGGTTCCAGAATTGAAAGGAATTCGAGGTGAGTCCTTTATTTATTGCTATCAGTAAAGAATAAACTTACGTAGTTTGCGATAGACCACAGATATACATAAAAATATATCTGTGGTCTATATATTAAAAAATATATTAAAACTTTGTTGTTCACTGCATCAGGCAATTGCGCGCATTCTGCCTTCAAGTTTGGGAACATTTATGGCGGCAATGCAGTCTGAAAGAGATTCAGTCGTTGGCTGAATGTTGATTTTGCAGCATGCACCTTCTCAGAAAACCATCAGGGAAATGTTGGGCAACATCAAAAATCTTACTAGTATAGAATACCCACCATCTCAATATCGCTCTTTCATGTTCTAATACTGAAAATGCAGTCGTTGAATGAAAGGATCTTATTTTCAATCTGAAGACATTCTGAGTAATGCTGACAGCTGGATGAAAGAACTTGAAGAAAATATTTACCAATAGTGTTTTCAAGCATGAAATATCCGTATATAAGGTCAAAGATCTTAGCAGCTGAAAAACTACTTTTTTTAATGTTGTAAGACTTTATATTCCAATGTTTGTTTGTTACTCACGTCCTCCTTTCTTTTAATTCCAGTACGCGTATTGTTGTATAATAATAACAAAAATGTAGAGAAAATAATACTTCAAAAATTACCTATAAATAATATTATAATTAGGCATAAAACTATTCCCCTATAATAGTCAAAGTGGGCAGTTTGGCCAACCTTAAAATCATTGCAGTGATTTTGAAATTCACTACGTTCTCAAATATCACGTTGTTTTTGCGATATTTTTCTATGAAGGCAAAAACGTAATATAAAAACTAAACATGTAAATATTTTCTTACTTTTTTACACACTGAACTTTTTTTTTAAACTAGGTGTTTTGAGACAGTATCTGAATGCATTTGAATAAGTAATACTTCCTCATTTTACTCCTATTCGAGCACAGCACCTCTCTCTCTTCATCTATTTTGTTCTCAAGTAGTGTGTTGGCACTCACTTGGTCTAAACACCTAATTCTCAACATTTCACTGAAAAGGATTTTTTTTTTTTTTTGACCCCACTCAAGGGGAAGGGTGGTAAATTGTGGTACATTAGTGCTGTGGGGTAGACTAAGGAATTTTTTTAAAATTAAATAAATATTACAAAACAATTTTCTTGGATAATCCGGAAACTGATAAACACAGAACTTGTCAAGCAACTTCAGACCTCCCGTAAATGCTCGGTTATGATTGTAATTTTCAGATGATGATTCCAAATAAATCTGGATGTGGCACACTTTTATACGTAATTTCAAAATGGAATTTATATTTCCATTATGTAATTTCACTAAAGGAAAATTGAAAATCTTCTTGCTTCTAAGACAAAAGTCTTAGAAGCAAGAAGATCAAGATAATCCTTCTGCAGCTTTTAAAATTAACAATAAAAATAAGCCATTATTGGCTTATTTTTATCCTCTCTTCACTACCACTTTCTAATCCTCTTCTTCGACTGATGTGTAGTTCCCTCTCTCGCACAGTCTTTGTGTTTATATTGGTAAATGGACCAAATAGATTTTTACGAATGACTGAAAACAAGTTCTAACTGATGGGTTAACGTACCCCCGTTCTATCTAACATGTTTTGTTACATTTTTTTGAACTTATTTAAGACCACTGGCCTGCTTATTTGGAAGCCTGAAATGGCTTGGAAAATGATCCATCTTTGTTTGACATTTCATCACCGCTTCGTGCATAATTTGATTATAAATAATGACTTAGTGAACAAATCAATATCTTTTATGTAAATTCCTTCTACGAGAAGCTGTCCCTATTATCATTCGCAGGCTAATGATTAGATAATCCATAAGCTTAACTCCAGAGACCAACATGATTTTTTGAGCCACTTCACACTCTAATACGCAACGTAGTCGTTTCACACCGGGCGATGACATTCACAAACCATCCCATGTCCACGAACTGTTAATTGGAGAGGGATACACTCGCACTGCTCAGGATGCCACATTGATGTAATTCTTGTGACTGTTAAACCTATTACAGTCAACAGAAATTAAGATCAGTTATTATGCAAATCTATCTTTGGGAATGTAATTGTCAACTTTTAACACTGGATACAGCAATGTTAATCACGTACTCATTAAAAACAGTAGGGCAGCCCAGCTGAATTTACAACCTGACTGATAACAATCTCTGTGCGGAATGCTTGGCTACCTTCATTTTTGTTTCTAATTACCAATAATCCATTTCCAATTTCACTCTGATAAGCCCTTTTTTTTATCTTATTCCCGAATTATGCTTTTCAGCAACTCTTCTTAACAGACTCTCGCTTCTCTGAAACTCCTCAGCTCCAATCTGTAAAAGTATCTTTACCACTTGTACAGGCAAGTTAGTTATAAATAAATAACTAAAGAGCAAATGGTCTTAATTCAAAAATTGCATCGAATTTAATGTTTGAAAATGTAAGTAATTTAAATAGTGTCTGTTAATGAGAATAATAGTCATCATACGCGTCATTATCTTTTGGTTCTTAGCTGTTAATTTAGGGATTAGCAATAAGAGAGACATTCTGTAAATTTGAACTATTTTCTTAGTTCTATATAAATGACTGCACCACTTTCTAGAATCATCATTTTTGTTTTAGACTTGCATAAAATATTATTTTCTTTCACACAAAGTTGTTTTAAAGTTAAAGCATTCTTATATACTCATATGCGAGGAAATAACCTGCAGCAATATTTGCATTCTAACTGTGCCTGAGAAAGATTCGATCTGCTCATATCGAAATATAGACACAACAGGTTCCGAATATGCGATTCAAGACTACAAATTCTCTCACTTATATCTAGTCAAGGGACTAGAAACACTGTAAGACATGTTAGATAAGTTTCCGGAACATATTTTTAGCTTGTTGTGCGCTTTTCAAACGTTTCCTATGGTTATTATGCAAAGCTTGGGTAAGAAATTGAGAATGTGAAATCCAGCCTGACTCTCGAATAAACCAAATCAGTGACTTCAGGTGAGAATGCATTAGGAGAACTATTTGAACAAATACGTTTGGGGAAACGTAGTTGTAAGAAGATTGCTTTGAATTTCAAATCGCAGATATGTATTCTATTTTGCCTTAGAGATTTGCTGCAGTGTTCAAGTGAGGACTTTGTTTTTTCTTTGAACATCGTTGCTGAGTTGTTTTTACTCCTGTTATAGTAAAAACAGTCTTTATTGGAGTATAATTTTGTGAATCAAAGAAGGATATTAAATACCCCAGCTACTATTATAGCTGGAACGTTTTTATATATTTCCTCCTATTGGCAAGAGAGACATATTATTTTTTTTTTTTGGATTAATTATTGTTTACAGTTATTTCCAAATCCATTTTTAAAATAAAATTCCATACGTAATGGAAATTATTAGTAAAATATTGACTAACATCCAAACATAATTAAGTTCGGTTATTGGCTGACTGTTTCTCTGTTATGATTGGGTCCTTCTCAACTGCCTTTCTTCTTATAACACCATCTTGATGGTCTCGTCTTAGACTTGGAACAGGCTTCTCTCTCTCTCGCTGCAGTATGAGAAAAACATAGTCAGTTTAATATATCGTCCAATTAAGGTTATTTAGTATCATTTGAAAATTAATTACTACAATATGCAATTTTTCGAAATAAACTTTGATTTTAAGAATTTTAGTTCACTAATGAGTCTTAAGCCGTTTTTCGTTTGTAAACATTCAACATACTTTCGAAGAGGAGAGCTGAAAGAATTTGGAAAATGGACTCCAACATTTTTCATTGATCAGAATTATCTTTGTTGTTGATAGGATTAAAAGATTTTTAAAGATCTTTAAATGATTAAAAGAATGCAGAACAGACAAATAAGATGGAGGTAGAATTTATCTACAGGTAAGATTCTCAGTAACCAGATTGAACTGGAGGACGAATTTTTTGGTTCCTAAATCTAATCTGCAATAGTACGAGAAATCAAGAACTGCAACTTTGACTTTTATACAAAATTATGGATGAACCAAAGGATTTTTATCTAGCCAAAATATAATTAGGTTAATATGACAATATACTGAAGGCTTTTCATTTTGTATACGTTCTCTGGCATTTAGTAAAATTTTATTTTTAAAATGAAAGGAACAGTTGGTTGCTGAAGTTTAGCCTTAGTTATGATTTATTCTGGGGAACTGCTTAACAATGGCTGCACCTCAGCTTTCAATAACGTAAGTTCAAAACTGAATGTAGTAAAAACATAGCTGTAGGAAGACATCTGGTTGAACATGGCAGGTTACGTTTCTTCAACGGACTGTGTTTTACTCTCTTAACAATATAAATATTTTAAAAAAAAATCATTTTCACCTGCGAAGAGAGCAAGTCTATGCCTTTCTAAACTAGGATTTTGTAAAAAAAAATAAATAAATAAAATAAAAAGTCTTGAATGACAGTATGGTAATAGTTGAGATTCGTTTTGAACTTATCACGAAACGTTTAACGAGAGAGGAAAGAAAGAAAGATTTCTTTCATCGATTTTGCATGTGTTTCTTTTTGCATATTCATGAAACAATTTTTAAAAGAATGAAGTGAGAACATTTCTTTACTTTGCATTTTCTTCACTTCGGAAGCAGTTGATAATTTCGGCGTTCAGTAGTGAATATAACGCGGGTCTGCGACCCGCGTTATTTATGTGGTAATTACGTCCCGGAGCTATTTTAATTACCGCTTCCACAGTTCATCATCTGTATCAGAATGCTTATTTTCTCACGTCCTTGCACGAGATGAATTTCTTCCATCTGTTCGCTCACTCCTAGCGAACATTATGCCAGCTCGATCGTGCTGCTATCCATTATGCGACCCTTCACACAGCACTGTTGTTGCTTTAAAGGAATAGCCGAGTTAAAAATTAATGGCGTATATTCTATACCATACATCAGCAGGGGTTGCTGCAACATCTCGTATAGTGTCGGAGCAAAGTAAACGTAAAGTTGAAAAGACTAATTAATTATCATTACCTGATAGAGTTCGATATAAATACATCCGGTGCTTCCCATGAGTGCTGCCTTTATAGAAGTAGTCAGAGTATAAAATTAACAACAGTATTGATAACACGAGATTAGATAAACAGCACACATCATTAGGAAATAAATTGCTTCTTCCGATGTTCCTTCTAACACCATCCATCTATTGTCAACATCGAAATTCGTAACTGTTCCATTACTGCCTTGTGTTCATTATAGGTGATGTCTGTAATGAAAGATTAATAAGTCGGCACACAAAAACAGTCAAGCATTTCTATTTTTAAAACAGTTTTTTTTTTTTATTATAAGCTCTCGTCAATGTCTTTACAACCTCTCATGGGCTCAGCTTTCTCGATCATAATCCTAAATATCTATCCAAACTACTCAAGTAAATTATTTATCAGTTCCGATAGAAAAAAGGGTGAAACAAACTCATTATATTCGTATATGGCTTTTGTCCAACTTCTCTAGGCAATTGACAAATATTAAATCCCAAAATAACATGTAAGCATTATGTAATGCATTATAAAACATTCTTATCGTTATTTTCTAATAACAGAACTTTATACTTTTCTGTCTCATAAATAACAGCCACACGAGTTTTTCTTCGCTATATCGTAGTTCGTGGCTACATTTCTTCCTAAAGTCTTCCATGGGTCTGCTAATAACCTCTAGAGAGGACAGGACTAAACAGCTGAAGGAGTAACTTTTCGCAATCCTAGAAGCTGGTTTACGGCCAATAATTCTACCAGTAACTTGCTTCCACGTCATAAAATAGATGTTGAATTGCAGCACACACCTGAGCTCTAAGATGGGCGCAAAGAGCAGCAGTAGAAGCTACCGAGATTCCTAGATATATAGACACCAGCTGGCTCACTTCACTGTTTTCCTCTGCAGTAATTTATCGTCAAATTTATGTGTGTTAGAGAAGTTTAAGTGGAGGGTCTTTCGGATAGAATACATGTTCACTGTATAAGTGTTCGCTTGCTTCACATTGTAAATCGGACTGTCTTGCTTTCTTCAAATAACTTTATGTTGTCTGAGCATGACTTAACTGAAATAGGGAAACGAAGTTGTCATTTTCATCTCTCTGCAAATACTTTGAAGTTTCATTGACTTACTTCTTTCCATTTTGTGCTTTTAGGAGACTGGAAGCAACGAAGAATTTAATAATCTTATGTTATGTTGTGTGTAGACACTATATATAGCTAATTCACGAAATCAGTGCTCTCAACAGCAGAATACACAATGGCTGATAATTTTGTGAGAAGGTTAGTTATTCCGTCACGTTAGACCGATAGAAGAAATACTATTATAAGTTCGATTCTAGATTTGAAAGATCTGTTTTCAAGTGTCGATGTAGGGCAGGAAGTTTCTTCAATGAAATTGTACTTTAACTCTTCGACTCAAAAAATGGATATCTTAGAATTTTAGAAGTAACGTGTTATCGCGAGATGGAGGCAGGGTATGCTGTATTCTCTCCCCGATGCCTTTAAAAATCATGGGTAACGGTTGGTTGCCTACCAATATTCGTAACCAGTTACTTTCTTGGGAATAAAAAAAGTATTCGAAGGGTTGTTTTATATATTTTAAAGTATCACACAACAATAAAAATATGACCCCACCTCATGCTCTGCAGATATTCTAAATCGAAGATAAAAATTCTCATGGCTATATTTCCTCGCATGGGAATCAATAATTATCCCTTAGTACAGTTAATTGCAACTGCTGGTCAAACACATTCGTTTAGTTTCTAGTAATGCGAGCTTTACTAGAAATTCGCTTCAGAGATAACCAAATGTCATTATATTATTTGTGTTAAAGATTCACGGTAAGACATTACCCAGTATTCTTTGTTTTTCAAATCTTCAGAATTGAAAAGCTTCCAGTTAAAGTAGTTTTGTTTAATTATTGGGGATCACTTAATAGATGGTATTTCTTAAGGCAGTAATACCATTGTCCAAGTTACTTTTTTTTTTTTTTTTCAAAGTCAAAAAAGAAAAATCACTAAATTCAATAACAATAGCGGCCAGTGGCTTTTTTTTTTTTTTAATGCCAGTTTTTTTTTTTTTTTAAGTTACCGTTGAGAAATAAATGTTTGGTTGGAAGAAATATTGCTGCTGTCCTAAAGAAAAGAAAACCTTGAAAGATAACCAATAACTGAATCAGTCAACTTGTAATGAAAGGGAAATGGACGGATGAACGCTAATGTACAAAACGAAAGACAATCACAGTGAGGTGGAAAAAAATAGCAGTTAGTAAAGACAGAGTGAAAGAAAGAGGGATTTATGAAGTTAGATGAAATAATGACTCATGAAAGAGAAACCAGTAAGGACGAGGGGGGGTAAATAAATCGATACAGATGACCCATTACACCCAAACTCTATGACATAATCAAGTAATGTTGGCTTGGATCAGCTGTCTCCGTAGATGCGTGAACAAACGTCGAAAGAAGTAAGAAGCGGTGGGAGAAAAAAAAAGAAAACGGGAAAAAAAAGTTCTTGCAATAACAATGCTAAAAGACTTTAATTGAAATTTCAATGGAAGTTAAATATCTGCCCTCAATCTTTTTTATTTCACTAAAATCATATGCAAAAATCTCAATTCATAATAATTATCATCCAAGTTACGTTTAAGTAACGTAATACTCAACCTCTGGCTGCAACAATTCTCTCCCGTACGTATATGGTTTACACGCTTTGTTTTTCATCCCACTTACGGGATTATCGTAAAAGCCGAAAGAACTTGAAATGCAGCTTCATTCCAATGCCATTACGCTCTTGTAAAGAGAGCA
Organism: Typopeltis vanoorti; assembly: GCF_054136105.1. NCBI lineage: Eukaryota > Metazoa > Arthropoda > Arachnida > Uropygi > Thelyphonidae > Typopeltis > Typopeltis vanoorti. The sequence continues at coordinate 100,196,616 of NC_143563.1, read as the reverse complement.
TTGAGCACAAGTGAATAAGAAACAAGATATCAGCATAGGGAAGCACAATGATGAGAAGAAAGAGGATCTCCTGTTAGCTATACGGTTTGTCAGTCTGGGCTTCTAATTTTACACTCTTGGAATTTGAACAAAGCAGATTTCTTGTACGCCCATCAAGAGTCGGGCAGGAAGTGTCAGATAGAAGAAAGACACCGACAATGACATCGAGGATATCCTTTCATAGTGATTGTTTCTGTCGCTACAGTTTTTCTGGGTTACTGATCTTATTACATTTGTTATTCGCATTGCTGATTGTTCTGCAGTTTTTATGGGCGCACTTGCTGAGAACTGTCATGAAAGTTGTGTTGCTTGTAAATTGTTCTTTATTTTTAGCATTTAGCTTCATCTTTTATTCGCATACACCCACCGCTCTTTGTCTTATCAAGCAGAATACGACATAATGTTTTAGATGTAGCGATATTTGAAGGTTTGCTTTTTCTTTGGATGGCATGTCAAATATTTTATAAGGTTTCTGTGATGAAGTAAACGTGCCAGGTTACATGAAAAGTGACAAGACAGCGAGACTGGGATGTCACTTGTTATTAATACAATAACAAATGCTCCATTTGTTATTGTATTTTTATTTATTATTACATAATTAGTGTTCACAAAAACATTCTCTGATGGGCTCTTACGTTTCGTGTTATATATATATATATATATATATATATATATATATATATATATATGAGTGAGTGTGTGTGTGGAAAGTTTTTTTTTTTACCTTGGGTGTATTATACCTTAAAGATACCAAGAAATTTTATACTTAGTTTTAATCCTTTTCCCCAGTAAGCAAAACAAAGTTTTGCGCGTGAAATATATTCAAGTCTGAGCTTCTTGTATATCGAGGCTAATAGCTTCATGTCACTTGCCTTCGTATGTATCCCATAAAGCAAAGCACTCCCCCCCCTTTCGGTCGAGTATAATGCAATGCATAATGGGAAGGACCACTACGTAGACCAGTTCCGACATTTATTGTGGTCTCATCAGTGGGAGCCAGACCCTGGAGAGATACCAAGGTTGAAGTAATGCAGAAGTCATATATATCTCATATACAAGTAGACAAAAGGTGCTCGACCTTATTAATAAAAATCCCTGGATGAGAAAGCCTCTGTATACAAGTAGCTCAGACGTGAATATATTCCACGTGCAAAACTTTGTTTTGCTTACTTGGGAAAAGGATTAAAACCAAGTATAAAGAAATTTCTTGGTATCTTTAACATTTTTTTTTCCCCCTGGGTGCTGATCCACCAAATCGGCCGCCTTCGCTTCTATGATTTCGCTAAGCATGTACAGTAATTATACGAGCAGTTACTCATAACATCCCTACATATTTCAATTTCATATTAACAGATTTCTCCATCTTCTCTTTCAACAACTTCGCTTGTATCTTTTCCAAAGAACTGGAAAATTATATCTAGCTATTGAAAAAAAAAAAAAAAAATGTATCAGGTTCCTTCTTTCTCTTGGCCACGCCCTCACCGGTGTTGTTATAGATTCTGATGCTCCTCGCGTGTGGAACTGATATATAAATGCTGCACACGAGTTTTAATACCGCTCTCGTTACAGAAATTATGAATAAAAGACATCGCTGATAGAAAGAAACAAACATATATTTATTGATTAGAATTTTACGCTTTCGCTCTGTTTTATTTTGGAAGAGTTTTTTGAGGAGGGGAGGGGAATATGACAGTATTCTGCGGATTCACTCTAATTTAATTATTTGACACATGCATTCTAGTTTCCTACGGATTTGTAATATTCAGCAAACATTTCATTACTATTGTTTGCTCGCTCCAGTTTCTCATAACATATCTGTTCCAATCCAGATGGTGTAAGTACATAAAACTGAACACTGTGACCGAATCATTTCCTGTATATGTTTGGGAGACTGAAACGGAATTTTGCATTCTGTGTAAATCGCGACCATTCGAAAGAGAATTTGGAGTTATGAAGGACAATCTGCCTGATATATCCCGAATCGAAGTGGCGCTATCCTTGCATATGGGCAATCACTCGCTAGTGTACGGTTCCTACAGAAGAAAACGACGAATGTGTTTGGAGCTTCTTGAGGCATAAACATGCATTGCGAAGACGGTATAATACATTCCCTCGGCGTGCTTCGAACTTAGCCTACGGGTTTCTTTTCGCTTTCTGCACGCTTCCACATTCATCCGGATCATGCCCAGTAGCCTTTGCATGTGTGCATCATAAGCTTTATCTTCTGCGTGATCGGTTTCCTTTGATATGTTCGTCAGATGAGAGCTTCACTGTAGGATCGTGTTGTTATACGGACTGAAAAGGTGTAAACGAAACTTATATTCCTTTTCTTCTAAAATAAGAAAATATTTTCTTCCAGACGTCTTGTAAACAAGGGGACCAACTCGCATGTGACTTCTACTGAATATTAATGATTTTAATTTAATATTTATGATCATTTTCGGTATACTCTCCCTGTCATATCATATAACAGAAATATTTGTAACGGCGGATTACAAAGTAGCGAAGATGTTACGATGCACAAATGTTGAATTAGGCTACTGGCTCACTAATGCAATTTTCCTGGAGGCTTCAAAGATTGATGTGGAACTCTTGTGTAATGAGGTTATAGCTCTGGTAATTCCTTCATCCTATGGCAGGCAATTCGCCGAGCTAATAATCGAGTGCTAAGTGTTTTTCTAATAAATTCTGAAGGAGAAACATCGTACGCTCCTTGTGCGATAAAGTATACTCTACAACTATTGTGAGTGTGATGCTAAATATAAGTGCTTCCCCATAATCATCAGTTCTTGGTAAAATGGAAACACTACAATTTCCGTAATTGCTTTTCTGTAGTCCTCAGGCTCACTGAGGATAAATGCTTAATGCTATTACCAGCTAATATGTGCTCGCTGTATCATACCTGGGATTCTAGTTAGTCAGCATTTTCCTTCGTTTGCCAGCGAAGCAGGCTAAGACACGTGCTGTGTATGTGTGGAGAAAACTCGGGACTCCTCAGTGACACAAATACGTTTTCGTTTTGACCAAATTAATTGAGTCTGTATTTTGATGTGAGGGTTGATATTTAATAAGATTTTATGACTGCAAAATTTTGATACTCCATTTATAAAAATCTATCCTATTTGAATAGAGCTTCCAAAATTTATTCTTTCTATAATTTTTTTTCCATTTGCTGCTAACTTCACAGAAATTTTATCACTTAGGTCAGTGTTTCTCAAAGTATGGTACGCGTACCCCCGGGGGTTCGCGAAAGGTCTTCAGGGAATACGTTGAAATTTTTGGCTATGCATCATTAACGCATGGAATCATTATACATATTATATGCAATTAGTGACAACTGGGATAAAAACAGCACTAACTAATGAATCACATCTCCCCTCCAACAGAAACTGCTGTATAGACTCAAGAAAAACCATATGTTGCCGGTGCAACATATGGTTTTGCTTGACACCACCCCGTCGTGAACGTGTTAAAACTAAGAAATATATAGTGAATGTGTTTCAGATATTATGGAATTCGGTTGAAGAGAATTAGCATTTCAACTCAATTGTTGAAATGCTAATTTGTCTTTGGTTCGCGCGATCTTTTGTTAATACCGCACCAATCATATGCACTTCTTCATAGCTGCTCTACGTATTCCAAGTCTTGTAAATTGCTGATAATTTTTGCTTGAAATATTGGGAAAGAAGATGAAGCTATTTGGGTAGATGACTTTGACCATGCACACAAGGAAACTGCTCTCGATGCCTAAAGTAGCGATAGCGAGTAAGAGCTTCTTAGTAAGTCACACCATTCGCAGTTTTTTTTTCTGAAAACTTTAGTTTCCGAAAATCCTCGCATATATCTCGCACTACGATTTTTTAGCTTTAATTTTGCGAAAAAAAGTGCGAGTTATATTCGAATAAATAAGGTAATTTTTTTAGCTTTCAAATTCTATAGTATGGATCATTGGTTAAAGATTGAATTTATAAAACCCAGAAAAGAGAGCAATGTAGCAAATGCAAGTAGCTGTAAGCAACAAGAAAACGTTGATATTGCATCCGGATCAAATGAAATTGATAAGGGTGTGTCATCTGTCATCTCTAGGAACGAACTATGATATGAATTACTTGAAATGTGGATTTTCATGGACGGGAAATGAAGAGGAACCTATTCCAAATTTTGTTCTATTAAAAATAAATCATATTTTTTGTTTACATGAACATATAAATTCAAATAAACACATTTGCAATGAAATATATTTTATTTATTTATTATTTGATAAGGGGATACTTGGTAATAATGAAAATTTAAGAAGGGGTACGCGGATATCTGAAGTTTGAGAAACACTGACTTAGGGAATCGATTATACATTAGTTTACTTGTGTATATCCCTTCATTCCCTCGGCATGGCGAACATTTACTTGTAAAATTAACAAATACTTAAATTGTTCTGAGAAAATTATCCAAATTTAGTGATTGCAATTTCTACTACGAACTCTTGTTAAGTTTGATGCACTTTGCGATGCAGCGATGCGTCAGTTGATTTCTATGTTGTCAGCTAACCTTTGGTCAGCGTGCAGTAGTTAAATACAGGCTCACGAAAAATAATTAAAATAATTAGTCTCCTCTGTGCGCTGAAAATGAACATTAGCTAATGGGAGGCACTTACACTAATGCCAAAATTGTTAAGCAAAACGTATAGGAAAACTATTTGCAAGTTGAGATAACGAACCAACACAGTGAAATAAACTTTAATATATAGACATTTTTCCTGCTTGTTAATTATTTATTTAAAACAAAAACTAAGTTATTTAAATTCAGAGAATAAAACTGCATACACAAGTAAGCTTGCAATTTTATTAAGGAAAAAAAAACCACGCCTTCTTTTTTACCCCCTTTTTTTACATCATCTTGGGATGGTGTGAAAAAAGAAATTTCCATTATTTGTTCAAGTCTCGATGGGTTCTATTTATTCAAGTTTTCGGGGGTAGGGGAAGAGAGAAAGTAGCCAATATCGAAACAGCTCACCTTTAACCATCTGTTTTATGTGGCCAGCAAAGACAGAGTCCCACGCTACCTAATTTCTTATACTTTCTGTTTCACGCCCTTCTCTTGCTTCCAGAATAGGACAAAAGAAAACAAGACTCGCCATTAAACCGAGACCAGGGTCATTATGGTAGATCCGTTGTGCCGCCCAAGGCTTTTAGTGACGTGCTGAAAGGACACAAAGACCTTAGCTGCAGAGACAGAGGATTCCGTTTACTTCGTCCGTAAAATTATACGGCACACTGAGGGTAATGGCATTCTGAAAACGCTGAAGTAAGGAGCTAAAGATTTCTTCTATCTGTTGTGGGCAGTAAAGTCCACAGAAGTACGTTTCGAGGGTTAGAGTAGCATATCGTTTATCGACGGTAATTAGGACTACAGATTGAACAAAAATGGGCACCGGTGGAACGGAGGCCGTTAATCAGGGTTGTCACTACTTTAATTACTCCTATATTTCAAGACGTCCCCCATTAATTACTTGTGAAAGGAGAAAAAACTTTAATAGACTTGGTAACTTGAGAGAATTCTCATCATATTGCACAGAAATAGGATCTATTGCGCTATCCATAAGAGCAAAAGTAGCTGCTATTTGCCTATAATTACAATATAAAAATCAGTTAGAGCATGACAAGGGTCATAATGATTTCATTTCTGGACAGCCATCTAATTGATTCTTTTTCATAATTAAATATTACTTTAATGTTTTTTCAGCGTCAATCCAGTTTTTTTACTATAAAATCCGAATAATATATAATTTGCTCTCGGCTTCACGGTGTTTAATTAGTTCCATTTCGGTATTGCACGTTTAGAATGCGATGTATGATTGTACCGTATTCTTCGCATCGTTTTAAAAAAAAGCTGTCACAACGCTTATTTTAAATCATCCACCAAACTGAATGCAGCTCTTGCTGATAAGAGAGATTTCAAATCTTCAGGAATTGATGCACTTAATTTGAAATCACTAATCAGGAAAAAGCTAGCTGCCTTCGCCTTTATTCATCACACAGACTGTATTCTCTTTTAAGTATCAGGACTGACACCTTTCCATGCACGATCAACCACGCCGTACACGACTTCAGCTGTGGGACTGAATGCTTATAATAATATAACTTTCTCTTACATAGGTTGCTATGGTACTGAACAGTTTACGCTATAGGTCACTGCTTGTTCTCTGATGAGAACCAATAGTTCAAAACAGCTGTCAGGAAGGGGAAATCTAATATAAATAGCAATAAAGTGCAAAAATACGAACTCATGGGCACAGCTCGTTGCTTTTAAATAGTGCATACAAAGGCAACTCCAATGGCGAAAGTTATATTGTCATATGCTCTCTAGTAACTTTCGCAAGTTGTGTCTTTCTGAATTTGTCGATAAAATATGTATGGATTAATAACATCATCCCTTTTAATATGCATTATTATATGTCATTTTCTTAATATTCCGTATACGAAACTAAGATTTGCTGGGAGATACCTGTAACCTCATAGAGAAAACTTCTAGTTTAGAATAGAATCAATTAACTCGCCTTTTATTTAAACTTCCTTTGGAAATGTGTTTGCTTTTTTGAACTGGTTTGATCTTGATTCTTGACAATCTTTACTATTATTTAATTTGTAATATTTTCGGATTTAGGCCTCCGGACTATTGTTAGTTTAAACATAAGGTATTTAGTAGTTAGACATTAATAATGCATAATATTTGTTCCTACACATAAAATTTGAATACACTTTTAATGTCTCATCTTATTTATAATATAAAACAAAACTGAATTTTAATAATATTTTGTAGTTTTTAATGTGGTGAAGGTTGCTTGTTTGGTGGAAAATCTGAAATTTGATTGCTTGTGATAGTTTGTAAAATGGGAAAGTGGAACTAATATAAAATGCCTTATATGTTGACAGAATGTACACAATTTAAAAGAAAACTTGGTGACCTAGACAGTTTATGTGAATTTTGTTCAGTGCTGTGAACTTGAACATGTTTTTCTAATTTGTACAGGTTTTGAAGTTATTTAGAATAAAAACATGAAAATTAAAACGCATTCAATGTGTCATATGTCCCAAACACGTGGATATTACACTCCATACACTTTCTATAGAGATGATAATTCCATCCATTTTGTACTCCCTGCTAATGCGTAATAATTTGCATTTCATAATGAACTGTTTTCTAGTCTTCAAGTAAATTACCTGAGTGCATGATTTCAATTAATTTGGCGGCGTTTTGATAATTGATTTTTTCGTATTTGAACTATCTGAGGTAGACACCCTAATTACACTAATGTTTGTATGCTCAGTGCATAAAGGTTTAGAAGCTCAACTAATTAAACCGTGACTTCCATCTTTGCTTTTCCTGATTGCTTCTATGCAGTCTTCTTATGAAGAGAAATCACCTAATGATTGTATTAACTGGGGTGTTCTCTCTTTATTAGGAAGTATATCACGACTTGAGTTAATATACTTTTCAAGCGTTACATCTAAGAATCCAATAGTTAAGAATATGATCGATTGAATCTTAAAGTAACTAAACTCTCGTGCCAGAAATTATGAATACAATTTGATAAGTTACAGATGCCATTGAATTTTCCATTCTGAAATCATATTAATGTAATTGCACAATTTAATTTATTAGCAGTTGTTATGCATTCCATCCTTCTGAGTTTCTCTTAACTAATCAAGATTTTTCTAGAATTTGAATCTGCATGCTTTTCAAGAAACTAATGTCATTTCTTCGATAAATACTTTCAAGCATGGCAAAGATCCAAAGACTTAGTGTTGAAGACATCAAAAAATCGATCAGAAAAGCTCTATGCTTTTCTGATTGCTTTATTATTTCTCTGAGTGATGGGTTTAAAATAAACTGCATTTGGTCTACTGTCTTCATCCTAATAAAATTCCTTCACGTGCCATATCTCTCAACCTGAGGACTTCTTTCTTTTTGTATATCATGTTATTATTGTATTTTAATAACGGCATCGATCGTTCTTGTGTCAACCACAACACCTGATGGATTGTTGGATAATATTTGTTTAAAAAGGGTTTATTTTTCACTGCATAGCTTTAGCGAACTGGTTCCTAACTCCGTATAAAGACTGAAAAAAGGTTTGAGAATTTCCAGTCGGAAATATGCTTGAAAGTGTATGATGTTTATTTGTTTAAGCCAGTCCTCGATTAGGAGAAACGCAAAATGTTGCAGTTTCTTTATCTTTGAAACAAACTTTCGGAAGCTAATGGCAGCTATAATTCAACAAATAATATTTTATAGATAGTTCACCAAGAAACTTGCTCCATACAAAAAAGTTCAGAGTTGTAGGAGTTGATTTCGTTTGCTGATGTATCACTTAGAGTTGGTCTGTATGTCTCATTTTACGAATATATATCAACGCATACATGAACTGCCTGCAGTTGTAGTTTCGAGTGTGGTTACCATCATAGGATGATCCATGTAAACCATGCACTTTTATTTAAGCAAAATCTGCATAAATGCATATAATTCGTAATATGACGGAGAGCCAATCCGGCAGAATAAGAGTGCAGTGGATTACGAGGAAATGGAGGTTGAGAGGAAGGGCCAGCTATCTCGGTACTTTTCTAATATACATAAACACACACACATAATGATGAATGCACTTCTAGCTTGTCTTGGATGTGGTCGAGTCAACGAAAGTCAGTATGTCTGTTAAGTGTGTGCATTATCCTACAAGTGTTCTTACGAAGTAAAACTCGTATGAGCCTGGCTAACTTCCTTTTCAAAGTTCTTGCAAAAGGTAGACAGGGTAGGATCAAACACATCTTTACATCTGAAGGATATGTCGAGTTACACAGTACATGATGACGTTCTTTTTTCCCCCCTACTCACAACAGAACTTTCCACACTACACGTTACCAGGATACTGTTAGATTTGAAATGGGCAACCTCATTTACAATGAAGTCACCCATCCAGATTCTAACAGAATATGCCCCACTAAGAGAGCATACTTGTCGTTTCAGCAATTAAGTTCATGTCAAAAAAGAATTAATATCATGATCAATAAGATGAACGAAATATTTAGTATGTGCTTTGACAGATCTAAATTAGAACTGCAGATGTAAAATAATCAAAGAGTATATGTAAAGATAATTACTAGCGATGTATAACTACACATGCAAGAGTGTCAGTACGCTGCCTAAGAAAGGACAAAGGTCGCTCAAATACCACCGTAATATTGTAAGCGCCCGTGAGTGCTAGTTCGTGGAAAATATCTAGAGGCACGCGTTCCCGAAAATGGAAAGCCCCGTATTGCGGTGCGATGAGGTCACCCAGTCGAGGACGAATCGAAGGGCAGAATATGCAAAATCTAACTCGAAAAGATGACTCTGGAAGGGGAGAATATATGCAGTAACACAGGTCTGGATCCCCCCCCCCCCATTTGTTTGTTCCGGTTTTTTCTCCGTGTGCTCCTCAGTGGTCAACGATGTCCAACTCCTACGTACCCGGAGTTGACTACCATAGGTCCCGGCAAGGCATCGCAGCAGATTACGTGAGATAAAATTGCGGGTCATCGGCAAGGAAAGTGCACCGATGTAATTCTTGAAGAAGCGAGCACCAGACTCGAAGAATACACGTGATTCCCACGTGGCAGCAAACCTTGAACAACAAAGTTTTCCACTACGAAGGAAGGACGGAAGGAACCCCGAAAACCTGTGCAATGTAGATAAATACTTTACATATTCTTTGTCCCTTAAACATTAGGATGACTGTGAACGGAAGAAATTTTGTGTTTCAGAATGAAAATTGAACTTGAAAGATTAAGCAGATTATAGAACATTTTAAATCTCATTAGACCGACTGTCCGAGAACCGTGAATTTGTTAAGAACCAATGTTTTAACCCATACGAAAAGGAAAAAAGATGTGTTTGTGCCTAACGAGCATCTGATGAACTGTATATAGTATTTTAACCATTTAAAGGAAACATTCTGTGTAATGAGAAATTGTATATTTAAGGTATGAGAGAGTGAGTGATACCTTAGATGATTTTAACTTAGTATTGCTTACATAATGTCTGTGTCTTGTATTACTTACGAGTTCATTAAATGTGTTTCATTGTTTCATATGTGTGTGATCTGACCATGCAGACTGACTCTTACCACTCATAAAAATTACGACCCTGTTAATCTGTATATGCACGCGGGGATACCCAAAGTAAGATAAGAAGGAATGGCTACGACTGCAAGATTAGAACACCTACGGCCTCTGATTTAGTTGTAACCACATTAGTGGCATCTAATTTCTGTGACCCTCCCTAGGTTGAGATACTGTACCTAAGTTCAGGCAGGCACAGTATATAAATTCGTCTGAGAAAAAAGGGGATGCCTCACACAAGAGTTAGAGAGTAGGTAATCTAAGGGTCCTACACAGTATTTGATTGACAAAGTTTAAGAAAAGAATTAGAGCGAAGGGCCACGAACAACAACACACGTAGTATAAGAACAAAAACAACAAAGGAGAATACAAAAGAAGAAAATATAACACTATATTTAGTACCGTCGACAACATGAGCATTACTCGATCTCCCCGTTTTTGACCTAATATGATACTTATCAAAGTCATTTCATGACTCCAAGAAGGGTGACAGGCTCGTATAAGCGACGAAAACCGTCTACCGTGCTATAGTGGAATTCGAACTCTCACTCTGACATGGAGGTTGAAGAGCGGAATGTTGCCGATAGCATCGGCGTAATGCAGAAAGTATGACCTTATCCAGAACTGGTACACATACTATGCGGAAAAACAGAAAACTGACTATTACGTCTCTCCCACCAACTTCATAATTGAGATTACTTAAAGCGGTATCTTTTATTCGTTTAACCGATTGCAAAAAAAAGTGTAGCAAAATTTATCCCAGTATATTATTAACTTCTAATTTCTTCTGGTAGCGATGTTCTCTACATTAATATAATAATCTCTATTGAATTATCATTTATATAGTTTATATGTAACTGTTCGTCCTCAGAAACTGAGATTGCGCAGTTTTTTTTTTTTTTGGCTAAGATGGCCTCCTCGTATTTACATCCGCCAATAATATTGCACAGATTTGATTTTGTGTGATGCATTATTTTACTAATATCACGAACATAGACGCCTGATATATCTTATGATAATACCACCTTTTGAGGTTCTTAAAATCTTTTGTCATTATCAGTGCCGCAGTTTACGACTGAATATAACAGAGGTTTGTCTAAATAAAACAAAGGGTAAAGTGGCGGTGGAGTGCAAAGTGTAATAAGGCGGAAGGCAGCATATGGAAGGATTACGTGAGAATTTTTCTTTCTATATATCATAAATACTACTTCCTATCCGAGAAGCTAAATGTGCAATGCAAAAGCCGCGTTTCATTTAATCTCTAGTTATATTATTCAGTCTCTGCCCACGTGTTATTTACATTCTTTTCCCTTAATATGTTGAGCTCAAAGTTCTGTCATTACATTATATTTAGTTATTAAATTGGTAGCCTGTTTATTATAAAACTACTAAAATATATATCATGACAATCGATGATGACTGCGTTTATAAAAGTGCAAAGTGATATAGATTGTTGTTGATCTCTATTTACATTTTAAACAATGCGTCCTTCGTTTACCTTAAATTTTAATATTTTGTTTTTCCTTTAACAATTCAATGAATGCATGATTTCCTATCATTAAGTTTTTGCATTTCTCAATAGCGTTTGAGGCTTTTCTGTGACATATGCAGCACGTTTACGCTTTCATATTTATGGGTAGGATTAGGTTCCTTGGGTGGTTTTAAGGGTGCGCTCTACCAGTAATTCGGTTTCCTCTGCAGTGCTCTATCTAAATTAATGACATTGTTCGCTAGAAATTTGCCGTCGAGTACACCATTTTCTGTCAGAGCATAGCGAGAGTTGTTAAAACGCCATTAATCATATCTAGACAGATACTTAGCTGGACACGTCACTTGTTTCTTATCTACCTAACTGCTAAAGTGAGGATAGAGAGAATATACGGTGAAAGATGGTCTAATAAAAGATTTAACATTTCTCAAATTCTCTTCGCAATATCAACTGAGCTATTTACGCTTGAAAAAATAGCACGAAGCTCTTCATTACAGAAATGGTCGTCTCTTATGATTAACTATCGTATTCTCTGGTAAGTACGCCTTATTGTAATTTATAGTTATTATAATTTTAATGCATTGTCTTAATGTCGTACCACTAACGAGCAATCAGTTAATAAGCTTTACGGACACTTCTTAGTTAATTAAATAAGCACAAGGGTGTATACATATATTGATTTGCATAGAAAACGCAATGGGCGCTCTATTTGTAAGTTCATAAAGCATTCTCAGTTGCACTTCCATCGTATTATAAAAGAATGTTGTATTATTTAATTAGATTCGTTGGGTGTGCACATAAACATTAATTTATTTCTATTGTTGCATGCATTTAATCTGTTAGACAAAAGTTCTGATTCGGTTTCCCCCATTAAGAGCTCTTAGTGCTCAAAGTGTTGAGGTTAAAAAAAATCACGTGTCTGTTTTTTTATTACTCTAATATATTCTCCTGTCGGGAGTCGACAAATACGTAAATTAGTGAGACTGTTGGGCTTTCTAATAGAAAGAATGTGCGAGAGAGAGAATAAAGGAAAGCTGCTTTTTGGCGTTGAGAAATGAGTCTTTAATTTGCTTCATTAACATAATTGAAAATGTATAAGAAAGAAAATTTGAAAGAAAGCAAGAACACAAAAATCTTCACTCTGCCGCTGGTTATTGCATTAGCACGTGGATCGAAGTTTAGCAGCAATAAGTATGGTCGTTTGTAGGATAAAGTAATTTTGACAGTCTAGTAATGATTCGGAGATCTACCCCACGCAAAAAATCATATTAGAAGTGACTTCTTTTAGTGCCTTTTTATGCGTCCCTGTTTGACTTTTTTTTTTCAGAGAAAAACTGGATCGATGACCTTTTCTTGGTTGGTCGATCGATGACCTCTTCAGGATAAGAAGCAAAACATGCATTTCCGCTTGTATGCTCTGCATTCTTTTGAATAAGCTTAGGATAGTCAGATTGACTTGATAAGGACCACGCTGTTTAGTAATCGTATTAAGTTTTTCAAGTATCTCAAAAATATACAGCTTAAAATGCTAAATCTTCAGTACTATACTGAGACAATTTAAAGCGAAATTCTGTACTTATTGCATACTTAAGACCACAGTATTCGTATATTAACTAAATTTGACTGTTGCAATAATAGAAACTAGTTCAATTTACAAACATTAGTTAAATCAGTGTTTTGCTTACTGGCAGAGCACTTTTCAAACAGCTGCGAGTTTCTCCTCTTATGGATATAAAGAGGTCTGTTTTTATAAATACTTTAACATCAGTAAATTACTCACTGTTTTAAATTTCGTTTGTTTGTCTTTTCATATAGGGTGAACAAAAATGATGGAACAGTAGCAATTTTTTTAAAAATAAAATTGCTAAACTACGTAGCATAAGTAACACTGGAAAAACTTCAGAAATTTTCGCTCTGGCCGGCTAATAGTTTCAATGAATTTTATTCAGTTTATTTTATTTACTCGAGCATGGTGGTTACACACACATTGTTTATTGCAGTTGAAGGAACTGTATAATGAAAATAGCTACACTGAGTGGTCTGTGTAGGTGGAGATCAATAAAGATCTCAGTATACTTCGGATAATTTTCATTCTCGTATATTTTAATTTACAGATATTGACTGAGCATCTTATTATGAGGAACCTTTAGTTCTTATTAGTTCTTTTCCCCTGCACTTGAATCTCCGAAATGTTCTGAAATCAATCGCACTCAAAGCAACCACTGGATTATTTATTTCAAATATCGTGAGAGAATAGAGTATGACCCAATGCAATATTGATTTATTATCATTTCTAGTGATTTTACTTTTCTTTATTGCATTTCGCAAGCGTATTTTGTTATAATTTACAAGTTCTGTTTTGATTCATACAAATTACTTGTGAGCAATTATATTTTACGAGGTGAAAACCATGTTACTGATAATTACGATGCTTTTTGTGCCACCTTGAATACTTTTTATGGCGAAACAGAACAACAGCGTGCAAAAGATTCAGAAAATTATGCTGCTGCAAGAAAAAATGTGAAGCTTTAGTTATAATGTATAATGAGAGAGAGAAATGCGAAAGCCTCTCGAATGCTTAAGATTATTGGTTTTCCCCAGTGTGTTCAGTATTCAAAGATTCCGAATATCTAAACATTTCTTTCTCATCTTTTCTCACTATGGCTGTGAAAGTCTTAGGAAAATTCTGAATATAAATTACATGGAAATTTGGTCTCTTCCACAGTTTTCTGCAAAATTTGTGACGTCTGATAAAAGAACGAATGATCGCCACTTCTAAAGCTGCGGGGAGAAATTTAACTCGATAGACTTAAAGTATTGCCGCCATCTATTGAATCATGCATTATTGCATTTTGTGTTGCTGCGTATATTAGCGAAAATGCAGTTATGTGATTTCTGCATTTATTGTTAAATAATTTAAACAATAAGTCATAACTTCCAGGAATATTTGATTGTTTGATTACATCATAGAAGTTTAAATTAAATCTTATTCGCATAAGCAGAACAAAATAATTCTCATAATGCAATTTTTAACCAAACTATATACTGCTGCCTTTTATTTGAATTTGTGAATTTAAGCAGAGAATAGACTTTCAACGTATTTACTGTTCTACATCAAAATTTACGAATAATAAAAAGAAGAAACAGGTGAATGAAAGGTGCTGGGAGGAGGTGATAAAGGTAACCACAATCAAGTCATTAAACAAAATAAATCTGATTATACTAAAACCACATGAAAAATGGAAGAAACTTAATTAAATACCGATGTATTACAAAACTTATTAAGATGTTAAATGTAAAAAATATATATTTTGTATATATTTGTGTAAATTTAAACTTTTTCGTTCACAGTTTGTACGATCGTATTAACTAGTGTAATGTAATGGGGATATCTATAATTACCAAAATAGAAGTCCAAAAAATTAAAAGCAAAATTCCCTTTTAAAAATATCAGAAACTCTTCATTATTAGAGGGAAGAATCACGAAATTTGATGTTGACTGTTTTTGTTTATTCTTAGGTCTACTAATATCATTAGACAGTACATTAATAATAGATCTTTGTTCAATGCATTGCCATCACGAATTTGCTGCTGTTAGTTTAGATCTGTGCACACACTACCTTCATCTTACGTACGTTGTGCTTTTCTATACTCTGTCAATAGCAGATGTTCTGTTTCTGATATGAAGAGAAATGCGGTTCGCCACAGACAATCTTACTGTACAGATAGTTGTTGTTGTTTGCGAGATATATGATTAATATCCAGGAGTTATCGTGCTGTGTAGCGCTCACTCGGCCACTTTCTCTGATCGTGATTAGTGAGTGATCAGGTAGTTTTTGCTATGTTGTGAAGGGAAATCAATAACTGGAATCTCTACTAAGAACACTAAAAAAGGTTGACATAGTGACGGGCTTAACTGACAACGATATGCATCATAACAATGTGTAGTGTGCTGTTTTGCAGTTCGCCACGCTTAGTAACTGATGAACTGTCAGAACTTTCAACTTCCTGGTTCTTCTAACTTCAATATTTATCCTGCATGGTTATTACTAATTAAAATTTTATAAACAATGGGAAAATGTAAGTTCAAACTGTGTCGTATCTTCTGCATCAGCAAACATACATTGATAGCTCGCCGATTTTATTTATTTGCTTTAACTCATCACCAATCGTTGTGTGTACGTTATTGTTCTGGCTCTTGGAACAGAAATTGGAAATATTCAATTGCGATTCGAAGAAATGTGTTAGTGAATGTTTACTTGTAATAGAAAACTAAGAGATCTACGGGTAGACACATATTCATCCAATATAAACAGAAATATGAAATTTAATCATATCAGAGTTTCCCACGCAGAGTAAGCGAACGAGAATTCTTCAATTTTCAGCATTCCTTTGAGGTCTTTCGAATGGCTTCAAACGGACTAATAACTTAAGAGTTAAAATATTATTAAAAAAACTAGTCTATGCCATGGAAAATCGAGTAAACCGAATTAAACTCTCGTCTTGTTTATGAAGTTGGGTAAAGTGTATTTTTAGAGGATAACAGAAGTATATTTCAAGTGCAACATTACCTAAATAAACAAGCATGTCATCTAAAATATTTCATGTCAAGCACAGTACAAGGAGATTTCTTTTGGGGCAAAACGAAACGCAATAATTGACTACTTTTCATAAACCCTGATACCATTTAGTAGGGGATACGGATAGTTGCATGGGATTGGAAAAATATGTATTTGGAAGCTGGCTAAAAAAAAAAAACTTGAAAAAAAATTACGTAATAAGTTATATTACATATAACTTATTACGTAAGCCTATTCTAGACGTTTCTGAACACAGGGGTTCATGTTGCTCCTTTTGAGTTATATAACTAGTAATAGAGCATCCCTAAACAATCTTCTTTGTGAGTATTACCATATACATGATTAACACAAAGGATGCAGTTAAATATTTTAGACTAAAATGGCAGAAGAAAGGACTTACTTGCAGGAAACATTGGTATGAGATATTCAGTCTTACGTTATAAATTATTGCAAACACGTGATACACGGAATCGCAGTCAGGTTTCCAAGAAAATCAACTATATAGGGATTCTGAAAATATTTGATAATTTTTGTTTAGTTGTAAATATAACTTTGTAATTCGTAAGTTTAAATGTATTTTAATGCTTTATAGATGTTATAAACATTGGGATACTTCAGTTTTTTTTGTTGTTGTTGTTGTTTTTTTTTGAAGGATTGGTTTCTTTGTTTTTATTTACTTATTATTTATTATTATTATTATTTTTTTTTATTTTTTGCTGGACTGTCATATTTTGACTCAAGTATTTATGTAATCAATTTGATGTTTGAGATAAAAAGATTTTTTTCAAGTATTTTATATCTTGATTTAGATCTTTGGATTATGAAAAACTTAAGCATTTAAAAAGTATTAAAATATTACTGTATATAATGGTAATAGGGATGAGAGGATTCATAATGTGCAATTCCCTATATTAGTTGGTTTATGGAATATTTTTGTGTTAATTAATGGATTCTATCGTGAAATGCTACCTACTACTAAACTTATTAAATAGGTTAAAGCTATATATATAGTTAAAGAAGTTAGTGGAAATAACTAAATTTATCAAAACAAAAGACCTTGGGGATTAATTTTGGTGCTGAAAATGAACAGCTGGTCAGATAAGAGTGAACAATGTCAAGTGCCTTTTAAGTACAATTTAGTCCACCACAGTGGACTCGATTTTAAAATTGCTGTTTAATACGTATATATCAGATGAACTTCTGTGCTTCTTTTTACAAGGATACGCAATCGTCCTCTATAAAAGTATGTATTAAATTATTATTTTTTACGACTATTTTGCCTGCTTTTGTTTAGGAGTGTCCCTCCCAGAAATAATACGTGCATGTATTTAAAGCCTATAAACCCAGAAAAGGCATATGGCATGAGATAAACCGTTTCAACACACTACATAGTCCCTTTATTTATCATTTATACTGTACAAAGTTTTAACTCACCAGTTAGAAATGAAGGATGTGAAAGAAGAGTACACACTGTCCTCACTGCTTTATGGATCACATTATGAAAGTAAGCAGCTTTAAACCCCGATATCAGAATCGAAGATATTAAAACGTACTTTTACTTTATGGAAATAATTCTAAAATAAATCCACTACACACCTTCCGGTCTGTCTCGACAATACTATAACACCTGGTAACTGTGAAAATAGGCAGGAACATGAATAGCACCATGTGAATGGCAGGATAAAGGCCAAGATCGATTTGCTGCATTAAGTCGTATGCTGTTGTTGAAAACAAATATAAGATATAACAGATAAATTTGAAGAAACCCAGTAATATGTATCCTTGAGAGAAAATTAAAGAAATGAAGATTAAATATAAAACTGGTTTCGATAACACTTTAAAAGATATTGCTTTAATTTTCTAAGAAATACCTAGATATACTATGTAGCATCTAGAAAGAATTTCACGTTGTGTGTGTGTATATATATCGGAAACAGAATACTGAGAATATGGTTTGCCTACCGATGTTTTTACTAACATAGAACTAGCCAATATTAAGCTGGAGTTTGGGAAATTGCATTTCATCAGGATATTCCGGTTTTTCTCATAAGTCAAACGAACCTTGATGAATATACCTCTCGCAGTAGCGTTAATATAGATTGGGCAATATGCAGATTTCATGTTCAAAATCTACTTTTATGTACTGCAGCTGATAATGATAGTCAAGAACTCGTTGTGTTCCATATCAGTGCATAAGGCTTGCGTAGTGAAGAATGTAAGGTTGTAGCAATACTGTTTATTCACTATCAGGTTCCTTTTGCCCATGAAAACTGAACGTTTATCAAAAAGATCGATAAAATATCGCATGGTTTTATTGTGGACGTAAATGAATGCACAATTAAAAGTAAACAGGTTCCGGTGTGTGAGAGAGGGGATTGTAGATGAAGTTTCCTAATTACTAGCATATAGCACAGCATGGTGATCATTGCCCTGTTTTCATCGTTATGTGGTTTTAGTTGAGAA
The DNA here is from genome assembly GCF_054136105.1 of Typopeltis vanoorti. Lineage (NCBI taxonomy): Eukaryota > Metazoa > Arthropoda > Arachnida > Uropygi > Thelyphonidae > Typopeltis > Typopeltis vanoorti. Next base: position 100,177,894 of record NC_143563.1, on the reverse strand, counting down.
AAGAGAGATGAAGTTATGGACGCAGGTCGGAAGGAAAGTGGCGTCTTGTTCCGTGATGTGTTAATGCTGCATTTATCGGTTGGTGCTCAGCAATAGCACACGTCACCAGAACGCAGCGAACCATCAAATATCTATCACATAGTGAGGTGCAAGAGGAAATTGACATCTCGGAGCTAAATAGGACGACCACCGGCACGTAAAAGATGCCTCCCCTATAAGACCGAAAAACTAGAAGCGATTATTAGTGCGATGCACGCGCGCATAAATTTATTCACATAGTGAATTAGAATTTAAAAAAACTACTTGGATATGCAAGAAAGTTGAGAAAACTCATGCGCACTATCAGCAGATATGCACGCTTCTCAATTGCGAATTGGAAAGCAAAAGTCGATTAACTAATTTTTGGGAACAAAATTTCTCTAAATTTCGGGTTGCAGGTTTGCGTATTACGTTGTATATAAAAATATTCTGTTTGCTGAAGAAATAAGGTAAGGTACATAGTTTGTTTGTTTGTTTTTTCCGTACTGTTGTCTGACCAAAGTGTAGAGTTATAATAAACATTCTAGAATAATAAGCAGTTAATCAGCCCAGCAATGATGATTTCTGGAATAAACCGCAATTAATTTCACTATTTTCCAATATATATATATATATATTGGAATTAAGCTGAATAGCTTATGCAGAACAAACAGAATGGACAAGATAATTTAGGAGGATGTAAAAATATCGATCTTACATGGCGGGATGTAAGCTACTTTTATGTATGAAGTATTTCAGAAGTTTTGTCCATTACACAAACGTGCGATAACTCTTCCTTATTCCAATATTTACATGTTTGGAATAAGGAAGAACTATCGCACGTTTGTATTCTTGCTTATTTGTCCTTGTCCGGAGGGAGGATAGATTGTAGTTAAGGTATTTAAGTTTATTTCCTCATCTCGGTGTTGCTAGGGGATGTATGTCTCGTCAGTTAATGTTTATATTATTGCTAATTATTTTGCTGGGTAGGTGGTATGCATGAGGTATCTACCAGTGTGGGTAAGATTTCTGTCCACGGAATAAATCATTCATGCATTAACCGTCCTTTTTTTCTCTAAATATCGTGGGCTGTGTTGGACAAACCGGGTGATCCACATGTTAAATTTGTAAAAAATGAAGAGAAAACACAAATCCAGATTAGTTTATCACGTTTAGTACGCAGCCAATTAAGGTTATTGGTAGAAAACAAGAATACCATACACGAACTATGACTGCTTTGTTGGAACATCCAAGGAAGATTCAGAAATGCAATATAAACCAAGGTATCTTGTATCAAATATTGTTATAGTTCATCAAGAATCTCATGCCCTTCAGATCTTGGATATCAAACACGCATTGTGTTTTGAAACGTGCTAATTCCAGTTCTGGCATCATTTCGGGTCAGTTGTTAAACCATTTTTCAACCGTTGATTCCATTTCAGCTTTAATACAGTAAAGGTCTGTTGTAATTTAATTTATATGTCACCAACTTTCCGAAGAAGTGTGCAAAAGGTATGCTGGTAGAGAAGTAAATAAAGTTCCTCTATAAAGCCTACATGTATGTGGTCTTTCTACCAGAACTCTAGTTAATATTGTTATATTCCAGTGAAACGTTAATTCTGATGGTTATGCTACGTTGTATGCAGCCATGCAAGTTTGTTCAACAGTACTTTGTCTATTTGTTGTCCACTGTCTGATCGTTGTCATGCCTCTGTGATCTTTCCCTCTCCCGATATATTTTATATAGTATTGATATAATAACAAACTAACAGGAATTCTGATTGAATTGCCTATTTCGTTTTCTTAAGTGAAACTGCAGATTAATAAAAGCATTTAAGTTATTTGCCGTTGAATAGATTGTTCACTATCCTATTATCACAATTAAGCGTATTTAAGTTGCCTTTGTTCTTAATTACGTAAACTGCGATAATTAGGCGCTATACTTTCTATCAGATCTAGTTTTATTAAGCCTTATACTGGAAATAACTCGGAAATTCGATTATCAAGTGTTTCATGTTTAAGCTGGCTAATAGGAGTTAAAGTAACCATAATGAACGTAAGGAGGGAAGCGATGAAATGCAAATTCTCTAATTATGAAGGGGATTAGCGAAAGAGAGGATGATTGAGTTGTGCTCAGCGGACACTAAACAGCCGCGTGTGGTTAATAAAGCTTCAGGATTTGGAATAAATTGCAAACAACTGAAACCAATGAGAACAAAACGAAAGGCACTCAGAAGTGACAATAAACCTTTATCCTGTCTCCAAGCAGGCTGATTACAGAAAATGATTGATATAAATGAACGAAATCATTCCTTAATTGGCAGGACTAGTTTTGATATACGTATTAGGATAATTCATTAGTTTGTTAAGCCCGGCGAAGATTCCTTATTTCAAGTTCGTTAATTTTATTAGAGTTAAGAGTAGATAAAGCTGTATGCTAAATTAATGTACATGTTTGCGATAGACTGACACTTGAGAAAGATTATGTATAATCTCTAAGGTCAACTTCAGCTGTTCCATTTGTATCCTTCCCTTTTACTTGTTTGTATGAGGGAATTTCAGAAAATAAAATGAAAAGTTATCATATTTGCAATGAAATCAGAGTTTGCACTGTCAGCTTTCTTAAGACACTGGGGAGATGGGCAAATATCATATGACCATATCGAGATTCATTTGCAAGATGAGATGGAATGGTAGAGAGTTGGAAATATGATCATACATTGAAATGGCAGTTGGCTGAAGTGTGTGAAACTAACGTTATTTCATTGAATCAGGTTGAAACATTATCCTTTGCTAAAAATAGAGCAGATATCCAAGAGGAGCAGCAACTTGAGTGCCTAAACACGTCTACCGGAGATGACAACTGTGTCGTACGCAGTGTCATCTTAATTAAAGAAGACAAACGCATTAAACTGAGTGACTGTCTAGCTTAACATCTCACTGGATAATATGCACAGCATTGTTAATGACTGTCGTGATTGCTAAAAAGGTTTAATTCGCAATGGGTGTCAAAGTAACTTACGAGTGTCGCCAAGCTGATTCCTTGAATCGTAGGAGAAGCCCTAGCTAACAAACGATTTGTAGCACGCTCGCTCTCTCTTATTAAAGATAACTCTGATAGCAAAAGCAATGCGTATCACAGTCAACATGTGCGCCATTACGTGCATGACATCAAAACAACCATCACATAAGAGAGTGATGATTACCTTTTATAAATATTTTTATGAACTCTTTAGATATCCATTTCTGTATCAAAGGGTAAGGCATTCTGGATCATTCTTTGTACAAATTTCTAAGAGCAAATGCTAATGAATTTGGATACAATACAAGAGCAAATCCTATACAAAAGCTAATAAATTTGGAAGAAACTACAAACTAGAACTGAAAGGAGAAAGAAAGAATCCGAGAATGAGAGTAAGACAAAACTGAACTCGGAAATTCTCGACCTGAAGAGTTTTAGAAACGGGATGTAAAGGAAATTATAGTGGGTTGACATACGTTTACATAACTTAAAGCAGGATATTCACAAATAATTTTTTTCCTTGTTTTCACAATTAACCAGCATGTCAATACATTAAAAACTCTATGCCAATCATAGGACATCCACCGGAGAGATTAATTGGTTATTTGGAATTACAGCCGAAGTCTGTGAATTTTCATGTGCTCTTCCGATGTACTTTGCGGGGCTAAAAACCCTATGACCTTCCTATAAGACTTATCGGAAAGAATTAGAATTCTTAGATATATGAAGAGCCAAAGGCTTCAATTCGGCGACATATGACTTGTTTAAGTTAAGGGATATTACATCCCATATTCGTTTCTTAGCCGAATAAGAAACTCAGAGTTTCATGCCGAATATAGTAGAAACTATATAAAGTTCGGCGATTCCAGCGTAAACAAATACCTGGATACTGCAGCAACTGATCCTTAAGGTAGTAGTGCAAGCTGAGGCAACTCATGTCAAAGGTGGAGCAAGCTCCGATCACTATTCTTGATATTTTTACGTAATGTGAACTTAGCTCATAGGAGCTGTATTACTGTTCTACATTATGAGAGAAGGTCACTACTCAGACCGGTTTCAACCCTTATTGAGGTCTCATCAGTGAGTAGGTAGACCAAGTTAATATCAAGTTTGTAGCGAACAGAACTTACAACCCTTCTATGAGTATTGCCGAGAGGTGTCCTAATAAATTATTAGATATAATAGATATCAGCAGATTGACAACCGAATTAGAATTCGGTTGTCAATCTGCTGATTTGAAAGAGATGCAAACGTAGGTTCTACCATCTCTTAAGATAAAAAAGGTGGTAATTTAGAATTAACATGGATTAAACCTAGCTAGAGAAGAGTGCTAATATGTGCCTTAATTTCGTGTGATATTAGCCGTTTTGTTTTTTGTCTGTGCAGATAGCCAGTTCATAAGAGAACGAGAAATTTAAGAAAATTCGAACCCTTGCTTTACCAGGCAGTTCGGTAGAGAAAGAGTTCGAACATAACAATTTGAGATAAATATCTAAAGATATCTTAGTATTTTCAGAGAGTAGATAGGGATAGAATTAAACACAAATTTGGGTGTAAGTTACCACTAGTAAATTACAATTAGAATTCCCATCGTTATTGTTGAGATGGGGAACGTGGAAGAGAGAAATGCTGCATTTACGCCAAAGCTGCATCATTCATTTTAAATAATGTGTGTGTTTGTGTGATGAAAAATTCAAACAAATCAGATGCCGTACATTATTATAATTTGATGTTAAAAATCCTAGAAAATAAAGTACACACAGCACATACTGACTGGAGTTTCAATTCTGTTATCTTTAATTTTATTTTAAAAGATAGAAGTTAAATGATTACCTTAATTTCCCCTTACGTGTTGGGCTAAATGGCCTCCCGGCTTACCTTAACTTTTGTACCTAAATAGAAACCGTTTAAACATTTGATGCTAATGAAGTCAGCTGCAAGAAATAAAATTCTGAAAGCGATATTATATACCGTAAATTCCCTAATGATAGTCGTCATGCAGGAAGCCAATTAAAATAATCGCTTCACACTATTCAGAGTGATCCAATTAATTAACTGTGAACAATTGGATAAAAACCATTGTGCGTGCAAATGTGCTTATATTAGACGGGCGACAGCGAGATAACGAACTGGAATTTAGACAACGAGTCCGTAATGTAGGTATGTTTTTAAGAAGAGTTAATGGGGAAAAAGTGTTAGTAAAGCTGATAAAAGAAAGCCAGTAAAATAAAAACGCTCAGAAAATATAAAAATTATTATTTTTTTAAATCTTAATTTAGTAACTGGTTTAATGATGAAAATGATTACAGAAGGAATGTAGCCAACGTGGAAACAATATTATCACTATGATTCTCTTAAATCTTTTTTTTAAAGTATTTTTAAAACAGTGACAGCTTGTGTTTTCAGTTGGTCTGAAAGCAATGATTAAACAGTCGCAAATTAACTGACTTTAACCATTCTTTTTCAATTAAGTCTAAGGAGATCATTTGTATTTTTTATTTATTTTTTTAGTTTTACTTCCTTTTGTGAGACAACTTAGAATAATCCCAGCTAATTTCTTTATTTCTGATGAGTATTGGCTGTATTTTAAGGAGTTTTTGAGAAGTGAAAACGCAAGAGCATCCTTTTGAATACTGATGGGTTTTTAAAAGGTTGTTAAAAGAAATTCAGAGAGTGTCTGAATTCTCAGGTATGGTCAAGTGACATGAATTCTTTTTTTGTGAGCAATGAAGTTGAGGCGGGAATTGATTAGGTATTGAAGGAGTTCTCAGACATATTCTTGGGGGTCTTATTCGTTTGTGCTTTATAAGGAGTGCACGGTGTTCTCAGCAAATCAGTACATATGATTTGCAGCGGTTACGCTAACTGAGATACAGAAAGAAGAGAAGAATGAGTAGATATGTCCCTTAGGTATTGTGGTGAATTGTGTTTCTCATTCTAAAGGGATTTGCAACAGATATTTCCAGCCAAACGAACGCACTAGAGAGGATTGGATGCATCTCATTATCGGTTTTTCTTTTTTCACATCTGAAGGTACTTCTGAAATTAACCCCTTCACCAAGAACTCCCGGTACAACATCTTTAATGAAGAACTTCCCAAAATTACTTGCTTTTCTTCAACAAATAACCCGCGACTGTTTAATGATACATTTTTGTTGCTTGTTACTAAAAATTCTTTAAAAAAATGATTTGCCAGTAATCATAACTAGAAAAATTCATTTATAATCAAAATTAAATTATGGATTTGAAAACTAAAGTATTACAAACATACCCATTTATAACTTATGATACACTTGCCCTAATGAACTCACCGTATAGCTATTCTATAACCTTTAATGGTTAAAACATATATTGGAAAGGATAACGAACGGACTGTAATCGCCTCTAGAACTGATATAAAACCTACTCGATTCTGACATTATCGTTCTTGTCGGAGAAAAAAGTTCGACAACAACAAGGGCAGCATCGTATTTATCTTCATAATGAAAACGAATGACTGCTGGGAAGTTTCGTGTCTTGAATCTGTGCTGATGGGAAGAGTTAGACTTTTAAAGAATTACCCGAAAACATGAAGAGTGTGTACTTTTCATTAAGCTGAGACATTGACAACTCGATAGAGACTAACATGAACCTCACTAATAGGGTACATCTACGATGATGACGCTGTATCAGTTTCTCAATAGACGCCAAACATCTATCCTCATTAACAGTTCCATCTCGGCTGGGCTTTCATTACAAGCAGGTACCTGGAAAGTTTTATGTCCGTTACACACAGTTTAATTAATTAGTTTAAGGACTTACCTTAGACAAGGACGTGCGCATTCTTTTTATCAAAAGAAATCCTAACTGCGTTCTCTGATAAGTGGAAGTGGTGCCTTTATGTTACTTATATCAGAGATACGTAATTAAACACTTTCAGTTGGCGAACTGAAACAAAACAGCGCTGCAAGTTTGGTGTACTAATTTATTTCTGAAAACACTTTATCCGGATAGTTGGAAAACTTTTCGAAATCAATACTTACAATAAAATGATCAGGAAAGTTTTATTCCTTATTGTAATGTCAATATTTACTTCTACAAGGAGCAATTAGGATCATCTACAACCTTAAGACTTTCATGCATTGGGATTTAAGCACCTTTTAAGGCGCTTTGAAATTTTTAATAAAATTCGTTATTTAAAACTTCCCTTTCTGGCATTTTCAGGATAAACTTAATTTCCGACCTCCAGATCGTTTTGTTGAAAATTTGATTTCTTTTATATGTGCATGTATCATATATCCAATAATGCAATCAAGAAAGAATGCTTTTATTAATGGCATGGGTATATATTGTTCATGGAGCCAGAACAGGTTTACTAAATAAGAGATAATTATTTTTACGTTAGCGCCTCTATAGAGTAAGTCATCGCGAGAAGTCCACTCGACATAGCATCAGCTTATTCACATTTCCTGTTGTTTTTGATTAACCTTTAGGGATCATCCATTACCCTCAAATAATGCCGATCGTACTTCTCCTTAAATTCATTCGCCAATGTTGCACTCATTCTATGCTACACAGCATTTTTTACTGAAAAAATTCAAGTGGTCGAATTTTTTGAAATTTTTTGTTTTCTGATAGTGTAACTCGCCGACAATCTAGAAAAAGTGGCATCCTGATATCGAAATAGGTAAAATAATGAAAAAAAAACCCCGGAATTCCACTTCTTCAGAGTGTAAAGAATTGTTTCATAGGTTTCTTTGATTGTAAAGCACACAGGTTAAACATACTTTTCTTCCTGAAGGTGAGCAGAAAGAGTCATCTGTGCGTATTATGGGAATAACTGTAAACAAACAAATGGTGAGGTTTTTACAGTGGCGCCGCAATTTTGTTATAATAGGCATTGCAACATGCAAATTCTGAGTATCCTAACAGGTCTGCAAATCACTCATACCTATAAAAATAAGTGTAGCAGCCACATCTTCAGTAACCTCAGGATAACAAGTCACCATTTAGATGATAACTTGAGATGGCGAGCTGAAGGACAATTTCAAGGCTGTCAGACGAAGGTGGCTCGTTTCTTAATGTGTCTTGAAGTGTCATCATTTTAGATGCAGTTTCAGGAACCCTTACAAGAAGAGTTGGCCAATATCTCTCTCGAGGACTACGTCCACCAGAACAGACCACTGTATGGCTCTAACAGTAAGCGGGAACTCTGCCATGTCGTGTCGTTAACTGTATTTTGAGATTGCTACATCCACAGATGAAAACATTTCCAAACGCACTCTGTAAAGGAGGCTTAATTCAAGGTTTCTGTGAAAGGAAACCAGTAGTTTGTATCCCGTTAAGCACAAACCACTGCAGAGATCCTCAAAAATGGTGCCATGTAAGGACTTAAATACCTAACAAACGAGCTATAAGGATTCTCAAAGTTGTTTGTTCTGGAGGGAATGCGGTACCACCCCTCCGACATCAGAGAAAGGCAGTGTTCTCTTGTGTGGCCGAATTAACAGCCGCACCCAACTTCATGTTTTTAATAGGGATATTATCTAATTGAAAACAGGACCTCGAACTCTATGTGGAACTTTGTAGAGGTGCATTTGGACCGAATTATGGAAAATGTTATGAAAAAGCTTTGTCTCAAAAACAAATATGGAGCTGTTTTCGGTCACTTAATTTAAGACCCCGTATATTATCTTCTGTTATTAGTTAAAAACGAGTTGGGATTAAATGTTACTGGGACAGTTCTTAAAGGACTGTCCCAGTGACGTTTAACTTCTTATTAGGTCCTGTTAATTCTAATAAGTTCTAATAAGTCCCAAAGTCGTTACTTTCAAGTGACAGACATTTCTAGAGCTTTTAATGAAAATTGATGCTTATTTGGAAGACTCTCAGTTTCGTTCCTTCCCTGCTTCAGGAACTGAATAATAAATAACTACTATTTGCTTCATTTTCTACGGGTTTGAAAGTTTTCATAGAGTTAATTCTAAATTATTACTTAATTTTATTTTTTTAGAGAAAATAAATAATAGAATAGTGTTGTGTTTTGAAGTAGGTGCTTCTAAAACCGGACTATTTCTTTGAAATCTGACTTTCAGCTACTACCTTCTTTTTCCAAGTGTCGTTCAGCTGTTTCTTATAACATTGATAGTCCTTGAGGAAATCAACTTAATTTAGACAAAGAAAAATACTAAACAATTCCACGCTGTTTATGAAAACGATAAAAAAGAGGCTGCAAAAACACAGTGAATTCTACACAGTGAATTCCTTAAATCGTCACAAGTCAAGATTCAATGATGAACACTTCCTTCCTATATAATTCCGTTAGTTTTTTTTTTTTTTTTTGAAACTATCGGAAATGATAAAATGTAAAATAATTATTCCACCCTTCCTTGATATTCAGAATCAATATTAAAATTTGTCATTTCAAACAGCAAAATTATATTTACAATATATATATTCGCTAAAAGGGCGTTATGTTATATTCTAATGATGACAAACGGTGCTACAAAACCTACTTTCCTATGAATTATCTGCAATCATTTCCTTAGCTGTTCATTGTGCAGAAATGAACCATTTCCTAAATGCAATTGATTTCGAACTGTGGGCACAAAGTAATGATTAATGTTGTCTATTTTCGATCACAACCTTCACACTTGCTCGATTTTCCATCCACTTATTTCAATATTAAAGCACTTGCCCTTAATATCATAGGATAGAAATTTAAAGTCGTAATTTTTTAAAATGTGGGATGTTTTACATTTCGTGTGATTTGCAGTATAATCGTGTGCTGTCAAAATACTGTAAGAACATCTTGCTAAAGGGAATTAGGTCAACATTGTATTATGAAAAGTATATGGTCACAAGAATTCTTTTACAAAAAGGGGCGTCTCTTTAAAAACGTAGAAGCCACTACCATAATGAATCAAAAGAATAATTCCTAATGGAAGTTTTCCACCAACTAATGTGCCTTTTGAAGAAATTTTGGAAGCATGGCCTCAAGAGACACCTCTTTCTTTTCTGATGGATCCATTACATTTGGCAGTGTTGAGTATAGCCTAAAACGATATCTTCTCTTCCTTTGTCCTTTAAGGTAATCTATACAACACTAATACGCTTGGGATGCTATTATAAAATGGTAAACGTCAGAGGAAAAAAAAAACAATCACGTACAGAAAGCATAGAATAAAGCAGTAATATAATAAAAAAGTTTTTAATTGTTAATATAAAAAACGTCAAGTTGAACGCATAACTTGAAAGCGTTGACATGAATTTAATCATCGGTTAACTACTCGGAAAGTTTCACTTCGGGATCATTTCTGATTCAATTTCAATTGAGTTACCACATAAGCAAAAAGAATTTTATATATCATTAAGATCTGTGATTCCTAACATATCCTGAAATTCAGTCCTACACTTTCGAACAGCTTCCAAGAGTAGATTGTGATTCCAAATCTCACTTTTTCGCAGTAATTTGCTTTCATTATTAAGCGTTTGTTTCAAAACAAAGAAATACTGTAACCTGCACTTTGTTCTGCTATAGATGTTTTTAAGAAACACAGGTCAATTGTATGGTTACCAAATATTTCTATGCAACTGAAGAAATATTGACAAATGATCTGTCGGCTTTATGGCAGTTCTATAAAAAATGGAGATTAACACCAAATTCTGGTAAAAACCGAATGTTCTTGCTTTCACCTGAACAATAGCCTTGTAAATCAAAAACCAGAGATATATGCTGATGGAATATTAATTTCGTTCAATCCGATATCTAAATATCTGGGAATAACTTTGGATAGAACTCTGGCATATAAACAGCATATGATTAATATCGCTGCTGAAATTCGCACCAGAAATAATATAGTTCAGAAGCTTTGTGGTACTATATGGGACTCAAGTGCCACAACTCTGCACAGAGTATGGTGCAGAGTTGTGGCACTTGACAGTACAGTGCAGCAGAGTACGGTGCTCCTGTCTGGCTCAACAGTTACCATGTCAATAAACTAGATACTCAACTGAACTCTACTCTGCGTTTAATAACAAGTTGCATTAGGAGTACACCCTTGCAATGGCTCCCCACTTTGAGCCATATTGCTCCTCCGGAACTGCGATGACAGGAAGCCTTGCTTCATGAATATTAAAGATTTTTAAATAACCAAAATTTCCTGATACATGAATTTATTCCAGATGCTTTATCCAATAGACTAAAATCCAGAAGACCTGCCATAAAAACCGTAATCTTAGCCAGAATGACAGTATGGTGAGTAGGTGGGATGTATTGTGGTCCCAAGCAGTATCACCTGAGGTTCGCAATCACATAAACATCTTCCAAAAACTATCTGGATTTGACCTACCCAGGAATATATGGATGACGGCTAACAGGATTCGTACAGGCCATGGTGTATGTGGAGACTTACTTTCAAAGTGGGGTAAGATACCAAATCCCCACTGTCCCTGTGGAGCCGAGACCCAAACCATTTACCATATAGTACAGGAATGCGAGCTGACAGCATATCCAGGTGATTTTAAGGATATCTTTGAGCTATCCCCCAGAGGCGATCAACTGGATCAGAAACCTAAATGTTAAAGTATGACTAATCTTCTTTCTTATGGTTGTCATAAATTTCATATTTGTATTTGCCTGAATGTAGACTTTTTTTTTTAATCATATATGTGTATCTTATCTATACTCATGTGTATTATATCTTATTGTCTTTTAACCATGTATACAAGCCATACGATAAATAAATAAATGTATATGCAGGAACCATCGTAGAACCAACGAGTAGAAGAAATCGCCGTATCTTTAACTAAGAATTGACAGGGTGGTGCGTATCGTGGTCAGATGGTGGAAAGGAAAAAATGGAAATCGCTGGTTGCAAAAAGAGGAATGTTCAGCTGACATTGAGTTTGCTTTGTACATCAGCATATCATCATGAACAGGTGCGGTGAGTGTTCTGTATGTGTTTCTTCGGTTGAGGAATTAGTGTTGAATACTTGAAGAGCGTCTTGTGTTTCTTGCCTGATCATGTCATGATCAGGCAAGAAACAAGACGCTCTTCAAATATTCAACACTAATTCTTCAAACGATGTATTGCATTCTTTCTGCATTTATGAAATACCCTTATGCAATTTTTTATATTTTCTCTACCATATATGCAGAAAATATAAATTTTCACGATTGTCTTACTTTCATTATGGAACAGTAGCAATCGGACCATATTACCTACTATCACTAGTCCTTTATCGAAGCTGTTGACGGCGCGTCAACAGCTTCGATAAAGGAGTGGTAACGACACCAACATTTGGTTGGAAAGACAGAATCAAATCCCCTCTGGTACGAGCGAATAATTTATAAGGATGAAGTTGAGCTAGCCAGAGATAAGCCAGAATTCTCTTTGCGACCTTGTAATTTCATCTCCAAAATCTTCACTAACTAATATCTTAAACAGTGATCGCCTTTCCATTGAATGAGAATATGCTAATGAAATCCAGTGCTGTCAGAAGACCTAGTCCTGTCTTATCTCTCCTAAGAAAGATCCTACTTTATTCCATCCAACACACACACTTTTGATAATATTCACTCTAATCCCCAGTCAATATAAGATTTTTTTTTTCTTGGAGTGACTGACACCTTTAGCTCTGCTAATCATCTTTATTGAAATTTGTTGAGCCGTTTCAATTTTACAAATGTCGATGAATGCTTATAATATTATCTACAACCAGCCTAAATGGTTCTATGCATAAATAAACATAATAAAGCATTTTAATAAGTTGTAACTTTGTATTGTTTACAAGTTTGGTCTCTTCTATTGTATATAAAAACGTTATAATGCTATCGTTAATACTCTGACAAAACATTATTTAACATGGACAACGCATTTGTCTCTCTCTATTGGAAAATCATTATAGATTAGAATCCCTTTCTAGGTGATTTGTATTGCCAGATGAAACACACATTAATAACGTGCCTAAGCTTCCACGAGTAGATTGTTAATTTAGGTAATTAATTAATTTAGTCTACAACTCGCCTCATGAGAATTGTCAAACTGCTATGAATTGATAGCCTTCTAGTTTAAAGCAAAAACATTAAATTATGACTTTTCTGTTGTTCATGGAAAGTGAAAGGTACTCTATATGCTAATATAAGAAATTAAAAAATCTCTTGCTTTATTACAGATTTATCATAAAATTAAAAAAATAGTCGCTGAGCTGTGAATAAAAATTGTCTATTTTATTTAATAAGAAGACGTCTTTTCGATATTTTTATCATTATTCAAACTTTGGCATTTCTATTTACATCTTCTTAAATAACCAAAGGAATTCAAGTCTTCGAGAAAGATATTACTCTATATTTTATGAGGATATCACCGGAGGTTGTCACAGTTATATGAATAAGATATATGGAGTGATAGGCATTCAGTGCTGCGATTTTAAATTGGATCCCGCATGACAAATACGTTTATGTGTTCCTAAATTATTGGTCGTCGGATACTTTATTCGAATGGTATATAAAAGAAAATTGGAAGGAGTCAGTTCTTCCTCTTTTTAGTGATCTGTGGATGGTATAATAAATTGTTTTTATTCGGATAGAGAATTCAGTGGCAAAACTGAGTTGACAGACAACAGTGACATACGGCCTTCCTGTTTTACTGTTGACATTCCCATTGATCAATCCATTCTTGAATGTCTAGCTACTGCTGCTTCTTTGAAAGCTGAATAGTTATTTATTTTCAGTGTGTGCATTTCCATCTCACCCCGATACTACTGGGATCACATGCACGATTTTTTGCTGAAAGAAAGAATTCTTATATACGATATATCGCGAACATCAGTAAATATTTTGAAAAGTCATCATTATCGGAGTACTATGTAAAGAGGAACTGGAATTTTATATTTCGTATTATTGCGTGCAGAGATATTTAGTTAAGTTTAGCGAATAAAAAACGAGAAGTTAGACCCAACTCTGTTATAACAAACACAGATGTAACCGAAATAATTTTATAATTCAGGATGAATAAATGCAAAGAGTAAATCTATATGCATGTAATTTAATTATTGCATGCAGTTAAGGAATAATTATTTCCAAGCAACTGAAAATAGGCGAAGAAAAGTTATCGAAAGGTTTAATAGGAAATATGAAACTTAACGATAATAACAGAAGATCACTGATTGCTCTCTTAAGAAAAAAATCTTTGGTTTCTTAGTGTATGGTGACTGGCATAATGGAAATACACTCTTGTACGATTTTAGCATCCCTCTAAAATTAACCGCTTAATCCAAGACAGCTATGAGGGAGGATGGGGGAGATACTTTATGGAATTTCCACAACTATATTTCCTTCATCACGTGAGCGATATAATTTTACACTAACTTATCACACTGACTTAGGTATTCATTATCTATTCCGGAAGCTCATTTCAAGGTATATTTAAAGAAACTTGCCTGGCATTTTGGCATATTCTCAGTTAAACAAATCTCTTTTATAGCGCACTTTAAGGGACAGGTAGATTATTAGTAATCCTCGCTGGCATTTTGTTTTTCGGTCGTGCACCTCCCCGTTTAATTAACGAACCTCCGTTTTCGCATTTCATTGTCGTCATTCTTCATTATTAGCTGTACAAGTTAATGAAAACGTGATCTTTATACCCATATCGGAACAAATTTTAAGCATTTATGTGACAACAAAATTATAAAAGCAGAACGGGAGTTGAAGTAACATGACCGAAATGATTTACAAATATGAGAAAAAAAAATCATAATGTCACCAGTCGCATACCAAAATGCTTGACTGGAGAAGGTATTCTGCAGCCATGAGTTTAATTAAACGAGAGATGTTTGTGTCAAATGCAAAATTTATAAGCAGAACAGAGAAAGATAGCTTAATAACATAATGGCTTTTAAGTGACAACAGACAGTTAAAAAGTGACGATGAGTTTTGATTGTTGACGTAGAAGCTTCATAAGCGTGATTAGGTATGCAGCACGTGCGGGTAATTTCACAGTAGATATTACCAAATACTCGCGCAATTTTATTTGAATGATTTCAGATGTGCGTGCTCTAATAATTAACTAATTATTTTATGCATAGCCATTATAATGCTGCAAAGTAACGAACTAAGATATTTGTTATAATTTTATGTTAGACTTTTTGTTATTTCCAACCTATTTCGGGTGAATGCAGACTATTTTGAACATATGGCTCATTATCTTCCGATTTAGCATTCTAAAATCTTTTAGGATTGATCATTTACTAAGGGTAGCTATTACCAAATACTATCTTTCCACCTTTCACTTTTTCCAAGATCATTCCTTTTTCTGCTTCGGTTAATAGAGTCCGTCGTTTGTTTCCTGAACGGCGAATAAAAAGAAAACAGCAAAGGTGTAGTCAATGCATTCGTACAAAACCAGTTTAGAGAGTCATGTTTATCTTTTTTGTGTGTGGTCCATTCACACAGTTCACTCCGTAGATTGGACACACGGCTATAGCCAGAGCGTCAGCACTGGAAGACAAATGCAATTTCTTTCTCACTAATTGAAACGGATGGGAATTTAGAAGTTTCTATGTCGTGTACTAGACCGTATTAGATTGGTACCGCTGCTGCTCAGATAGACGGAGATAAGCGCGACCTTTCTCAATTGCTATTCGATAATGGGAAGGGTTTGGAGTCCTTAATACACAACGACAACATTTCTTTGCTCTTTGTAAGGATTAGGTGTACTATAAAGAAACTTTGCGAATTCTTTTAAGACAGTCGTCAGCTAAGGTTTAGAGCACTGATACATATTTATTTTTAAAAACAAAAGCGAAATCCGCTTTGCTGTTGCTAAATTATTGGAGTTCGTATTTATTCGTATGATTTAATAATCACACTATTAGAACTGCCATAGCATATAGTTGCAATGTAATAACTGGAATATCTTAGCGATATACAGTAAGAATTATTTTACCCTAATTATAAATTGCAACTGAGTATCCAAACTGGTTTTTGACCAGAGATCACAGTTGCGCCTATTGGAATGCGATCCTCTCTCTCTCTCTGGACAGGCAAACCCATTCCTGAAGCTCACTTTTCGAAATATAGTTCTCCCGTCAAAATAATTATCTTTTCAATAAACATAATTAATAATCAAACATACATTTTGTAAAATAATATAGCTGTAGTATATGCATTGGTTGATATACTAGAAAGTTAACGTCTTTGCATTTCGGTAACAACTGTAAAAATAATGTTAAAAACACCATTTGCTTTTATTCTGTAATGTTTGCTACAGTCTGCTGCTTATTACTAGTTCCTGGCGGTTAGACTATTCTGTCACCACCCAGTCCGTTTTATTCACCTAATTAACTGAGTTTATTTGTTACACTTTTATAACCAATGAAATATGTTATACTTACACAAGCAGTCATTCCTTAACCGATATTAACTTAGCTTAACTTCTCTTGTTCCTTCCATATGGAGGAATGTACATTATATTTGTATAATAGCCGTAGCGAATTATAACAAGCATTCTTAGCTTTTACTCTGAGTGCTTGCATTTAAAAATACACGCATTTATATCGTTTATGAAATATGACTCGATTTTTTGGCCTTTTCCAAACTGCCATTTCACTGTAAGTAAAGTTAAGTGTTGAAAGGTCAGGGTTACAAGACACAAAATGTGAAAATAATGCATAATTACTTTACTTTTCCTTGTCCGTATTTATACCAGTTACAAAGATGTTTTGAGACACATAATGAGACACATTACGATTGCCATGGTATCGCATGGAATGAGGCTTTATTTTTTAATTAATGAAATAAAACATTAAGTAAAGAGTAAGGAAATGTTTAAAACTATAGTACAGTAACGAAAACTTCATTAAAATAAAGTGGTCCATAAAAGTATGTAATGTTTATTGTTATTGCTTATTGTGGTATTAAGTACGTTTTGCAATTCGTAGGGAGAAAAAAAAGTGAGTTGGGGGGGGGTGCGAAGTAATAATTTTGAATCGCAAACCTCGTTCTAAATAAAATTTTATTAAACCATAGACAAAATACTTACTAGCACACGCTTTGAACTAAATTTTCTGTCAATAATGGAGAAATTTTTGCATTTTACAGGTTTCTAGAAAATATGTTTTTTTAACGCTTATGTGTCCTTCTCAGAGAGAGATGAAACCAGTTAGTCCACAGTTCAATTATCACTTGACACAAAATCATCATCATAATTACCATTTGTGGTGGTGTTCTTACTAGAATTCGGTTTTCGTCGGATAATTGCAACAAGTTTAATGTGAGTCCTCTACGAATAGCTATAAACCATCAGTAGCTTGAGTGTGGCACGTAACTAAGACCCAGTTAATAAACCATACTTTTGCCCTGAAGTTGTCAGAAGTAACAATTTCGGTGCCCTTGAAACTGATTCTGCTGATTTCACCAGTTTAATATCTCTTGTATATTAAACGTCTAACGTAAGTAGAATATTGTTGTTAGGAACTTATTGAATATATAAAGAATAAAAAAAGAACATTTGAATAGCACAGTTCTTAAAGTACTCGGAACACAACACTTTTTTATCCTTGCATTTATTGAATTAATGTAAATTACACTCATTGTAAATACACTTTAATCAGCAATGAAATTTCTGTAAAGAAATAAGTACCGTCTTCATGCATAGTAAATATTTCAGTTCAACAGATAATGATATTAAGATTTTCTTTTAGGCACTCTTGCAAGTATCAAATGATGTGATATTGATCAGTAACCGTTAAGTCATATACAAAATGTCACATTGATAGCTGGGAGATTAATTTCCAACAACAGTTATACATGATTCGATACATTCATAAGTATTCTTTGTATGCATTTATAACAATAGCAAGAGACATGGTTTAACAATTTGACTGATACCTTAAACGAGAAACCCAATTTAATGAGCCTTATTTGACACCAGCCCGATAATGAGATCCGCTTTTGTACATTTAAGAAATGTAATTCTCATTTACGTAGTTCATTATCATCTGAGATTTTAAAATATTTCATTCACAGAGCTAAATATTTTTCTAAGGATTTTGCTTTCAAAAGCTGAAATTAATTCTCCACCCTTGCCTTAAATATCCAGGTTTCATATCTGTAGGTAACAACTGGACAATTATCGATTTATAGTCTTCCAATGAATATCTTTTGAACTGAGTACATATGATATGAGAGCGAACAGAAGCCGGATTAACTTCTTATCTGCACTTCTACCATCTCGTTACTCCTAAATATTTAAATCGTTCCACTTTTTTTCTATTTCAAGGTTCCCAACCCAATTTTCATAAGTTAACTTGATTCTTCTTGATATCAATGATTTTTTTTATATGTAATTTCAGCCCTAGAATTTATTAGAATGTCTTTAGTATATATTCACAGTGATCAAATAATGTATTCCAAAGCTAATTTTAAAAATATTGAACCTACACTATGACCTTGTTTTAATTCTTGAGTTATTTACTAGAAAGGGATCTGTTGAGTAATTTTGTATTTTAACCTGTGCTTCTGAATTTTGCATTGTTAACCATGCATTTATCATTAGAATAAAGTGGTAAGTCTTTACTGGCTTATCTGGTATTCCAAAGTGCATCATAGTGTCATGTAATATTTCTTGATTAATGAAGTCATGTGTTTGTTGGAAATCAACAACAGTCTGATGAATATTCATATAAAAGTCCTAAAAACTGTCTGACCAACTGTGTGAATTTGCCTTTCCTGAAACCTCCTTGGTAGACACCAATTATCTTCTACATATTTCTCTGTCTGATCTACCCGACAGAGAAAGAGTCGGTAGATCTGACTCTTTCTCAGTTCTTTTGGGATTTTCTTTTTTATTCCTCATAGAAAATCAGTTAATATATTTTGTCTTTCATTATCTTTCCTTCCTGCTTTCAGTAACTCTGCAAGATTTTATCTGTTCCTGTGTGAATGTATTATCTCTTTAACTCTTGCCTTAAATGTCGGTTTACAGAATCAATTTCTTTAATAGCAGTTGGTATATATTTTGAGTTGCAGATGTACTATTCTTGTGGAAATATTCTCTCGATTTATTTATTGCACTTTTTTGTTTGTTTGTTTGTTTGTTAACATGTTTTCTTGTCCATCTGTGCAAATATCTAATTCCAGCTTATCTTCCTTTAATTTGTTTAATTGTAAATTTTATTATAAGCTTATCTAGGATTGCATTTGTTTTTCATTTCTTGTTCCATTATGCATATCATTTCATTGAAGACTTGTCTTTTCTTCCTTCGACAGATTTTATCTGCCTCTTGTCTCGGTTCTTTTTCATTTTCCTTGTTTAATCTTAATGTCTTGCAGTAAATTCTTTGTATGCGTTCATTTTATTACTGCTTGAGCAGATTCATTATTAAACCGATCCTTTTTTCTTTTGTTTATTTACGTATCTCAGAGTTTCTTCTGCACCATGCAGAATTCATTGTTTAATGTATGCCCAACTTCTTTCTATCTACATTTTCACCCTCTGTTTTTTTTTCTTTAATTTTATTCTGTTAGTAGCTTTTAACTTCAATTTCTTTAAGCTTCTGAAAGTTAAATTTTACTGTTCTTTCTTGCTAGCAACAAAAAAAAAAGTTAGCAACCACTAAATGCTTTGGAGTAGAATCGCTAAAATATTCTGTAGACATGAAACTAAATTATTTGACGAGTGACGGACTGTTATGCAAGCTGTTAGAACAAGAATCAAAGCTATTGTTTGTTTTATTGTATCAGTAATTCTCTAGAAGAAGAATCATTGTCTGCTTCGAACAAAAATTGTATTTTAAGCTGCAGCTGATATTTGTGTGTTGAATCAAATTTACTTCTAATACATATTCAAATTCTTATTCATATTTCGCGAAAGCATTAATTTAATTAGTTGTTTGAAATGCAGTCATAATCCCATTGCCATATGTTAATTTTTGCTTATATAATATTCATGTTACTGTGAAGTGGGATCAACATTTATAAATTAAAATTTTCATTATTTCGTTACTTTCACGAAATCAAGTACATTCTTTTTCAATTATTTGTAATACATTAATGTTTTTTTTCTTTATTTTCTAAAACATTCTGTTATTGTGTCGCGAAGATTTGAAAAACATCCAAATAAATCGGGCTGCTTAAAATATTTAAAGTTATCCGTCAGATACAAGCATAATTGATATTGTCTGACATGTCTTCTTATATATCCTAAAAGAAACAGAGCAAATTATTATAATTTGATGAAGCATAGGGGTTAAATGGTTTAAGATTGTATTAAATATTTAAAAGGTTTAAGAACTATATAAGATATTTAAAGATTTAAGACCTTTTCAGCTCCTCTTCCGTATAAGTAATAACTAATACCGTTATTTTTTTTTTAATTTAGTGTTATCAGTCTTTTGAACCAATGTTAAGTTACTCGATTTTTTATCATTACAGAATCCATCAGATACTAAGGTAATTTCTACCCGAAGTAAATTGGTAAACGTCCCCCCCCCCCCTCAATGCCTATTCAGTGGAATTATCAGAGCGAAAATGTAGTAGGAATATGTTTTTGCTATCATTCTGGTTTCACTACTTCTGACAGAACGAAGGATTCTTGAGCTCTCCTAGTGATGTTATCCTTATTGGCATGATTCCTTGAAACACAAATTCTTATCAGTGCTCAGAGCTCGTCAGTCCATTAGAGGCACTTTTTTTTAACCCAAACAAATATGAATAGTCTTCTCACATAAGGCATGCGTTTTGCATCTTTTCGCCATTGTAATATTTTTGGCGAGATAGAATGCTAAGGAACATATGAATGATGTTCTCTACGTTTTGGCCATATTTCCTTTATTCACTTCGATATGAATGAAGACAGCTTTTATAGTAAAGGTAATCAGGGCGAAAATCGAGGATACGAAGGATGCAAATTAGAATGAACCTTACCGTACATATCCACTAGTCATTCCATATCAGTTTATTATTATTATTGCAAAAAATATCATCGAACCACATCTTAAACCCTTCACAGTTTCTACCCTCACCACACTTTTAGATAATGCATTCCACTCACAAATCACTCTCCATGCAAAGAACCTGCTTCTCATTCCCCTCCAGGGATGACCTCTAGTTCTGCCCTTGCCTCTTTCTCTCTACTGTGAAATATCTCCTACACATTAGTCTGGTAACAACCTCTCACTCTTATGTCTCAATCATAGCCCTTCTCCTTTTATTCACAATGCTCAATAAGTTGCATTCCTTGAATTTATCCTCATATTTGGCATTCCATAGAACTGACACTAATTTAGTAAACCTTCTCTGCACCTCCAGTACATTCTCCCTGAAACCCAGGCAAACAAATCTGTGCATAGTAGTCCATGTGTAGCTTGATCAAAGCATTATACAGGGGTACCATAAGCTCTTCGCTTCTGCATGTCAATATCCTCTTAAATATTGTCATAATCCATTGGGATGTTTTTACAATTTTAGCCATGTGACCTCTAAACTTCAGGTTTATGTCCACCGTCGCTCCCAGATCGCCCATCTCCTAAACCTCCAAAATTTCTCCATTAATTGTTTTTCATCCCAACCTTGCTACCAAACTTCAAGACCCTTGCACTTTGGCACATCAAATAGCTCGACTCATTTGCCCATTCACATCTATTCAGATCCTGCATGCCCATAACGTCTTATCTACTTCTCATAGTTCTTCATCGTTAAAAAGGTATAATTCTGGAACCGATGTCCATCAGTTCCAGAATTATATTTGTAACAATCCCATCCACCAAATGTCGAAAATCTATAGCACGGGTAGGTCCACGAGTGAAATGAATATGTCTAAAATATGAAACATTTTAGGCTTCAATTTTCATTGGCTTATGTATTATCTGTTATTAAGGAGTAATGACTTTCACAGCACCCAATGACTACTGTGAGATTTTCGAATCCTCTTGACATCACACAGAATACGTAACCTATATTGGCAACGATAATACGATAATCCGTCTTAGTTTGTGTCCATCATAAAATTGTAGGCGATGTTTTCATCATCAGGAATTAATAAGAGGACAAGACACAAACACATATCAAGTCCTAAACTTAGATGCTTTCTAAGAATTAATTAACCAGAATATAATACTTATATATAAAACCAAAATATTATACTTATATTCTACTCAGCATCCCCGCCATAGTTACCTCATTCAGAAAATTGTTTGAAAGATACTTATTATAGAAAGGAAGATTACATTTATATAAGAGACGAACAATATGAAAATTCATAACGTTTCAAGTCATCTCATAAGGAGAGGGGAAAAAATCGATCTGTTTCTATATATTAATTTAAATTTTACTAGGAATATATCAGAAAGCAAAGCGGATATATAACTTTATTTAATTTGGTGTATTGTGCTGCATGAAATTGTATATCCTATGACGATAGCCATATAAAGGTGTAAAACGAAAAATAAATCCTCATGGATTACTTTCGGTGCATGTTTGATTTTTGGAGAAGCTGTGCGTTATCTCTAAAAGAACCAGGCTAAAGCCAGTAATTCTTTATGACTATAGGTTTTAAACCCATAGCACATTTATTCTGCGGATGGGCTATTCATTTTTATTTTTTTAAATATTGTTTACATAATCTGGATACCCAGACCTACAAACTAAACATGGTGGATTCGAATTCGTAACTTGTTATTGGCACCCAGATACATTGCAGCGAACCAAACCGGTAATTTAACAGCTTAAATGGGAAATTTTCATATAGACAAATAATAATAATAATAATAACGCATCAAAATCACTTTCATCCTATCTCTGCTTAAACGACTAATGTAGGTCAAATATTCCTGATAGAAAATTATTGAATATATATATATATATATATTCAATAATTCCTTCCTTATATATATATATATATATATATATATATATATATATAAGGAAGGAAATAACGTTTGAATAGCTATTTCTTAGGTTACTCTATGGTAAGAGGACTTATTAAAGTAATGTTTAGAAGACATTTAACACTTAGAGCTATACCATTGCGTGATAATTCAAACATAAGTTGCAATCACTCAATGCGTTGAAGTATAAAATAAATGCATTTTTTTTTAGACTAGAAAATTACTAAATTATTGGACAAAGGACTGCTATACAAGGTGTTTTGATTCTTGTTCTAGAGAATTATTGAATAAAATAAAAACCATCTGCGCTGTTACAAAATCACATTTTATTTTTCATTGTAGAATAAAATTTATTTCTTATTTGGATTCGCGAAAGGTTTAACTAGTCTTTGGAGTGCACTGTAAAATTAAATTTATAAATCAAAATAATAAATTCTATTGACTGAATGAAATAAATAGAGAAATTAAGTCAATATAATAAAAATCTAATTATTTGTAATAATAAAGTGACTGTTTTAGAAATAACATATTTTTCAGGTGAAGGTTCATTGTCGCAATCCCTTTCCAACAATTTGTAATGAAACTTTTTACAAGGGGTTTACCAGCCTCAAAAAAAAAAAAAAAAAGTTGAACTGCCTTAGATATTTGGGAATTGAGTTAACACTGTGGTGTCGCTATCAGAGACAAAACGTATTTTATTAATGCTTACTAAATCTCTGTGACCGTTAAGTATTCCGTAATATGACCTAATCTTTTTTCATGTATGACTGAAATTAATTAAAATGTGAAAATGTTTTTGCTGTTATTCACCTATTGCTTGAATTTCTAGTTACACACCCACAACAGGCCACAATATTACTCGCGCCCCTTTACTAAATAGAATCCCATGTAAAGTACATATTTAAGGGTGGATTCACAGAAGCTGATTCTTTTTATGCATGAAACAACAACAGTCTCTATTTGAAGATTCCGATAAGCTATTGAATTTTAATAGCTATAATTAACTGAACGTTACCCACGGAATGCTGAAAACCTACAGCACAGACTTGACTTGTCACTATATTGATTGAAACAGTAATCTAGAGGTCACTTATGGCTTTTATTCCTGTCATTTTAAGTCTTCATAAATAAGCCGATGAACATCATCTACCGCCTAAATGACCTTCGCAATAGCTATGCTGCTTCGGGATTCTCAAATCCTCTAGCTTGTTGACAGCAAAGGGAATACACCATCTGGACTGGCAACTGCAATCCGTCTCTTAGTTTCTGTGGCCATCATCAAATAGTAAGCAATGTTTTCGCTGACTTACACCAATTGGTGCAATTTTGTATTGTTTCTAAATTTTAGAATATCTATTTTTTTTTTTTTTTTGGAATGCTCTGCTTTTTCCTAAAAATAAAAGGGTAGACTATTGGGGTCTTCTGGAATTAGAAAGTGCAAATCAAATATTTTGTAATGTCAGTTTTTCTAAGACCACCAAACACAGTGACATTTCAACACACGTGACTTGTACTTATCTGTCTAAAGCCTCACCGCTGTCTTTATTTTTTGTTCTATTAAATTTAAATATAGTATTTCCTAAAACATAAGTCTAAAATGTTTCAGAACATTTGACTTACTACTGAAACAACTGCATTCACTGCTTGTATAATACCTAACGTACAACACATCTCACCTCTTGAAAAAGGAAGACCATTCTGGATTTTCCTCTTAACTGAAGACTCAGTCCCAAATTAAATCCTTCCATTTTGCCCCAAACTTAGACGTTTTTTCAAGAATTCAGCCACCATAGCAGGAGAAATTTATTTACCAGAAAGTATTAGTATCGTACGCAAATAATACTACCCCACCACAGTAACACCATTCACAGACTTCAAAATAGTTTAAAATTATTACCACCGTCATTTTTACATGCCAAGGGCTAAGAATACCTTCTGTTTTAGTGAGTCACTATAGTTTTCGATTGTTAGAGGGGGCCAGTGCAATACTGGATGGACTGTTGCCTGGATAACGATGGAAAACCCGTTTCCCAACAAAAACATATTAATATTCCCCTAAACGCGATACGGATTGAATCGATGCTTAAAGAATCCTTTGGATTAATCCAGGATTTTCGGTTAAAAAGAGCGAGAGCGAGTGTGCAAGGAGATGTTTATTTCATTATCATAAAATGGTAGAAATATTTTATGTATAGAAGAACAATGTTATGTTATCACGGTTTTGCTAAAGACTACATGTGTGTAGATATCCTGGCGAAGCATTCTTCATCCAATGAAAAAAATATGCTCGCAAGCTTAAATTAACACGAATCCATTCGAAGTAAATAAGATGATAAATTATACTCGGTATTTTCTTTGTTCACATCACTTTGTATACAGTGTTTTTATGTACATATTCTGTTTGCATCCAATTTCAGATGAAATGTAGTAATAAAATGTGTTTCTTAGAAATATATCTAATGTTTTCGGGCGTATTTCTGTAGGGAAATGAATACTGAACTTAATGGTTTTATTTTTGAAAGAGGGTTTTAATGCCTATCAAATTCATATTTACTGTAAAGACAAATAACTCTCTCAGACAAAGAATTAATCAAACGGATACGCTCACCTTAAATTATATTGATCAGTGCAGGGATCCCATTTAATGTTTTTTTATTTGAATATTTGTAAAATCCTATTTTTCAAATCATCCCTCCCCCCTCCGAATGATCAAAAACATTCTCAATTTCGTTCACTCTTTCGTAATAGGATACTTTAATTTACAATAAAATCCCTGGCTGTTGTCGTCATTTACGGAAAACGATAAAAAGAGAAATCAATTTATCGAGATATGATGTGGCTTCTGTACGAGGCTACCAACAGCTCTTTGCAGAGTAATTTGTCAGAGAGGGGCTTATGCCTGGACAGAGAACTAAGCCTGCAATATTTCTTGTGTACGGAAACTAAAGCATTGTGATCGCTTGTAATAATAGCTTTTCTCTCTCCATGGCTTCTCTTTGAAATTATAGCTTTCGGGGAAATGCGAGTTGTCTATCAGGAAGGCTTAATTTCTTAACACTTCTTGGTGCAACTAATGGCATGGTAAGGACTGGAAAGTCATGTCATATAGTTTAATATTTTTCTGAAACAAAACCGGAAATTCGGTGCCCTCTATTGTTTAGGTATATCCCTAATGCCCTTATCTAATTAGATTTTCGAATAAGAGTATAAAAATTGCAAGCGTAAGCAAACAGTTGTTAGTATTGACTTAAGAAACTAATCAGCTGTAGATCAGAATACCTCATTGTGTTTAGTGGTACATAAATCGATAGAAAAGAAAAGTTGATATGGAAAGAAATAAATTTGCGACAACGTACTCTTATGATACACAAATGAGCAAATAAATACGTTCTGAGACATCGGCTGCGATTTTGATATGCACGCAGAGATGAAGTAAATCCAAATGTCTTCAATGATGTATGCCGACCTGCATGCAGGAATGAAGGCGATAAATCAACAATCTTTATGCCAACTGAGTTATTCTAAACGAGGGTGTTATTGAATATCAATCAAGATAACAAGAAATAACTTATTGTATCGCTTATCCTCAGTCATATTTGTGAATAATGATAGTCAATGTTTTACGGTTCGCATTCGGTATTATTCTTTTCATTGAAAATTTTGTGTGGAGATGATCAGCTAATTCTTCTGATATGAAGATGGGAATTTGGGGAATTCAGGTACTCAACATATATGAACATTTGAAAATAAATGGGATCATTTATACATTTGATTGGAAATGTCATTTCACATATGTTGAAGATTCGCTGCTTTTTATTTATTATTGTCGTCTTTGTGGAATATAATCATCTGAATATATTTTAGTAAACGTGATTCGAAGTAATTAATAATTCATCTGGTGTGTATACACGCACTAGACGAATAGTTCTCTTCCCACCCTTAAAAGTAATTACTGTTCTTTTTTTTTTTTTTGTTCTACGTTGATTTCTTACTAAAATTAATTTCACTCTTATTCGATCGATGTTAAGAGAACATTTGTGTGCCACTGTTAATGCATGCGTTTTAATGTCATGGCGAGATAATGAAGACAAAGATTTTTCAATCATTCTTTTCTCTTTATTAGGATTTCCGAAGCAGTGCATGTGTTTATTATCGGTAATGTACGTTAAAATATTGTTTCATTTTGAAACTCGTAATTTATTTTTATCTTTTTCTGCAAAATGCTTTTAGAGGTGCGGAAACATGAAAAGAATACACAAATGTGCTCTAAATCTGTTAATGGATTACAAAATTGTAATAATGAATTTTTTTCATTCTCTTAGCATTTTAAGAAAAACTGTGTGCGCTCTTTCTGGTAACTATAAAAGTGCAACTCTTTCAAAACTTGTCATCTTAAAGTCTAATTCTGAGATTCTTACAGTATACTACTGAAATGAAGAATGCAGCTCGAACTCTTCTGCACATTCAAAATTATAATTTAAAAAAATATTTTAATTTGGAATGTTTGTATAAATGTGGATAAACTTCTTATTGTAATATATTACGTTGTTTTTATGAAGTTTATCCACATATTTACATTTCTTTTCGCCAGATGTTTTTCAAAATATTGCCACGCAGAGAAAATAGTTTGTAATTTTGATTAGTTTAGGATCCATTGATTTGTTTCTCATTAGTGTAGCAGTGTATAACTCGATATCATATTGCACAAAAAAAAAAATAAAAAATAAACCTTTTACTAAGCTTGACTGGTGTTTTAGACTTATCTTTAGATAGTAAAACTACGGAGTAAGATTTTCGAAATATGACAAGATTAAAGGAGGTATTGCATTCATTTGGGAATAACTTCCAAAGAAGACTGCATCTTTTTTTTTTATCTTAACTGTGTTTCTTTTCTTTAGCCCGTTACCCTTGATGATTCCTTCGAGTCATCCACCGTTAGTCGTAACTACAATAAAAAACAAGGATCTCTCCATCTTCTTTGGCGCAGTGTTAATCGGATTACTGACATCCTTCTAGATAAATGCTGTCGTAAAACCTTACCAACGTATATGGCACGCTTAGGAAGTAGGTATATGTTCTTAAGATTATTTTTAAGCCTTTGGAACAAAGCAGCATAAAAGTTGCGATCCATAGCCGCTTGCAAGGCCTTTACTCTGTCGTACTTGTTTTTCGTATCTGTAGATACTCAGCACTCGCTTATTGTTAATTAAAAATATTCATTTCGCCTACATTTGAGTAAGTTGTAATAATTCCTAAAAATGCATCGAAATTTGTCTATAATTTCCAGGTAAAGGCGCTGAAAACAGAATTGGAAACAAAATATTCTCTCTCTCTCTGAAAACCCCAATATGTATTAAGGATTGTCCGTCATTCATCCTTGTTATATGGTTGCTATATTCCTCTGTTTTTATGTTGTTGTGGTTTGTTTTTTAATAACATTTCCAATTTTTGTCACAAGCCTCAATTGTATGAATATATTATGTACTATTTTAATTCCCAAAATATTTCTATTCATTGTTTATTGGCACACTAAGTTTCTTTGTCAATGAGCAATTTTGCGTATGGTATCAATGTAGACAATATAATGGAATCCAAAAATTTCCGTTTTAAGAGAGATAGTAAAATAAGCCTTCATCGTCATCTGAACCCAATCTTCAGTAATTATTCCATGCATTATTAACTCAATAACGGATGTTCATGTGTCGTCTATTATTGAAGGTTAAACACATTCTGGAACTTACACAACGTTGATGCTATCTGACAAGTTAATCTTAAAAAATTCTTATTTAGTCAAGAAACGAATTTTAGGTGATCATCCCCATGTAATTTTTTGGGAAATAAACTTTTCTTTTTATGTAAATAGGTTGGATTAGTTTGATTCATTTAGCATTGCACCTTGTTCCAAAAGGTGTATCTAGAAGAACAGCATCAGCTGTGGTGTAATATACTTTATTATAGTGGATAACAGCAATGTCTTCCACCCCTAAATCCTGTTTTCTTCTAGCTTGCCAGATATTCCCTTTATCGTGTAACTAATAAACAAATTGTTCTTGTGCAAAATAAGACTGATTCGTCTATAGTTATCTGATTCAGATTTTTCTTGTGTAGAAAGATTATCATTCATTTTAGCTACTAGTCGGGAATGAATCCAATTGAATCGTTATATGTACTTAGTTGAAATAGTGATTTATACCATTGAGAATATTTTCAAAACTGATTTCAACAACGATGCGTATTTGTTTATTCCAGTTACAGAGATAATTTTCGCTCATTTCACGGAAAACTACGAGAAATTACATACAGATGTTGAGAACTGCTTAGCTAAATGAATTATTGATTCATACCGTTTGTAATATTGTTACGAAGTGGTTAGCTAATATTTAGTAGAGCAAGAGTTTGCCTTCATAAATTGTACAGTTGTTGCGTTTATGCGTTGTAGAATTAAGTAGGTACATACTTAAAGAGCGAAGATGGAATTTTATTTGAATATTTTGAAAACTTTAAATATTGTAATCAGTGAAGAACGTGGAAACTCCCGGTTCTGAAACCAAAATATTTTCAAATGCATGTCTATTGATATCTTATTGAAGCACAGTGAAAAATTATGAACATTATTGTAGCATTGCTGAGTACAGAAGCGTATTGTTTTATTCAGTATGCTAGGATGATTCGTGAAATTATTTCACCTGCCGAAGTCATATTTCTCTTTCTTTTCGCAGATAACGTACTGAGCAGATAGTGCATTAGAGAAGCGCCTTTTGCTTTTCTTTCTTTATGGTGTCGTTCAATTGCCCTCTGAAGGCATAGAGGAAGTCCTTTGCTAGTAATGGCATGTATAATAAATCTACTTTTTTGCGTGTTCAGGATCAGCACGGAATACGTAAGTTCTTTTCTTCAAAGAAACTGTTAACATTTGCATAACTTCGTAGTGAACTGCGTAGATCCCTACCAAGTATTGGAAGGCATATTTTCTTTGAAAAAACCCCGTTGTCCTGGAGCTGTTTGTTAGTAGTGGACCTACTTTTAGTTTTCATACAGTTAGTAGAGTTGAGAAGTTAAATTCCATTTAAGATTAAATAATCAACCTACCTTTTGAACGCACAGCAATTATGCAAATCGTTCACTCGATGTTTATTTCTGTGAGGATCACGGACTGCTGTTTTCCACTTGCGCCTTCAAACTAGCTTTCTGTTCAGTTTATTTTTATGTTGTCAGCACGCAAACTCAGTAATGCTATTTTATCAAATAAACTGAAAAGGCAAAAGCAAATGACTGTACCAGGGTTCTTTGATCTGAATTTGCATGCGATCAACAACACTGAATTGAGCTATATTAACTAATTTTAATTAAGCTGTTTATTTATTCAGCGAACGATTGTCTTCGTATTTAGCCGATTATCTGTGTGGTTAATATTTTCCATTTACGTGTTGGTTCAAGACAAAAGAATATAAAGGGATTTGGAATGAGAAATTACCGATATTTAATTTTGAGCAAAATGATTTCCATATTATTTTTAAAAACAATCTGTCGAGCAGATTTCAGAGGCAAACTTCAGATGCGAATATTAAATAAATTATATGAAAACTTTGGAGACTCAGTAGCAAATTCTGGGAGAAAACTTGATTTATTCCATTATTTTTTATCCTTGCAAATAGTTTCAGTTGAATATATAGAAAAATCGGAACTCCAGGAGAACGAAGTTAGAGACAGTCCTGGAAAAGAAGAAAAATGTAGACGATAAGAGTACTGTAAAAGGAATCTGAGATAATAAAGCGGACGTGAAAATAGATTCCCAATGTCTGGAATAATTATTTTGAAACATCAAGTGAAATAAGTGGCAAAAAGGGTACTAGAAAATATTCAAGAAGAATGTATATCAATACTTGAGGTATTAAAAAAAAGCCATAAAGAAATGCTCAGATATGGAGGGATTTTCAGTGCCTGCATTACATAATTCAAAAGGTAGAATTTCTGCCGACTGAAGTACCTTTCTATAAAAAAAGGATATAAAACGAATGCAAAAATGAGAGGAATTTTCCTACTACTGATTGTTTCAGGTAAGATTTATGCAAGCATTCTTGAGAAGTGGCTAAGAAATTTGAAGGGCAAGCTGGACTCAGATCATAGTTTTACTTTAAGATAAGTAAGAGTTAATGGAAATATATTCAGGTTGTGTTTTACTTTTTTCTGTTCAAATAGCTACAATTATTGACGGAACATAATATATAGCAATAGCCTATATTTAAGGTGTATGCCGGCAGTAAAATCGAAGGAAGCAGAGGAAAGATGGTTTGGTGTAAAGCAGGGCTTAAGATCACATTATGAAAGAAATTGGAGACTACTAGATTTATGTAAATAAATCTAGAAATCTGGTCTTCAAAATTTCCTGACTAAATTTGAATAACTAGTGTAACAAATTTGGCATGAAAATAGGCAGCCACTTCTTGAATAATAATACTTGAAGAAGTGTGAAATTTCAGCTATTCATGCACACTTTAGTAAAAGTGGGAAATTACATATGGAAGGAGACAAAAGAGTAAGCAGTGCTGATATTTTGATAAGTGTATTGAATAAATTTATTTATAAGTGTATTTATAAATTTAAGAAATAAGAGAGAAATTAGTCAAAACATGAAATTTACTTATACAAGACTGTGTTCAAACTAATTTTGAATTAGGAATCTGAGAGCTGGGTTAGTAACAAAACAGTTGGTCCAAAGACAAAGGCTGTAGATATGAAAGTTCTGAGAAATATTAGTGGAACAGGCAGGTGGTAGTCATATTAAAATGATGAGATGACATGATTAGCATTCAGAAATATCTGACCACAGCTAATTTCATGTTATGTAATCACTTTAACAGACTAGGAGCGAAAGCAAAGCAGATTACAGAATAATAATTGTGAGAAAATTTGTCCTAAGGGAGTTTGTAATAATATAAACTTTTCATCTAGCACTACCATTGTATCCTGTACTCCCCTTTGAGGATACATTTTAAGAATCCTCAAAGGGGAGCGATTGTAAAATCTCATGGCTGATGCATTGTTGTGAATGCTTATTCAGTGAGATAGAATGCCTCAGTATTGCACCGAAGAAGAAACCCCCTCTATTGCATAAACGCTTTTGCTCCATACCAGTGGATGATTCGAGTCTGGCAACTGTTAATGTTTGAATCACTTTGAAGACAAATGGTAGTAAATATTCTAGGCAGAAGAGTTTTTTTTTTAGAAAGGGGGGAACTCTCTATGTTCATTCAGCAGCTACAGATGCCGTATGGTCACTCCGATGCTCGGTGATGTTCCACACCAGGCCTCGCCATGTAGTCCTGTTTGCTTTTCTGGTGGCCTCAACTCTTTGAAGATCAGTCACTCCACACACACCATCCATTCATCTCATTGATGGTCTACCCCTTCCTCTTTTTCCAGGAACTTTGCCTTCTATTACTGTTCTGAGAAGTCCCCCTTCCATCCTTTTTATGTGTACAAAATATGTCAACTTTCTTCTGTCAAGAGCCTTAAAGTTCTGCTGATCTTTTCTAACATCCATTCATTTGTACGCCTTTCAGTATATGATATCCTCAATAGCCTTCTGTAGCACAACATCTCAAAAGCAGATATCATTATCTTATCTGACTTCTTCAGGTTCCTAGTCTCACATACATAAGTCGCTGTTGGAAAAACAACTGCATCTAAAATCCTCAACTTTGTTCCCATGGAGATAGATCCATCCTTCCAGATAGATTTTAGACAGGTCTCTGACTGTTGTTTTAGCCATTCCCAACCTTTTTCTGACATCTTCTGAACAGCAATTCTTCACATTAATAATGGATCCCAGGTGCTCAAACTTGCTGACTTCCTCAATTCTTTCTCCGTTAAGGTACACTGTTTCTCAAGAGCTTCTCTGTTTGTATTTCCTTTGAGAACCATAATCTTTGTCTTGCTAGGATTGAGTTGAAGTCCTCTGTTATTACTGATCTTGTTACCTTTGTCAAGAACTAGTCCTAGTTCTTCCATATCATTACAAAGGAGTACAGTGTCATCAGCATACCTCAGATTACTGATTAATATACCTCCTAATTTCTGTCCTGAGCTCATCCAATGCTTCACTCATGATGTCCTCCGCTATATACTAAACAAGTGAGGAGAAAGTAAACAACCTTGTCTTACTCCTTTTCTAACATGAAGCGAGTCAGTCAAGCGAACACATGTTCTTACCGTGGCTTCTTGTTTCCTATACAAGTTGGCTATCAACCAGATAGTGTGTTGAGGAAAATCCATTCTTGTCATTACTTCCCACAGTTTCACATGCTCAACAGTCAAAAACTTTAGAGTAGTCTAAGAAACACATTACCAGAGGAAGTCTGAATTTTTTATATTTTTCCATGATCTGTCTAAAGCAAAGGATCTGATCTCTAATGTCCTTACCTTTCCTAAAACCTGCTTGTTCCTCTGGCATCTCTGCCTCAACTTTGGCCTCAATTCTATTTAGCATGTTCTTCAATAAAATTTTGTTTGCATGAAATATTAAACCAATAGTTTTCTATAATTCTTGCACGCCTTCATATCACCTTTCTTATGTAGTGGTATGAAAACCGACTTCCTCCAGCATCTAGGCCATGATCCTGTCTCCCATATCCTTGTAATCAATCTATGAAACACTCTTATCCCTCCGACCCTGTGACCTTAATTAACTCTGCTGGGATTTCATCTGCACCTGGTGCCTTATTGCTGTTAAGCTGCTTGAGTGCTCTTTCAACTTCATGCCTAAGTGGAGGAGGTTCCAAATCAAAATTTTTCCTGGGGAGAGGGCTCCACATTTTCTTTATCCACTCTGCTGTACAGTTCCTCACAGCATTCTTTCCATCTGTTTTTGATTTCCTGTTAGTAATGCTCCATTCCTATCTTTGATGTCACTGCTCGATTCCTGTCAATTTAGGCTTAAACGTGTGCTTTAAGTAACGAACTAAATAAAACATCGTTTCATAAACTGTCTCTACTTGTCTATTGATTAAAACAGGAATTCATACCCCACTGTGGCACGGCTATTTGTGAATGGAGCATTGCTTTTCAATTACTTTTACAAAAAGATAAATGATTTTTCATCGCACTCTAATAAGCAATTTGCTGAATCTTATTAGATTCAGCAAAGGACTATTTATTCTATAGAATAATATTGTAGGAATACTAATTCCCACCTTTCATGAATGTGTTTACCATAACCATTGCGCACTTCACGTCTAAAGCAGCAGGTGTAGTAGTAGCCCTGTAAATGAGGTTCTCCCGCCTTGCTTGGGCGTTTCGTTACAGATTACTAAATCTCATGGTTAATGAATTTGGTACTATTCAGTGACTTGCATTTATTTGTGCGAGATATTGTACTATATTGTACAATTTTACAATTTGATTACAATTAATTACAGGTTAATCACTGTATATTGATTATTATAATTGCTTCGTATTACCTCAGTAACGAATACTTATGTCTTGAACTCATTTTCTTAATCCGAATTTGTGAAAACAAGAACCTCCGTATTCGCGCTGTGGAAATGCAAGGGTATTATATCTTGCATATCACATTGAGAAATCTAACTTATCAGAAGTTACTTTTACTTTGATAACAGTTTCAAACTCGTAAAATTATGAACATTTCTTTATATTTCGCCGTAAACTAATTTAACTCTTTGTTTGTTGTATTTTCTTTTCCTTGTCTGTTTCCTGGAAAATGGCTTTTAACCTCATTCTCCGGGAAACACAAATTTGATGTAAAAAACTGGTTCGTAGAAAACCATATTCTGTATATTCTCGAGCTTGTAAATAATTTCTAAGAGTTAAGGTTGTAAAAACAGACATAACGAGTGGGTAAAGTAGGGCACAGAACTAAATAATGTAATGTCGCCCATTATGTTAACGGTCACTTATGGAGACAAAGTGCTCTATAAACTAAACTCGGCACAGAGTGTTTCGTGCATCTTTTACATTAATGAATTCAAACAAAAGCCACTTTGCTACAATTTACTTTCTCAAAAAGAAAGTATGCACATGCTATGTATATACAGCCATTTGGAAGACTTTATAACTTTGGGAAATCGGTTAAGGTAAGGAAGTTTGTTTATTTCCTAAAATATCTTCATATCATACGGGTTATGTTTTTTTATCCATTATGTAAGGTGCACAATTAATGTTACTGCAGATGAGAAAAGTTTTTTTATATATATCAATTCGATGCGAGTGTTCTGGAGACTCCAAAATTTCTATTTGGGAAAGGGGGTTAGGGCAAGGAATATGCATCATCAGCAAAGAAATTTTATTTTATCTTTCACGGAACCCTTATATTTTATGCGTGGCGTATAGACAGCAAATATGATATGGTAGGCAGCCATATGAGTAAATTTACATGAATAAGATACAATACGTGGAATAAGATAAAATTAATAAACAGTATTCAAACCAGTTATGAACCTGAAATTTGGGTACAACAATTAAGCCGACGGCTAGCAATCACATATATGAGATGAAAATTAGGGAAGTAAAATATGCTAATAGCATATTCATATTATAAAGTGTATTGGTATTAATATAAGCACATGCAATCTAAGGTGCCACGGTAACGTAAATGGAGAGAAAATGCTAGAAAAGTTTGAGACAGAAAAAAATTCGGGGAGGGTCTTAGACCACAGGAACTGCAGTATTCATTTAGAAGAAAATGGCTGATAAAGAAACGCCTTCTTATGCGACTAGCACACGAAAGGACAGGAATCCATGGTACATCGACTAAAGTTTCTTGAGTTATTTTTTACAGACTGTAGAGACCAAACATGGATCGTTTTCAATAAGCAAGGCGATGAAATTCATCTTTCCCCTAAAGACGCTCAAGAAACTCATGTGAAAGAAGGGATTTGAACCAGGAGGGACCTTTTCGTTGGATGACAGATAACTTCAACTATCGTAGTATCCTTTACACTCTTTACACAGAGTACATATTATGAGAATTTTTTTTCAGTAAAAATGAGCAGACATATCTATATTTTTATTCAAGAATTTACAATAGTTTCTCGCAAGCCCCACCCTAGATCTCGTTACACAGTGCAGTATATTTCAAGGTTGTGGGGTACAAGAATAAAATAAAAAAATGATTACTCAATGTATTAGCCACTGCACTTTATTGTTGTATTTCACAGCATGCAATTGATATTTTGCAGATAGATTCAGTACGTCTTCATTGTTTTTATATAATCATACGATATGTGACTATGAAATTTACGATGGAAATAGTGTTGTTGTTGCCGCTGAACATGCGAGTCGAATAATTCGAAACATGTTCGGCAGAGTTTTCCAGAATTTGGGAAAGACTTAAACTTTTAGGCTTCGTGTTTCATGTCGGTGTGTAAGCAAACAAGAAATTGACTTAGCGCTGAAACATGACTAAGCATTCGAAGGATTTTATTAATCCTTCTGTAATAATATCTGCTAAAAAATTTTAGCAGATAATATTACAGCATGATGTCGCTACCAGTGATCTGGTAGCGACATCATTCGTATGCTTGCTGTTTTCTTTAGAAAACCTGTTACTAGCAAAA
This sequence comes from Typopeltis vanoorti, assembly GCF_054136105.1. Taxonomy (NCBI): domain Eukaryota; kingdom Metazoa; phylum Arthropoda; class Arachnida; order Uropygi; family Thelyphonidae; genus Typopeltis; species Typopeltis vanoorti. The sequence goes on along the minus strand of NC_143563.1, from coordinate 100,141,414 downwards.
AAAAACAAAAACACAAGCAGCTATGGATATAAGGCGACTAGAAGCTTTGGTTTATATTACATCAAATGCGACATGTAAATATATTTAAACGGATTGCGTTTTAGACGCCAAATGGGTTTTTTGCCAAAAAAATATTAAAAGGCCGAAACATGACACTGCACGGTAACTTCTCTTTAACATATCCTTATTGGAATAATAATATTAAATCCGACTCTATAGAATCTTAGAATGATGATTAAAAAAATTATCGTATATTGATTTAAAATATCTAATTTTTTGAACCGTTCGTACGAAACATTGTACTATACTGCATTTTTTCATCTTTCTTCCTCAAATTTTCATCTTGTGAAATAGACAAACTGGCAGATAAAGAGGCGTGATATACTGACCCTTAGCTGCTTCTGTGGTGGTTCTAATCAATACCCATCTTTATTAAACGGCTAATAGTATTACTCACGGTCAGTTTTGTTCAAAAATAAGCAAGGAGTTTCTCCTGAAGTTCATTGACCTTGTAGCAACCATACTTCATACACTAATGTTCGCAATACAAGTCAATGTTTTATTTAGAAACCACCTCCTCGAGTTCTGCACTTGTGGACATTTATCCTTGACTCAATAAGACTGTCTCTATGGAAACGCCGCACATATTTTCTGCATGTGCAAATATGCTGGAGAAGAGAGAGAATCACATGTCTCGCATATTACTTCAATGCACAAAAGTATCTCACAGAAACCATAAACCGGAAAGAGTGAACGTTGTGTGGGAGGGAAGGTGATACCCTCGCTAATTCCCATATAAATCAAGCCAGCGGTACACAAAGCGAATCTTCTCTTATTCTCCTCGGAAACAGACAGCATAAGGTCAGCCAAGATAGATGGTTTAAATAGTGGGCTACAGTTGGGACAAATTAACTTTCCTTCAGATTTACAACTGCAATTTACAACGAGATTTAACAGCATTTGTTGAACAAACTTTAGTGTTTACTTAATTGTTTCGCGGAGAAGATTCTCATAATGATTTAACAGAGGAGCACTTGGTTGCAATTTCCTCCGTTGCTAAGTACAAAACGAATTATTTAGTAACCGGTTTAATTGCACAGCCTTTTCCCGCCCTTCTAAAGTTTCCGTTTAGGATTTTCTGTTCCCAGACTAGAAAAACGACCCCATTCAGTTAAGTATGAATTTGTAATATAGAAGGTAACACTATCTCAGTTTTATAATAGGCACAAAATCATTGGCAGGTCCGTTTTCTAACAACAATAAAAAAATAATTTCTCATTGGTTTTGTTATCCATTACGTGTCAACCATAACACGTGAAGTGTATTATAAATATATCAGATTTTTTTAAATTCTGATTTTGAGAAAAATGCAGAATTACCGTATCTTGTGTTTATTTTCCTTCCAGTTCTATATCTTAGTTATAACGAAGTGAGCACAATTTTCCCGAGTTTAGCTTACAATTAACTCGATTTCAAAATTTAAAATATAACTTTTGAGTAGTCTGTTTTAAAAAAAAAATGAAGCGGTACTCTAGTGAAACATCAATGTATTTTTTACACGATTGTATAGAATCTTCGAGCAGATTACATAGCATTATATTTTCCCTCATGGAGGAAAAATAAGATGAATATTGAAGTTTTCCAACATATTTCTCCTTGTGAATTGTTAATGATCATTGCAGGGACGAACCTTCTGATGGACCTTCTTTTTAAACTGCCATAATGGTAAGACACCATTTAAGGAGATTTGTGGTAAAAAAACATCCTTTCAAAAGCAGTATCATTTATAATTCGGAAATTCAAAGAGTTTTTATATTTGAATTACTTTACATTCATTAAACTCGTGCAGTATTTATGATACGCTTTCAGAATTTCTAGATCACTAACCTTTTTAAATGAAGCAGAATGAAAACCAGATATGCAGATAATTGCTTTAATTAAAACAATTATCGCAAAATTGGACGATATTTTGCCGAACCCCTTTCCTTTGGGAGAGCCTTATGATGAGCTGATGTCTAGGAGACAGGAAATTTTATAAGGGCTTTTCAGCTGAGATGAATTGGTTTTTATCATAAGGAGAAAGCTGGATTTTTCTTTCCATAAAACAAGCAAATATGCAATTAAAAAGGCATTATAAAGAAGTCACAGCTGTTATCCATCGGCTGTATTTATAATTCCAACTCGATCTTGTTTGGCACTGCTTTTATATAGTAACCATTTCCTTATGTCATACTCATCGGTTACTGCACCCAAGTTGGTCGCAGAGAAATTTTGATTTGACTCGCGTCATATTGCAACTGGATGATAGTCTCTTAACATCTCGTTTGCATTAATATAAGCGTCACGTTTGACGTCACACGGAATTTCGAACAAACTGAATTAATTATATAGATTTTATCATATTTAATTGTATTGTGCAGTAAATGTATAGTGTTCTTTTCCCAAATTTGGCACACCGTATAGTTACTGGTGATCTCCTTGAACAACACGATCTGGAAGGAAACATCAAGACTGCAGGAGGACACCAAAAATAAAAAGTTGTTTTTTCTACTTTTATCGATTACAAAGCAACTGCTACCACTTATGAACATCATTATTGTGAAGTTACTCATAACGAGAGCTTTGTCTCCTTAAATAAATTAGCTAATAAATAAAAGCCATTCCTTTTTATTTACTTATCGGGCCTCTGCCTGAGTCAAGCTGATTTATTCTCCCACGTTACTACATTCCAGGTGTGGCTGTGTGATAGCAGTTACCGCGCAGAGGGTGTGTCTGTGTGTTATAATCACATTTCAAGAGAGTAATAAATGCGACTGTTTTCCACCCTTTTGTTTTGCTTTAATCGTTGTAATGCGAATACGGTTTTAAAAGGGAGGGAGGGCGGATGTGTATCATTTATCTTTTAAAGTGTGATGAATACATGACAAACGGGAAATCGGTAAAACACGAACTCCATCTTTGTGGTGTTCCGTATTGTCTTGGACTGTACACAAGGGAAATCTACCCCGCCTTAACAAGCTTCCTCCACCCTTTTCAATGAATGGTTTCATGTATTTCCGAACCGACTGCAGAAACTGTTAACAGTAAGTTCCCATGACACATGTCACGGCGCAGTTTTTTCCCCACTTTGATGGACGAGCTTAATGACTTCGATAGTGTGACTTATGATTTCTCTCTCGCTCACTCTCTTTTCCGTTTTTCCTTTTATACAGAAAGAAATGAAGGGTCCAGCAACATAATGTAAATGTATTTTCTCCAAACTGTCAAGAATTTTCAGATAATTTTTATTATGTTTTGATTTTAAAATATTTGAAGGATTTAAATAGAAGGGAATATATTTCAATTAATAATAAAGAGTTTGACCAAATTGAGCAAGCGCTTTCCTATAGTTAAAGTTATAAAACGTCTTAAAGAAATATATGTGGTAAACCGCTATAATATATTAACAGTTCTAATTGTATCATTAAAATGAAATGAGCCTTTATCACTATCCCGGACAAACTTTTTGCTTTTGTAATAGATTCACACCTTATGCATCTTGTAAACTTAATTCGTAGTAGATAAAATATTCAGATCTTCAGATTAACATCGATTTTAGTTGCATTTATAACAATATGAGCACCCTCCCGTTTAAAGTGAGCATATAATAGTACCGCAATGGCCGGATAGATTTTTACTAGATTTCGTATTTATGATCTTACAATTAAAACCGAAAACGCTGAACTCATCTAAGTCATCAGATAGGGTTAATATTTTAGCATATCACTTCACATAATTCAGATAATAAAACTAATAAAATCTATCTACCTAACGTTCGGGGATAAACTGCTAAGTTAATGTATAAGTATATAGACGGACTATGCATGAATGGTATTGTATTTTAATTACTTCAATAGCTAAATATAATGAATATCATAACACTTGTCATTTGTAAAGTATACAATACATTAACCCTACCAGTCTTAATGTATGGAAGCGAAATCTGGACAATAAAACAAAAGAGATAAACAAAAATTAACAACAGCAGAAATGAAGTTCATGAGAAAAACTGCAAAGTATACCCTATTTGATCACAAAAGAAACGAAGAAATTATGAAAGAATTAAACCAAGAACCAGTAATAGAAAAAATTAAAAAATATAAACATAAATGGATGGAACACGTTCAAAGAATGAAAACAGAAAGATTACCAAAACAAGCCTTAAAGTACAAGCCATTAGGAAAAAGAAAACCAGGACGTCCTCTTAAACGATTCAACGATGACTTCTAAGGCAGGAACAGGCCATGCTAGGCCTAAATCCTTGATACGCATGATGATAACACTTGTCAACTCGGCTATGAAATGTCTATATATATTTATTTTATTGATTTATTTAAATAAAAACAGCACATAAAATCTTTATTGTCCAAATCAATTAGGTAAATTTAGTTTGTCAAAGAACTTGCTATCAAGTTTTAAATGGGAAATTATAACCTTCGGCATTACACTAATAAAAGATGAATTCTTGTTCCAAAAATCTATATATTGACTAATATTAATTAATTAGCATACACTACACAACCTTCGTTTGTAAAATTAGATTAGATGATAATGGAAAATTTCATATTTATTTCAAGCAAAACCGTTTTATATATTAATTGCTTCACACACCATTCAGTATTTCACATATAGAACTATAACCGTCTGACATTAGCGTCAACTTCTAACACATTTCTATATTATATGGCCAGTAAATAAATGAAGATCAGGATTTAATGCATTTATTTGGTTAGAATATTTTATTAGTGTGATGCTGAAGTATACGCTCTCATAACCGAAAACCTCAGAGCTTGCTAGTATCATGGGGTTAAATGGGTTTGTTTTGGGTCAACAATCCGAACTTCATGATATGAAAAACAGAAGTTGTATATTCAGCAAGTTCGTTACGGCTTCGGATTGAAGACCTTATTGCTGCACCCCCGTATACCGTAGTTTCAGTACGTTTAGAAAAACTACTGGTTTTTCTGAGATTGTTTCCATTGGATAGAGTGCATTCTTTTTGAGACTTCAACTCGAAATACAAATTACTGTCCTCATATATCTATGAACATTTTTTTGGTAAATTGATACTTTTTCTATGCACGAACCTATAAGGATGTTCATGATATCGAATTATGGAGCTTTGCTCGACCTTACTAAAATTACAAGGAATGAGCTCCCCGGCTGGAAACTGCAGTGCAAACGATAATGGACTAATGGCGCTATTCCGTTACCATAACCCAGTTCCTCACTGAAGAAAGTAAACGTCATTTGGCACCGTTAGCACGTGCCAATCGATAAAGCGCTTAGACCTTTTAGTTGTTTCTTAGCTATCAACTGTTCCGAAAGGAGTTTTTCTACATTTGTTCAGCTGAAATGGCATCGCATACCGAAAGGTCACAGCTGTTGTACTTGAACTTCAGTCTACTCAGCTGCAGGTGCTAACCGCTCCAACCAAACGATTTAGAGAACTTTCCAACAGCCATCAACAAAGCACTAAATGGAAAAACATATATTTACGATTGATTTATTTAGAATGCACTTAGATATAATTCATATGCTTACTGTTTCCATTTAGGAAGAGCTTCCATTAATGTAATTTTTTTTATAATTGGGAAGTGAGGTAAATCAGTGGCAGTAATATCTGCTCGAAGAAAGAAAATAAAAAAATAATATTCAATATCTTCAGTGGGCTCATACTGTATTATGCTCTTAGATGCCAATCGTTCGCCTGTAGGAAAGGCATAAAACAACCGGAAATTTATAAGAGCACATCTGCTGTAGTCTGCTTAAGATTTCATCTATTCATTTGGTCTCCAAAGATTTATTTCTGTAAATAAATCGATACATGGTGGTTAAACCTTGGGATTATATGACTAGGATGATCGTATCTGCAGCGCCCATTTAATAAAAACGGGAATTTCTACCCTTTGAAAAATCCTGGGATTTTCAAAAGATGTTCGGACTATGTTTTGTTGTCTGAACGGTGGTCTTCCAACAAGCAACATTTAACCTCCTCCTACCTAAGAAGAGGACAAGAAGCTCAAAAACATGTAGGGAAAGGATACTTTCCCCTGAAATATTTCCAAAATGAATACCACACTAACATTCAATTAGGGAACGTCACAAATAAGTTAAGACTGCTGTGTCGAATTATTTCTTCTCCTCATTTCACTAGTTAGCTAAGTTGTTGTAATATCATTGTTTTCAGGACTTATTGTCTGCCCCAGTTTCTCTTTCATAAATTTATGTGATAAATGCAGCCATAAATAAAGAAACATTCAATTTAATCAGTAACAAATTTTAAGTCCTGCAAATTATTAACTTACTCGGTTTAATTTTCCTTTGATTGGAAACAAGTGTCATGATTTTAGATTTTTCTCTTTTTGTTGTTGT